>NC_143129.1:691666-1037500 GCF_059928025.1 Delphinapterus leucas
AAAATGGAATATCACTAAGCCATAAAAAGGAATGAAATTGGGTCGTTTGTAGAGACGTTGATGGATCTAGAGACTGTCATACAGAGTGAAGTAAGTCAGAAATAGAAAAACAAATCTTGTATATTAATGCATATATGTGGAACCTAGAAAAATTGTACAGATGAACCGTTTTGCAAGGCAGAAAAGGAGCAACAGATGTAGACAACAAACGTATGGACACCAAGGGGGGAAAGCTGTTGGGGGGTGGTGGTGGGAGGAGTTGAGAGATTGGGATTGGCATGTATACATTTATATGTATAAAATCGATAACCAAAAAGAACCTGCTGTATAAAAAAATAAAATAAAATTCCAAATTACAAAAAGTAAAACAGACAAAATATTCTTCCCTTCACATACATGTATTTATATGAATAAATTATTTCCATGCTTATATCTGTAAATACAAAAAAGAGGAATAAAATCTACCTTGAACCAAAAACGAAAGAAAGAAAACAAAACAGAACCCACCAGTTACACAGAGGAAAACCGTAACAGGGCACTTGCTCCAGTTGTAAACAATTCTGAAGTTGGTCAGTGGTGGGGAATCATCTCCCATTCAGCCAGCAGGCCCCACACAACAAGCGTCCTCATTGCAAAGCTGGGGGACCGTGCCGAGGCATCTGTGAGTAAACGTGGGCTGAGCCCCAGGCCAGCTGCTGCTGAAATGTTCCCACCCTTCCCAGGTAAAACACCTGAATATGTACAAGGACTTGAAAGCCTAGAGGAAGGGCCATGGAGCCACATGAGCACCAGCATGCCAGCCGACTTGGTGCCTGCAGGCCAGCCAGGATGGTCCTGGCCCTGGGTGCTCTTCTGGAAGCTTTCCATTTCCCTGCCTGAGATACCCCTGCTGTCCCGGCCCCCACTGCTTTCTTCCTCACTCACCTCTGCCCAGGGAGAAATTCCAGCGGCAGGTATGGGTGACACAGCCTCTTCTTTAGCAGGTGGCATCTTGGCAACTGCTGCAGAAAGTCCAGCAGAGCCCCACTCACACTGGGCCACCAACAAAGCCATGGCCTCTCACTCCCTCCCACCAGTCCAGCCCCGAGACTGCTGACAGGGCAGAGAAAATGGCGTCAGGCACAGCTGCAGGGGCTCTTGCTGCCTGGAGCGGTGTTTATATTGATCTCAACCCAGGCACACCTGGGGAGGGCTGGCCGGCACGGTCAGGCTTCCCAGGCCAGCCAATAATCACCCCTCAGGGGCTCACAGTTGCAGAAACTGGAACTTGCTGAATCGGCCAGGTCCAAGGAACAGGTGTGGGCTCCTGAGAGTCAGGATAGACAAGGGGCTGCAGCTCTGGCTTGTTTTCTAATTATATTATCTGGCCCATGAGTGGGAGACAACTTCAAGAAAACCCTCTCCTAATGAGAGGAACCCAGGAGTCAAGGAGAGGAGGGGTGTGTGGTGGGTGGAGACAGAGGCCTGGTGCCCCGGGTGCAGTGGAAGTCTCTGGAAGACCAGGTGGAGGGAGGCCACACAGAGTGATGCCCAGGGTCACAGACCTGTCGGAGCTGCCGTTTCTTAGTTCAAGTCCTGCTCTGAGGTGCTCTGTGTCAGATCTGAGTGACAGGTGAGCTGGGAGTGCTCTGCAATGAGGGCGATGTGCATGGTTCCTGTGTGCCCAGCCCTGCCACAGTACCTGCAAGGGTAGCTCTGTATCCGGGGAGGGGTCTGACCACGAGAGCCCCATGGGCTGCAGGGGAACCTGCCCAGGGAACACCATATCCTGGGAGGGGCCTGAACACGAGAGCCCCGTGGGCTGGGGTGGGGGTGAGGTACCTGCCCAGGTGAGCTCCATATCCTGGGATTGGCCTGACCTCGAGAGCCCCATGGGCTGCTGGAGTCCTGGTAAATGATGTCAGGACAGTCAGTGAAGCCACCGAGGATAGACCTCCAGTAGTTCCTAAATCCTACACCCTGCTGGTCATTCTACCAACCACCAGGACATGGTATTCTGTATTAGTCTTCAATGATGCCTTCTTTTGTATTCTAGTAGTCCCAGAGTCACAAGAAATTTAGGCTTGTGAGTGGCAGGACTCAACATACAGCTAAAACAATACTTCCGGGCCGTGTTGTCCCAAGGGTTCAAAAATTCCCACACCATCTTTGGGGAAAGCTCAGCTAAAGACCTAAAAGTTCTACCTCTGGAAAAGGAAACACTCCTTCAATATGCAGACGACATTCTGATCGCCAGCCCTACTAAGGAGACCTCTGAACTACCAAGCCAATAAAGGATACAAGTTGTCCAAGAAAAAGCTCAAATATCACAGACTATGGTGACCTGCCTGGGCTTCATTCTCACAGAAGGTTGGAGAAGCCCATCCCAGGAAAGGGAAGAAACAATTTACAGCCTTACCCATTTCTAAAACTAGAAGACAGCTTAGGGGTTCCTGGGGAGGCCAGGGTTTGCTGCTTCTGGATCCCTAACTACAGTCTACTAGCTGGGCCTCTATATGAAACACTGAAAGGAAAAGATGATGATCCTTTTGAATAGAATCCAGAAGTGGCCTTTCAAGAATGGAAAGAGCAGTCAATTCAGACCCTTGCCCTGGAGCTCCCTAATTTAGCTAAACCCTTTGACCTTTACATTCCTGGTGAACGGTGAATCGCCATTGGAGTATTAGTGCAAAACCTGGGACCACTTGAAATGGAACAATGCAAGAATGCCATCCAGGTAGGATAAGCTACGGTCACCAAGGGGCTTGGCCCACCGCCACATCTGGCCAAGATACTGGCAGTATCTGAAAACCTGGAAATCAGCAGCCCAAAAGGCCACCTCCCTCCTAAGGGAAAAGGACCCCACGTGGTGATCCTAACCCCCAACCATGCCCTGAAGTTGCAGGGTTTGCTCCGTGGGCACACTGACCTTGAGTGAGGAGGCCCTCCAACTCCAACCTCCAGAGAGATAACCGGGGCAAAGGGGCACCATGACGACTCGTGTGACCATCACTTGACCTGGAGTTTCTCTCATAAAACAACAAGAGTGTGTCCCAAAAGAGTAGACTACTGCTTGCAGGACTTACTGCACCCAGAGGGGAGGTAATAATCTTGGCGGGGGAACCGTATATCACGCTGTCACCATAGAAGAGCCTACAGACACTGTGATGATGGTGGCCAATAAGACCGGCTGGACTCCTGTTTACTTCAAAAGGCTGTTGACTCAGTGGCCATCATGGTCCTTCATCACCACTGACCCTGGACTGTCTGGGAGTTGAGCAGGCAGGGTCCTGACACCTGGTGCTCTTTTTACGTTAATTCAGGGGCCTAATTGAAGAAAGCGCAGACTACTGTTCAGAGCATCTAGGCTGGCAGAAACGGTCAGCCTAAGGTGGCCGAACAAATGTGGGGCGGGGTGAAACTGGACCTCACAGCGTCACTGCACATCTCCTTCCTGGACCCTTAAAGGTCATTAGAATCTATAACACTACCAATACTTGTGCTCAGGCAGACGAGCAGGGAGGCAGGAGGCCTGGGGACAATCAACGTCACCTGGAGGCTGCTGGGGAGAAGTTCTGACCCTCGCCCACGGGTATGAGGGCTCCTAACTCAGCACTCACCGAGGGGAGGAGGCTCCCAGCAGGCTCCAACTGCCACAAGAGGGCCGATGTTGCCCTGACGGGGTGTGCCAGCCAGGCAGGAGTGACCTCACAACAGAGGGCCCACCTCACAGAAGGGTGAGGAACCCAGCCAGGATCAGACTCTCACCAGAGGGCCCACATCATCAAAGGGATAGGAACCAGGCAGGAGTGTCCTCACACCAGTGGGGCCACATCATCGAAAGGTGAGGGACCCAGCACACGTGGCCTCAAACCAGAGGACACACATCACCAAGGGGCTGGGAGTGAGGCAGGCAGGAGGAGTCTCCAAACAGAGGGCCCATAGAAGAAAAAAGGTGAGGAATCCCGCAGTTGGAACCTCCCCGCAGGCGGCCAGGAGCAGCGAGGCTATGGGATCCAGGCCGGAGTGAACTCACACCTGAGGGCCCTCATCATGAAACTGAGCAACCCAACGTTGGGACCTCAGAGCAGAAGGCCCACATTCCCATGGGGTTGGGAAACTGCCAGGAGTGTACTCGCACCACAGGGCGCACATCAGAAAACTTTTGGAGCCCAGGAGTTAGAGCCTGACGCCAGAGGGCCCTCATTACCGAGGGGAGGAGACACCCAGCAGGCACCAACTCCCACCAGAGGGCCGACGTCGCCAAGGCGGGGTGTGCCAGCCAGGCAGGAGTGACCTCAGAGAAGAGGGCCCACCTCACAGAAGTGTGAGTAACCCAAACAGGATCTGACTCTCACCGGAGGGCCCACATCACCAAGAGGATGGGAACCAGGCAGGAGTGTCCTCACACCAGTGGGGCCACATCAGCCAAAGGTGAGGAACCCAGCACATGTGGCCTCAAACCAGAGGACACACATCACCAAGGGGCTGGGAGTGAGGCAGGTGTCTGGAGGGGCACATTGAACTCTAATTTCCCACCAGGAAGAGGAATTAACCAAAGGCTCAGAGTGACGTGCTGGACCCTGATTACGGCCTGAAGCAAACCTGCGGTTCTGTGGCCAGCTTTCAAGGAAACGAGTTTTAAAGGAAATCACGGGCACTGTAATTCACAAACCTGCAGAGTTATAAATGACAGCTATTGGCAAAAATATATTGAAGTAAGTCTGCAAAGAGGACTTGAAAACGAGGCAGAATTGCAGGAATCATATTTCAGGAGGTAGATTGGAATTGCATTTAAAGCATGTGAAAAGCGGCAGATCTTTGACAGTGATGCACTTGGACAAAAGTGTGTATACATTTTTTCCTGAATATATTCAGGAAAAAACGCATACGCCCTTTTTGGCCAACCAAGCACTCGAGCAATGGAAATCCGCACTACAAGGAAGTCTCATTTCCCATTCGTCAAAAGGGCCATCTGAAAAAACTGTAAAAACCAGATACACAGGACAGGCCACGGAGAACAGGGAGCCTTGTATGCTGATGGGCGGGATGTAAGTTGCCAACAGACACTCTGGAGATGTTTATGGTGTATCCTGAAACATCTGAAAAACAAAGCTACAGACCCTAGGGCACTTCCACTTTAGGCCCTATAGCTTAGGAAAATTAAAATCAACAAGACACAGCCAACACAAAATTTAGGGCTGCTGTGTTTACAAGAACCTCGAATCCAGTACAAATTAAATATCCCAGAAAGAAAAAAATGGATAAAGGAGTTGTGCTACTTACGTACAACGGAATATCACTCAGCAATGAAATCAATGTCATCAGGCCTGTAGCAGCAAATTGAGTGGATTTAAGTATGATGATTCTAAGAGAAATAGAGAAATATGTCACACAGAGTAAGATAATTATCATAAGATATCACTAATAGAGAGAGTGTAAACTTGGCTACACATAAACTGAATTACAAAACCGAACAGAGTCTCACATTTAGATAAAAACTTATGCTTGCTTAAGGGGAAAGTTGAGTTGGGCTGCTGTATAAAACCAGAGATTGTAATTAGCACACATACCGTTCCATAAGCCAAATATGTAATAGACAAGACCTACTCTTTGCTCAACGAAATAGACTCATCCATGGTGTATCACCTCACACCTGTTAGAATGGGCATCATCAGAAAATCTACAAACAACAGATGCTGGAAAGGGTGTGGAGATAAGGAACCCTCTTCCACTACTGTTGGGAATGTAAATTGATACAGTCACTGTGGAGAACATTATGGAGTTTCTTATAAAACTAAGAATAGAATTACCATATGATACAGCAATGCCACTACTGGGCATATACCCAGACAAAACCATAAATCAAAAAGAGACATTCACCGCAATGTTCATTGCATCACTATTTACAATATCCAGGTAATGGAAGCAACCTAAATGCCCACAGACAGACGAATGCATAAAGATGTGGTACATATATAAAATGGAATATCACTAAGCCATAAAAAGGAATGAAATTGGGTCGTTTGTAGAGACGTTGATGGATCTAGAGACTGTCATACAGAGTGAAGTAAGTCAGAAATAGAAAAACAAATCTTGTATATTAATGCATATATGTGGAACCTAGAAAAATTGTACAGATGAACCGTTTTGCAAGGCAGAAAAGGAGCAACAGATGTAGACAACAAACGTATGGACACCAAGGGGGGAAAGCTGTTGGGGGGTGGTGGTGGGAGGAGTTGAGAGATTGGGATTGGCATGTATACATTTATATGTATAAAATCGATAACCAAAAAGAACCTGCTGTATAAAAAAATAAAATAAAATTCCAAATTACAAAAAGTAAAACAGACAAAATATTCTTCCCTTCACATACATGTATTTATATGAATAAATTATTTCCATGCTTATATCTGTAAATACAAAAAAGAGGAATAAAATCTACCTTGAACCAAAAACGAAAGAAAGAAAACAAAACAGAACCCACCAGTTACACAGAGGAAAACCGTAACAGGGCACTTGCTCCAGTTGTAAACAATTCTGAAGTTGGTCAGTGGTGGGGAATCATCTCCCATTCAGCCAGCAGGCCCCACACAACAAGCGTCCTCATTGCAAAGCTGGGGGACCGTGCCGAGGCATCTGTGAGTAAACGTGGGCTGAGCCCCAGGCCAGCTGCTGCTGAAATGTTCCCACCCTTCCCAGGTAAAACACCTGAATATGTACAAGGACTTGAAAGCCTAGAGGAAGGGCCATGGAGCCACATGAGCACCAGCATGCCAGCCGACTTGGTGCCTGCAGGCCAGCCAGGATGGTCCTGGCCCTGGGTGCTCTTCTGGAAGCTTTCCATTTCCCTGCCTGAGATACCCCTGCTGTCCCGGCCCCCACTGCTTTCTTCCTCACTCACCTCTGCCCAGGGAGAAATTCCAGCGGCAGGTATGGGTGACACAGCCTCTTCTTTAGCAGGTGGCATCTTGGCAACTGCTGCAGAAAGTCCAGCAGAGCCCCACTCACACTGGGCCACCAACAAAGCCATGGCCTCTCACTCCCTCCCACCAGTCCAGCCCCGAGACTGCTGACAGGGCAGAGAAAATGGCGTCAGGCACAGCTGCAGGGGCTCTTGCTGCCTGGAGCGGTGTTTATATTGATCTCAACCCAGGCACACCTGGGGAGGGCTGGCCGGCACGGTCAGGCTTCCCAGGCCAGCCAATAATCACCCCTCAGGGGCTCACAGTTGCAGAAACTGGAACTTGCTGAATCGGCCAGGTCCAAGGAACAGGTGTGGGCTCCTGAGAGTCAGGATAGACAAGGGGCTGCAGCTCTGGCTTGTTTTCTAATTATATTATCTGGCCCATGAGTGGGAGACAACTTCAAGAAAACCCTCTCCTAATGAGAGGAACCCAGGAGTCAAGGAGAGGAGGGGTGTGTGGTGGGTGGAGACAGAGGCCTGGTGCCCCGGGTGCAGTGGAAGTCTCTGGAAGACCAGGTGGAGGGAGGCCACACAGAGTGATGCCCAGGGTCACAGACCTGTCGGAGCTGCCGTTTCTTAGTTCAAGTCCTGCTCTGAGGTGCTCTGTGTCAGATCTGAGTGACAGGTGAGCTGGGAGTGCTCTGCAATGAGGGCGATGTGCATGGTTCCTGTGTGCCCAGCCCTGCCACAGTACCTGCAAGGGTAGCTCTGTATCCGGGGAGGGGTCTGACCACGAGAGCCCCATGGGCTGCAGGGGAACCTGCCCAGGGAACACCATATCCTGGGAGGGGCCTGAACACGAGAGCCCCGTGGGCTGGGGTGGGGGTGAGGTACCTGCCCAGGTGAGCTCCATATCCTGGGATTGGCCTGACCTCGAGAGCCCCATGGGCTGCTGGAGTCCTGGTAAATGATGTCAGGACAGTCAGTGAAGCCACCGAGGATAGACCTCCAGTAGTTCCTAAATCCTACACCCTGCTGGTCATTCTACCAACCACCAGGACATGGTATTCTGTATTAGTCTTCAATGATGCCTTCTTTTGTATTCTAGTAGTCCCAGAGTCACAAGAAATTTAGGCTTGTGAGTGGCAGGACTCAACATACAGCTAAAACAATACTTCCGGGCCGTGTTGTCCCAAGGGTTCAAAAATTCCCACACCATCTTTGGGGAAAGCTCAGCTAAAGACCTAAAAGTTCTACCTCTGGAAAAGGAAACACTCCTTCAATATGCAGACGACATTCTGATCGCCAGCCCTACTAAGGAGACCTCTGAACTACCAAGCCAATAAAGGATACAAGTTGTCCAAGAAAAAGCTCAAATATCACAGACTATGGTGACCTGCCTGGGCTTCATTCTCACAGAAGGTTGGAGAAGCCCATCCCAGGAAAGGGAAGAAACAATTTACAGCCTTACCCATTTCTAAAACTAGAAGACAGCTTAGGGGTTCCTGGGGAGGCCAGGGTTTGCTGCTTCTGGATCCCTAACTACAGTCTACTAGCTGGGCCTCTATATGAAACACTGAAAGGAAAAGATGATGATCCTTTTGAATAGAATCCAGAAGTGGCCTTTCAAGAATGGAAAGAGCAGTCAATTCAGACCCTTGCCCTGGAGCTCCCTAATTTAGCTAAACCCTTTGACCTTTACATTCCTGGTGAACGGTGAATCGCCATTGGAGTATTAGTGCAAAACCTGGGACCACTTGAAATGGAACAATGCAAGAATGCCATCCAGGTAGGATAAGCTACGGTCACCAAGGGGCTTGGCCCACCGCCACATCTGGCCAAGATACTGGCAGTATCTGAAAACCTGGAAATCAGCAGCCCAAAAGGCCACCTCCCTCCTAAGGGAAAAGGACCCCACGTGGTGATCCTAACCCCCAACCATGCCCTGAAGTTGCAGGGTTTGCTCCGTGGGCACACTGACCTTGAGTGAGGAGGCCCTCCAACTCCAACCTCCAGAGAGATAACCGGGGCAAAGGGGCACCATGACGACTCGTGTGACCATCACTTGACCTGGAGTTTCTCTCATAAAACAACAAGAGTGTGTCCCAAAAGAGTAGACTACTGCTTGCAGGACTTACTGCACCCAGAGGGGAGGTAATAATCTTGGCGGGGGAACCGTATATCACGCTGTCACCATAGAAGAGCCTACAGACACTGTGATGATGGTGGCCAATAAGACCGGCTGGACTCCTGTTTACTTCAAAAGGCTGTTGACTCAGTGGCCATCATGGTCCTTCATCACCACTGACCCTGGACTGTCTGGGAGTTGAGCAGGCAGGGTCCTGACACCTGGTGCTCTTTTTACGTTAATTCAGGGGCCTAATTGAAGAAAGCGCAGACTACTGTTCAGAGCATCTAGGCTGGCAGAAACGGTCAGCCTAAGGTGGCCGAACAAATGTGGGGCGGGGTGAAACTGGACCTCACAGCGTCACTGCACATCTCCTTCCTGGACCCTTAAAGGTCATTAGAATCTATAACACTACCAATACTTGTGCTCAGGCAGACGAGCAGGGAGGCAGGAGGCCTGGGGACAATCAACGTCACCTGGAGGCCGCTGGGGAGAAGTTCTGACCCTCGCCCACGGGTATGAGGGCTCCTAACTCAGCACTCACCGAGGGGAGGAGGCTCCCAGCAGGCTCCAACTGCCACAAGAGGGCCGATGTTGCCCTGACGGGGTGTGCCAGCCAGGCAGGAGTGACCTCACAACAGAGGGCCCACCTCACAGAAGGGTGAGGAACCCAGCCAGGATCAGACTCTCACCAGAGGGCCCACATCATCAAAGGGATAGGAACCAGGCAGGAGTGTCCTCACACCAGTGGGGCCACATCATCGAAAGGTGAGGGACCCAGCACACGTGGCCTCAAACCAGAGGACACACATCACCAAGGGGCTGGGAGTGAGGCAGGCAGGAGGAGTCTCCAAACAGAGGGCCCATAGAAGAAAAAAGGTGAGGAATCCCGCAGTTGGAACCTCCCCGCAGGCGGCCAGGAGCAGCGAGGCTATGGGATCCAGGCCGGAGTGAACTCACACCTGAGGGCCCTCATCATGAAACTGAGCAACCCAACGTTGGGACCTCAGAGCAGAAGGCCCACATTCCCATGGGGTTGGGAAACTGCCAGGAGTGTACTCGCACCACAGGGTGCACATCAGAAAACTTTTGGAGCCCAGGAGTTAGAGCCTGACGCCAGAGGGCCCTCATTACCGAGGGGAGGAGACACCCAGCAGGCACCAACTCCCACCAGAGGGCCGACGTCGCCAAGGCGGGGTGTGCCAGCCAGGCAGGAGTGACCTCAGAGAAGAGGGCCCACCTCACAGAAGTGTGAGTAACCCAAACAGGATCTGACTCTCACCGGAGGGCCCACATCACCAAGAGGATGGGAACCAGGCAGGAGTGTCCTCACACCAGTGGGGCCACATCAGCCAAAGGTGAGGAACCCAGCACATGTGGCCTCAAACCAGAGGACACACATCACCAAGGGGCTGGGAGTGAGGCAGGTGTCTGGAGGGGCACATTGAACTCTAATTTCCCACCAGGAAGAGGAATTAACCAAAGGCTCAGAGTGACGTGCTGGACCCTGATTACGGCCTGAAGCAAACCTGCGGTTCTGTGGCCAGCTTTCAAGGAAACGAGTTTTAAAGGAAATCACGGGCACTGTAATTCACAAACCTGCAGAGTTATAAATGACAGCTATTGGCAAAAATATATTGAAGTAAGTCTGCAAAGAGGACTTGAAAACGAGGCAGAATTGCAGGAATCATATTTCAGGAGGTAGATTGGAATTGCATTTAAAGCATGTGAAAAGCGGCAGATCTTTGACAGTGATGCACTTGGACAAAAGTGTGTATACATTTTTTCCTGAATATATTCAGGAAAAAACGCATATGCCCTTTTTGGCCAACCAAGCACTCGAGCAATGGAAATCCGCACTACAAGGAAGTCTCATTTCCCATTCGTCAAAAGGGCCATCTGAAAAAACTGTAAAAACCAGATACACAGGACAGGCCATGGAGAACAGGGAGCCTTGTATGCTGATGGGCGGGATGTAAGTTGCCAACAGACACTCTGGAGATGTTTATGGTGTATCCTGAAACATCTGAAAAACAAAGCTACAGACCCTAGGGCACTTCCACTTTAGGCCCTATAGCTTAGGAAAATTAAAATCAACAAGACACAGCCAACACAAAATTTAGGGCTGCTGTGTTTACAAGAACCTCGAATCCAGTACAAATTAAATATCCCAGAAAGAAAAAAATGGATAAAGGAGTTGTGCTACTTACGTACAACGGAATATCACTCAGCAATGAAATCAATGTCATCAGGCCTGTAGCAGCAAATTGAGTGGATTTAAGTATGATGATTCTAAGAGAAATAGAGAAATATGTCACACAGAGTAAGATAATTATCATAAGATATCACTAATAGAGAGAGTGTAAACTTGGCTACACATAAACTGAATTACAAAACCGAACAGAGTCTCACATTTAGATAAAAACTTATGCTTGCTTAAGGGGAAAGTTGAGTTGGGCTGCTGTATAAAACCAGAGATTGTAATTAGCACACATACCGTTCCATAAGCCAAATATGTAATAGACAAGACCTACTCTTTGCTCAACGAAATAGACTCATCCATGGTGTATCACCTCACACCTGTTAGAATGGGCATCATCAGAAAATCTACAAACAACAGATGCTGGAAAGGGTGTGGAGATAAGGAACCCTCTTCCACTACTGTTGGGAATGTAAATTGATACAGTCACTGTGGAGAACATTATGGAGTTTCTTATAAAACTAAGAATAGAATTACCATATGATACAGCAATGCCACTACTGGGCATATACCCAGACAAAACCATAAATCAAAAAGAGACATTCACCGCAATGTTCATTGCATCACTATTTACAATATCCAGGTAATGGAAGCAACCTAAATGCCCACAGACAGACGAATGCATAAAGATGTGGTACATATATAAAATGGAATATCACTAAGCCATAAAAAGGAATGAAATTGGGTCGTTTGTAGAGACGTTGATGGATCTAGAGACTGTCATACAGAGTGAAGTAAGTCAGAAATAGAAAAACAAATCTTGTATATTAATGCATATATGTGGAACCTAGAAAAATTGTACAGATGAACCGTTTTGCAAGGCAGAAAAGGAGCAACAGATGTAGACAACAAACGTATGGACACCAAGGGGGGAAAGCTGTTGGGGGGTGGTGGTGGGAGGAGTTGAGAGATTGGGATTGGCATGTATACATTTATATGTATAAAATCGATAACCAAAAAGAACCTGCTGTATAAAAAAATAAAATAAAATTCCAAATTACAAAAAGTAAAACAGACAAAATATTCTTCCCTTCACATACATGTATTTATATGAATAAATTATTTCCATGCTTATATCTGTAAATACAAAAAAGAGGAATAAAATCTACCTTGAACCAAAAACGAAAGAAAGAAAACAAAACAGAACCCACCAGTTACACAGAGGAAAACCGTAACAGGGCACTTGCTCCAGTTGTAAACAATTCTGAAGTTGGTCAGTGGTGGGGAATCATCTCCCATTCAGCCAGCAGGCCCCACACAACAAGCGTCCTCATTGCAAAGCTGGGGGACCGTGCCGAGGCATCTGTGAGTAAACGTGGGCTGAGCCCCAGGCCAGCTGCTGCTGAAATGTTCCCACCCTTCCCAGGTAAAACACCTGAATATGTACAAGGACTTGAAAGCCTAGAGGAAGGGCCATGGAGCCACATGAGCACCAGCATGCCAGCCGACTTGGTGCCTGCAGGCCAGCCAGGATGGTCCTGGCCCTGGGTGCTCTTCTGGAAGCTTTCCATTTCCCTGCCTGAGATACCCCTGCTGTCCCGGCCCCCACTGCTTTCTTCCTCACTCACCTCTGCCCAGGGAGAAATTCCAGCGGCAGGTATGGGTGACACAGCCTCTTCTTTAGCAGGTGGCATCTTGGCAACTGCTGCAGAAAGTCCAGCAGAGCCCCACTCACACTGGGCCACCAACAAAGCCATGGCCTCTCACTCCCTCCCACCAGTCCAGCCCCGAGACTGCTGACAGGGCAGAGAAAATGGCGTCAGGCACAGCTGCAGGGGCTCTTGCTGCCTGGAGCGGTGTTTATATTGATCTCAACCCAGGCACACCTGGGGAGGGCTGGCCGGCACGGTCAGGCTTCCCAGGCCAGCCAATAATCACCCCTCAGGGGCTCACAGTTGCAGAAACTGGAACTTGCTGAATCGGCCAGGTCCAAGGAACAGGTGTGGGCTCCTGAGAGTCAGGATAGACAAGGGGCTGCAGCTCTGGCTTGTTTTCTAATTATATTATCTGGCCCATGAGTGGGAGACAACTTCAAGAAAACCCTCTCCTAATGAGAGGAACCCAGGAGTCAAGGAGAGGAGGGGTGTGTGGTGGGTGGAGACAGAGGCCTGGTGCCCCGGGTGCAGTGGAAGTCTCTGGAAGACCAGGTGGAGGGAGGCCACACAGAGTGATGCCCAGGGTCACAGACCTGTCGGAGCTGCCGTTTCTTAGTTCAAGTCCTGCTCTGAGGTGCTCTGTGTCAGATCTGAGTGACAGGTGAGCTGGGAGTGCTCTGCAATGAGGGCGATGTGCATGGTTCCTGTGTGCCCAGCCCTGCCACAGTACCTGCAAGGGTAGCTCTGTATCCGGGGAGGGGTCTGACCACGAGAGCCCCATGGGCTGCAGGGGAACCTGCCCAGGGAACACCATATCCTGGGAGGGGCCTGAACACGAGAGCCCCGTGGGCTGGGGTGGGGGTGAGGTACCTGCCCAGGTGAGCTCCATATCCTGGGATTGGCCTGACCTCGAGAGCCCCATGGGCTGCTGGAGTCCTGGTAAATGATGTCAGGACAGTCAGTGAAGCCACCGAGGATAGACCTCCAGTAGTTCCTAAATCCTACACCCTGCTGGTCATTCTACCAACCACCAGGACATGGTATTCTGTATTAGTCTTCAATGATGCCTTCTTTTGTATTCTAGTAGTCCCAGAGTCACAAGAAATTTAGGCTTGTGAGTGGCAGGACTCAACATACAGCTAAAACAATACTTCCGGGCCGTGTTGTCCCAAGGGTTCAAAAATTCCCACACCATCTTTGGGGAAAGCTCAGCTAAAGACCTAAAAGTTCTACCTCTGGAAAAGGAAACACTCCTTCAATATGCAGACGACATTCTGATCGCCAGCCCTACTAAGGAGACCTCTGAACTACCAAGCCAATAAAGGATACAAGTTGTCCAAGAAAAAGCTCAAATATCACAGACTATGGTGACCTGCCTGGGCTTCATTCTCACAGAAGGTTGGAGAAGCCCATCCCAGGAAAGGGAAGAAACAATTTACAGCCTTACCCATTTCTAAAACTAGAAGACAGCTTAGGGGTTCCTGGGGAGGCCAGGGTTTGCTGCTTCTGGATCCCTAACTACAGTCTACTAGCTGGGCCTCTATATGAAACACTGAAAGGAAAAGATGATGATCCTTTTGAATAGAATCCAGAAGTGGCCTTTCAAGAATGGAAAGAGCAGTCAATTCAGACCCTTGCCCTGGAGCTCCCTAATTTAGCTAAACCCTTTGACCTTTACATTCCTGGTGAACGGTGAATCGCCATTGGAGTATTAGTGCAAAACCTGGGACCACTTGAAATGGAACAATGCAAGAATGCCATCCAGGTAGGATAAGCTACGGTCACCAAGGGGCTTGGCCCACCGCCACATCTGGCCAAGATACTGGCAGTATCTGAAAACCTGGAAATCAGCAGCCCAAAAGGCCACCTCCCTCCTAAGGGAAAAGGACCCCACGTGGTGATCCTAACCCCCAACCATGCCCTGAAGTTGCAGGGTTTGCTCCGTGGGCACACTGACCTTGAGTGAGGAGGCCCTCCAACTCCAACCTCCAGAGAGATAACCGGGGCAAAGGGGCACCATGACGACTCGTGTGACCATCACTTGACCTGGAGTTTCTCTCATAAAACAACAAGAGTGTGTCCCAAAAGAGTAGACTACTGCTTGCAGGACTTACTGCACCCAGAGGGGAGGTAATAATCTTGGCGGGGGAACCGTATATCACGCTGTCACCATAGAAGAGCCTACAGACACTGTGATGATGGTGGCCAATAAGACCGGCTGGACTCCTGTTTACTTCAAAAGGCTGTTGACTCAGTGGCCATCATGGTCCTTCATCACCACTGACCCTGGACTGTCTGGGAGTTGAGCAGGCAGGGTCCTGACACCTGGTGCTCTTTTTACGTTAATTCAGGGGCCTAATTGAAGAAAGCGCAGACTACTGTTCAGAGCATCTAGGCTGGCAGAAACGGTCAGCCTAAGGTGGCCGAACAAATGTGGGGCGGGGTGAAACTGGACCTCACAGCGTCACTGCACATCTCCTTCCTGGACCCTTAAAGGTCATTAGAATCTATAACACTACCAATACTTGTGCTCAGGCAGACGAGCAGGGAGGCAGGAGGCCTGGGGACAATCAACGTCACCTGGAGGCTGCTGGGGAGAAGTTCTGACCCTCGCCCACGGGTATGAGGGCTCCTAACTCAGCACTCACCGAGGGGAGGAGGCTCCCAGCAGGCTCCAACTGCCACAAGAGGGCCGATGTTGCCCTGACGGGGTGTGCCAGCCAGGCAGGAGTGACCTCACAACAGAGGGCCCACCTCACAGAAGGGTGAGGAACCCAGCCAGGATCAGACTCTCACCAGAGGGCCCACATCATCAAAGGGATAGGAACCAGGCAGGAGTGTCCTCACACCAGTGGGGCCACATCATCGAAAGGTGAGGGACCCAGCACACGTGGCCTCAAACCAGAGGACACACATCACCAAGGGGCTGGGAGTGAGGCAGGCAGGAGGAGTCTCCAAACAGAGGGCCCATAGAAGAAAAAAGGTGAGGAATCCCGCAGTTGGAACCTCCCCGCAGGCGGCCAGGAGCAGCGAGGCTATGGGATCCAGGCCGGAGTGAACTCACACCTGAGGGCCCTCATCATGAAACTGAGCAACCCAACGTTGGGACCTCAGAGCAGAAGGCCCACATTCCCATGGGGTTGGGAAACTGCCAGGAGTGTACTCGCACCACAGGGCGCACATCAGAAAACTTTTGGAGCCCAGGAGTTAGAGCCTGACGCCAGAGGGCCCTCATTACCGAGGGGAGGAGACACCCAGCAGGCACCAACTCCCACCAGAGGGCCGACGTCGCCAAGGCGGGGTGTGCCAGCCAGGCAGGAGTGACCTCAGAGAAGAGGGCCCACCTCACAGAAGTGTGAGTAACCCAAACAGGATCTGACTCTCACCGGAGGGCCCACATCACCAAGAGGATGGGAACCAGGCAGGAGTGTCCTCACACCAGTGGGGCCACATCAGCCAAAGGTGAGGAACCCAGCACATGTGGCCTCAAACCAGAGGACACACATCACCAAGGGGCTGGGAGTGAGGCAGGTGTCTGGAGGGGCACATTGAACTCTAATTTCCCACCAGGAAGAGGAATTAACCAAAGGCTCAGAGTGACGTGCTGGACCCTGATTACGGCCTGAAGCAAACCTGCGGTTCTGTGGCCAGCTTTCAAGGAAACGAGTTTTAAAGGAAATCACGGGCACTGTAATTCACAAACCTGCAGAGTTATAAATGACAGCTATTGGCAAAAATATATTGAAGTAAGTCTGCAAAGAGGACTTGAAAACGAGGCAGAATTGCAGGAATCATTTCAGGAGGTAGATTGGAATTGCATTTAAAGCATGTGAAAAGCGGCAGATCTTTGACAGTGATGCACTTGGACAAAAGTGTGTATACACTTTTTCCTGAATATATTCAGGAAAAAACGCATATGCCCTTTTTGGCCAACCAAGCACTCGAGCAATGGAAATCCGCACTACAAGGAAGTCTCATTTCCCATTCGTCAAAAGGGCCATCTGAAAAAACTGTAAAAACCAGATACACAGGACAGGCCATGGAGAACAGGGAGCCTTGTATGCTGATGGGCGGGATGTAAGTTGCCAACAGACACTCTGGAGATGTTTATGGTGTATCCTGAAACATCTGAAAAACAAAGCTACAGACCCTAGGGCACTTCCACTTTAGGCCCTATAGCTTAGGAAAATTAAAATCAACAAGACACAGCCAACACAAAATTTAGGGCTGCTGTGTTTACAAGAACCTCGAATCCAGTACAAATTAAATATCCCAGAAAGAAAAAAATGGATAAAGGAGTTGTGCTACTTACGTACAACGGAATATCGCTCAGCAATGAAATCAATGTCATCAGGCCTGTAGCAGCAAATTGAGTGGATTTAAGTATGATGATTCTAAGAGAAATAGAGAAATATGTCACACAGAGTAAGATAATTATCATAAGATATCACTAATAGAGAGAGTGTAAACTTGGCTACACATAAACTGAATTACAAAACCGAACAGAGTCTCACATTTAGATAAAAACTTATGCTTGCTTAAGGGGAAAGTTGAGTTGGGCTGCTGTATAAAACCAGAGATTGTAATTAGCACACATACCGTTCCATAAGCCAAATATGTAATAGACAAGACCTACTCTTTGCTCAACGAAATAGACTCATCCATGGTGTATCACCTCACACCTGTTAGAATGGGCATCATCAGAAAATCTACAAACAACAGATGCTGGAAAGGGTGTGGAGATAAGGAACCCTCTTCCACTACTGTTGGGAATGTAAATTGATACAGTCACTGTGGAGAACATTATGGAGTTTCTTATAAAACTAAGAATAGAATTACCATATGATACAGCAATGCCACTACTGGGCATATACCCAGACAAAACCATAAATCAAAAAGAGACATTCACCGCAATGTTCATTGCATCACTATTTACAATATCCAGGTAATGGAAGCAACCTAAATGCCCACAGACAGACGAATGCATAAAGATGTGGTACATATATAAAATGGAATATCACTAAGCCATAAAAAGGAATGAAATTGGGTCGTTTGTAGAGACGTTGATGGATCTAGAGACTGTCATACAGAGTGAAGTAAGTCAGAAATAGAAAAACAAATCTTGTATATTAATGCATATATGTGGAACCTAGAAAAATTGTACAGATGAACCGTTTTGCAAGGCAGAAAAGGAGCAACAGATGTAGACAACAAACGTATGGACACCAAGGGGGGAAAGCTGTTGGGGGGTGGTGGTGGGAGGAGTTGAGAGATTGGGATTGGCATGTATACATTTATATGTATAAAATCGATAACCAAAAAGAACCTGCTGTATAAAAAAATAAAATAAAATTCCAAATTACAAAAAGTAAAACAGACAAAATATTCTTCCCTTCACATACATGTATTTATATGAATAAATTATTTCCATGCTTATATCTGTAAATACAAAAAAGAGGAATAAAATCTACCTTGAACCAAAAACGAAAGAAAGAAAACAAAACAGAACCCACCAGTTACACAGAGGAAAACCGTAACAGGGCACTTGCTCCAGTTGTAAACAATTCTGAAGTTGGTCAGTGGTGGGGAATCATCTCCCATTCAGCCAGCAGGCCCCACACAACAAGCGTCCTCATTGCAAAGCTGGGGGACCGTGCCGAGGCATCTGTGAGTAAACGTGGGCTGAGCCCCAGGCCAGCTGCTGCTGAAATGTTCCCACCCTTCCCAGGTAAAACACCTGAATATGTACAAGGACTTGAAAGCCTAGAGGAAGGGCCATGGAGCCACATGAGCACCAGCATGCCAGCCGACTTGGTGCCTGCAGGCCAGCCAGGATGGTCCTGGCCCTGGGTGCTCTTCTGGAAGCTTTCCATTTCCCTGCCTGAGATACCCCTGCTGTCCCGGCCCCCACTGCTTTCTTCCTCACTCACCTCTGCCCAGGGAGAAATTCCAGCGGCAGGTATGGGTGACACAGCCTCTTCTTTAGCAGGTGGCATCTTGGCAACTGCTGCAGAAAGTCCAGCAGAGCCCCACTCACACTGGGCCACCAACAAAGCCATGGCCTCTCACTCCCTCCCACCAGTCCAGCCCCGAGACTGCTGACAGGGCAGAGAAAATGGCGTCAGGCACAGCTGCAGGGGCTCTTGCTGCCTGGAGCGGTGTTTATATTGATCTCAACCCAGGCACACCTGGGGAGGGCTGGCCGGCACGGTCAGGCTTCCCAGGCCAGCCAATAATCACCCCTCAGGGGCTCACAGTTGCAGAAACTGGAACTTGCTGAATCGGCCAGGTCCAAGGAACAGGTGTGGGCTCCTGAGAGTCAGGATAGACAAGGGGCTGCAGCTCTGGCTTGTTTTCTAATTATATTATCTGGCCCATGAGTGGGAGACAACTTCAAGAAAACCCTCTCCTAATGAGAGGAACCCAGGAGTCAAGGAGAGGAGGGGTGTGTGGTGGGTGGAGACAGAGGCCTGGTGCCCCGGGTGCAGTGGAAGTCTCTGGAAGACCAGGTGGAGGGAGGCCACACAGAGTGATGCCCAGGGTCACAGACCTGTCGGAGCTGCCGTTTCTTAGTTCAAGTCCTGCTCTGAGGTGCTCTGTGTCAGATCTGAGTGACAGGTGAGCTGGGAGTGCTCTGCAATGAGGGCGATGTGCATGGTTCCTGTGTGCCCAGCCCTGCCACAGTACCTGCAAGGGTAGCTCTGTATCCGGGGAGGGGTCTGACCACGAGAGCCCCATGGGCTGCAGGGGAACCTGCCCAGGGAACACCATATCCTGGGAGGGGCCTGAACACGAGAGCCCCGTGGGCTGGGGTGGGGGTGAGGTACCTGCCCAGGTGAGCTCCATATCCTGGGATTGGCCTGACCTCGAGAGCCCCATGGGCTGCTGGAGTCCTGGTAAATGATGTCAGGACAGTCAGTGAAGCCACCGAGGATAGACCTCCAGTAGTTCCTAAATCCTACACCCTGCTGGTCATTCTACCAACCACCAGGACATGGTATTCTGTATTAGTCTTCAATGATGCCTTCTTTTGTATTCTAGTAGTCCCAGAGTCACAAGAAATTTAGGCTTGTGAGTGGCAGGACTCAACATACAGCTAAAACAATACTTCCGGGCCGTGTTGTCCCAAGGGTTCAAAAATTCCCACACCATCTTTGGGGAAAGCTCAGCTAAAGACCTAAAAGTTCTACCTCTGGAAAAGGAAACACTCCTTCAATATGCAGACGACATTCTGATCGCCAGCCCTACTAAGGAGACCTCTGAACTACCAAGCCAATAAAGGATACAAGTTGTCCAAGAAAAAGCTCAAATATCACAGACTATGGTGACCTGCCTGGGCTTCATTCTCACAGAAGGTTGGAGAAGCCCATCCCAGGAAAGGGAAGAAACAATTTACAGCCTTACCCATTTCTAAAACTAGAAGACAGCTTAGGGGTTCCTGGGGAGGCCAGGGTTTGCTGCTTCTGGATCCCTAACTACAGTCTACTAGCTGGGCCTCTATATGAAACACTGAAAGGAAAAGATGATGATCCTTTTGAATAGAATCCAGAAGTGGCCTTTCAAGAATGGAAAGAGCAGTCAATTCAGACCCTTGCCCTGGAGCTCCCTAATTTAGCTAAACCCTTTGACCTTTACATTCCTGGTGAACGGTGAATCGCCATTGGAGTATTAGTGCAAAACCTGGGACCACTTGAAATGGAACAATGCAAGAATGCCATCCAGGTAGGATAAGCTACGGTCACCAAGGGGCTTGGCCCACCGCCACATCTGGCCAAGATACTGGCAGTATCTGAAAACCTGGAAATCAGCAGCCCAAAAGGCCACCTCCCTCCTAAGGGAAAAGGACCCCACGTGGTGATCCTAACCCCCAACCATGCCCTGAAGTTGCAGGGTTTGCTCCGTGGGCACACTGACCTTGAGTGAGGAGGCCCTCCAACTCCAACCTCCAGAGAGATAACCGGGGCAAAGGGGCACCATGACGACTCGTGTGACCATCACTTGACCTGGAGTTTCTCTCATAAAACAACAAGAGTGTGTCCCAAAAGAGTAGACTACTGCTTGCAGGACTTACTGCACCCAGAGGGGAGGTAATAATCTTGGCGGGGGAACCGTATATCACGCTGTCACCATAGAAGAGCCTACAGACACTGTGATGATGGTGGCCAATAAGACCGGCTGGACTCCTGTTTACTTCAAAAGGCTGTTGACTCAGTGGCCATCATGGTCCTTCATCACCACTGACCCTGGACTGTCTGGGAGTTGAGCAGGCAGGGTCCTGACACCTGGTGCTCTTTTTACGTTAATTCAGGGGCCTAATTGAAGAAAGCGCAGACTACTGTTCAGAGCATCTAGGCTGGCAGAAACGGTCAGCCTAAGGTGGCCGAACAAATGTGGGGCGGGGTGAAACTGGACCTCACAGCGTCACTGCACATCTCCTTCCTGGACCCTTAAAGGTCATTAGAATCTATAACACTACCAATACTTGTGCTCAGGCAGACGAGCAGGGAGGCAGGAGGCCTGGGGACAATCAACGTCACCTGGAGGCTGCTGGGGAGAAGTTCTGACCCTCGCCCACGGGTATGAGGGCTCCTAACTCAGCACTCACCGAGGGGAGGAGGCTCCCAGCAGGCTCCAACTGCCACAAGAGGGCCGATGTTGCCCTGACGGGGTGTGCCAGCCAGGCAGGAGTGACCTCACAACAGAGGGCCCACCTCACAGAAGGGTGAGGAACCCAGCCAGGATCAGACTCTCACCAGAGGGCCCACATCATCAAAGGGATAGGAACCAGGCAGGAGTGTCCTCACACCAGTGGGGCCACATCATCGAAAGGTGAGGGACCCAGCACACGTGGCCTCAAACCAGAGGACACACATCACCAAGGGGCTGGGAGTGAGGCAGGCAGGAGGAGTCTCCAAACAGAGGGCCCATAGAAGAAAAAAGGTGAGGAATCCCGCAGTTGGAACCTCCCCGCAGGCGGCCAGGAGCAGCGAGGCTATGGGATCCAGGCCGGAGTGAACTCACACCTGAGGGCCCTCATCATGAAACTGAGCAACCCAACGTTGGGACCTCAGAGCAGAAGGCCCACATTCCCATGGGGTTGGGAAACTGCCAGGAGTGTACTCGCACCACAGGGCGCACATCAGAAAACTTTTGGAGCCCAGGAGTTAGAGCCTGACGCCAGAGGGCCCTCATTACCGAGGGGAGGAGACACCCAGCAGGCACCAACTCCCACCAGAGGGCCGACGTCGCCAAGGCGGGGTGTGCCAGCCAGGCAGGAGTGACCTCAGAGAAGAGGGCCCACCTCACAGAAGTGTGAGTAACCCAAACAGGATCTGACTCTCACCGGAGGGCCCACATCACCAAGAGGATGGGAACCAGGCAGGAGTGTCCTCACACCAGTGGGGCCACATCAGCCAAAGGTGAGGAACCCAGCACATGTGGCCTCAAACCAGAGGACACACATCACCAAGGGGCTGGGAGTGAGGCAGGTGTCTGGAGGGGCACATTGAACTCTAATTTCCCACCAGGAAGAGGAATTAACCAAAGGCTCAGAGTGACGTGCTGGACCCTGATTACGGCCTGAAGCAAACCTGCGGTTCTGTGGCCAGCTTTCAAGGAAACGAGTTTTAAAGGAAATCACGGGCACTGTAATTCACAAACCTGCAGAGTTATAAATGACAGCTATTGGCAAAAATATATTGAAGTAAGTCTGCAAAGAGGACTTGAAAACGAGGCAGAATTGCAGGAATCATATTTCAGGAGGTAGATTGGAATTGCATTTAAAGCATGTGAAAAGCGGCAGATCTTTGACAGTGATGCACTTGGACAAAAGTGTGTATACATTTTTTCCTGAATATATTCAGGAAAAAACGCATATGCCCTTTTTGGCCAACCAAGCACTCGAGCAATGGAAATCCGCACTACAAGGAAGTCTCATTTCCCATTCGTCAAAAGGGCCATCTGAAAAAACTGTAAAAACCAGATACACAGGACAGGCCATGGAGAACAGGGAGCCTTGTATGCTGATGGGCGGGATGTAAGTTGCCAACAGACACTCTGGAGATGTTTATGGTGTATCCTGAAACATCTGAAAAACAAAGCTACAGACCCTAGGGCACTTCCACTTTAGGCCCTATAGCTTAGGAAAATTAAAATCAACAAGACACAGCCAACACAAAATTTAGGGCTGCTGTGTTTACAAGAACCTCGAATCCAGTACAAATTAAATATCCCAGAAAGAAAAAAATGGATAAAGGAGTTGTGCTACTTACGTACAACGGAATATCGCTCAGCAATGAAATCAATGTCATCAGGCCTGTAGCAGCAAATTGAGTGGATTTAAGTATGATGATTCTAAGAGAAATAGAGAAATATGTCACACAGAGTAAGATAATTATCATAAGATATCACTAATAGAGAGAGTGTAAACTTGGCTACACATAAACTGAATTACAAAACCGAACAGAGTCTCACATTTAGATAAAAACTTATGCTTGCTTAAGGGGAAAGTTGAGTTGGGCTGCTGTATAAAACCAGAGATTGTAATTAGCACACATACCGTTCCATAAGCCAAATATGTAATAGACAAGACCTACTCTTTGCTCAACGAAATAGACTCATCCATGGTGTATCACCTCACACCTGTTAGAATGGGCATCATCAGAAAATCTACAAACAACAGATGCTGGAAAGGGTGTGGAGATAAGGAACCCTCTTCCACTACTGTTGGGAATGTAAATTGATACAGTCACTGTGGAGAACATTATGGAGTTTCTTATAAAACTAAGAATAGAATTACCATATGATACAGCAATGCCACTACTGGGCATATACCCAGACAAAACCATAAATCAAAAAGAGACATTCACCGCAATGTTCATTGCATCACTATTTACAATATCCAGGTAATGGAAGCAACCTAAATGCCCACAGACAGACGAATGCATAAAGATGTGGTACATATATAAAATGGAATATCACTAAGCCATAAAAAGGAATGAAATTGGGTCGTTTGTAGAGACGTTGATGGATCTAGAGACTGTCATACAGAGTGAAGTAAGTCAGAAATAGAAAAACAAATCTTGTATATTAATGCATATATGTGGAACCTAGAAAAATTGTACAGATGAACCGTTTTGCAAGGCAGAAAAGGAGCAACAGATGTAGACAACAAACGTATGGACACCAAGGGGGGAAAGCTGTTGGGGGGTGGTGGTGGGAGGAGTTGAGAGATTGGGATTGGCATGTATACATTTATATGTATAAAATCGATAACCAAAAAGAACCTGCTGTATAAAAAAATAAAATAAAATTCCAAATTACAAAAAGTAAAACAGACAAAATATTCTTCCCTTCACATACATGTATTTATATGAATAAATTATTTCCATGCTTATATCTGTAAATACAAAAAAGAGGAATAAAATCTACCTTGAACCAAAAACGAAAGAAAGAAAACAAAACAGAACCCACCAGTTACACAGAGGAAAACCGTAACAGGGCACTTGCTCCAGTTGTAAACAATTCTGAAGTTGGTCAGTGGTGGGGAATCATCTCCCATTCAGCCAGCAGGCCCCACACAACAAGCGTCCTCATTGCAAAGCTGGGGGACCGTGCCGAGGCATCTGTGAGTAAACGTGGGCTGAGCCCCAGGCCAGCTGCTGCTGAAATGTTCCCACCCTTCCCAGGTAAAACACCTGAATATGTACAAGGACTTGAAAGCCTAGAGGAAGGGCCATGGAGCCACATGAGCACCAGCATGCCAGCCGACTTGGTGCCTGCAGGCCAGCCAGGATGGTCCTGGCCCTGGGTGCTCTTCTGGAAGCTTTCCATTTCCCTGCCTGAGATACCCCTGCTGTCCCGGCCCCCACTGCTTTCTTCCTCACTCACCTCTGCCCAGGGAGAAATTCCAGCGGCAGGTATGGGTGACACAGCCTCTTCTTTAGCAGGTGGCATCTTGGCAACTGCTGCAGAAAGTCCAGCAGAGCCCCACTCACACTGGGCCACCAACAAAGCCATGGCCTCTCACTCCCTCCCACCAGTCCAGCCCCGAGACTGCTGACAGGGCAGAGAAAATGGCGTCAGGCACAGCTGCAGGGGCTCTTGCTGCCTGGAGCGGTGTTTATATTGATCTCAACCCAGGCACACCTGGGGAGGGCTGGCCGGCACGGTCAGGCTTCCCAGGCCAGCCAATAATCACCCCTCAGGGGCTCACAGTTGCAGAAACTGGAACTTGCTGAATCGGCCAGGTCCAAGGAACAGGTGTGGGCTCCTGAGAGTCAGGATAGACAAGGGGCTGCAGCTCTGGCTTGTTTTCTAATTATATTATCTGGCCCATGAGTGGGAGACAACTTCAAGAAAACCCTCTCCTAATGAGAGGAACCCAGGAGTCAAGGAGAGGAGGGGTGTGTGGTGGGTGGAGACAGAGGCCTGGTGCCCCGGGTGCAGTGGAAGTCTCTGGAAGACCAGGTGGAGGGAGGCCACACAGAGTGATGCCCAGGGTCACAGACCTGTCGGAGCTGCCGTTTCTTAGTTCAAGTCCTGCTCTGAGGTGCTCTGTGTCAGATCTGAGTGACAGGTGAGCTGGGAGTGCTCTGCAATGAGGGCGATGTGCATGGTTCCTGTGTGCCCAGCCCTGCCACAGTACCTGCAAGGGTAGCTCTGTATCCGGGGAGGGGTCTGACCACGAGAGCCCCATGGGCTGCAGGGGAACCTGCCCAGGGAACACTATATCCTGGGAGGGGCCTGAACACGAGAGCCCCGTGGGCTGGGGTGGGGGTGAGGTACCTGCCCAGGTGAGCTCCATATCCTGGGATTGGCCTGACCTCGAGAGCCCCATGGGCTGCTGGAGTCCTGGTAAATGATGTCAGGACAGTCAGTGAAGCCACCGAGGATAGACCTCCAGTAGTTCCTAAATCCTACACCCTGCTGGTCATTCTACCAACCACCAGGACATGGTATTCTGTATTAGTCTTCAATGATGCCTTCTTTTGTATTCTAGTAGTCCCAGAGTCACAAGAAATTTAGGCTTGTGAGTGGCAGGACTCAACATACAGCTAAAACAATACTTCCGGGCCGTGTTGTCCCAAGGGTTCAAAAATTCCCACACCATCTTTGGGGAAAGCTCAGCTAAAGACCTAAAAGTTCTACCTCTGGAAAAGGAAACACTCCTTCAATATGCAGACGACATTCTGATCGCCAGCCCTACTAAGGAGACCTCTGAACTACCAAGCCAATAAAGGATACAAGTTGTCCAAGAAAAAGCTCAAATATCACAGACTATGGTGACCTGCCTGGGCTTCATTCTCACAGAAGGTTGGAGAAGCCCATCCCAGGAAAGGGAAGAAACAATTTACAGCCTTACCCATTTCTAAAACTAGAAGACAGCTTAGGGGTTCCTGGGGAGGCCAGGGTTTGCTGCTTCTGGATCCCTAACTACAGTCTACTAGCTGGGCCTCTATATGAAACACTGAAAGGAAAAGATGATGATCCTTTTGAATAGAATCCAGAAGTGGCCTTTCAAGAATGGAAAGAGCAGTCAATTCAGACCCTTGCCCTGGAGCTCCCTAATTTAGCTAAACCCTTTGACCTTTACATTCCTGGTGAACGGTGAATCGCCATTGGAGTATTAGTGCAAAACCTGGGACCACTTGAAATGGAACAATGCAAGAATGCCATCCAGGTAGGATAAGCTACGGTCACCAAGGGGCTTGGCCCACCGCCACATCTGGCCAAGATACTGGCAGTATCTGAAAACCTGGAAATCAGCAGCCCAAAAGGCCACCTCCCTCCTAAGGGAAAAGGACCCCACGTGGTGATCCTAACCCCCAACCATGCCCTGAAGTTGCAGGGTTTGCTCCGTGGGCACACTGACCTTGAGTGAGGAGGCCCTCCAACTCCAACCTCCAGAGAGATAACCGGGGCAAAGGGGCACCATGACGACTCGTGTGACCATCACTTGACCTGGAGTTTCTCTCATAAAACAACAAGAGTGTGTCCCAAAAGAGTAGACTACTGCTTGCAGGACTTACTGCACCCAGAGGGGAGGTAATAATCTTGGCGGGGGAACCGTATATCACGCTGTCACCATAGAAGAGCCTACAGACACTGTGATGATGGTGGCCAATAAGACCGGCTGGACTCCTGTTTACTTCAAAAGGCTGTTGACTCAGTGGCCATCATGGTCCTTCATCACCACTGACCCTGGACTGTCTGGGAGTTGAGCAGGCAGGGTCCTGACACCTGGTGCTCTTTTTACGTTAATTCAGGGGCCTAATTGAAGAAAGCGCAGACTACTGTTCAGAGCATCTAGGCTGGCAGAAACGGTCAGCCTAAGGTGGCCGAACAAATGTGGGGCGGGGTGAAACTGGACCTCACAGCGTCACTGCACATCTCCTTCCTGGACCCTTAAAGGTCATTAGAATCTATAACACTACCAATACTTGTGCTCAGGCAGACGAGCAGGGAGGCAGGAGGCCTGGGGACAATCAACGTCACCTGGAGGCTGCTGGGGAGAAGTTCTGACCCTCGCCCACGGGTATGAGGGCTCCTAACTCAGCACTCACCGAGGGGAGGAGGCTCCCAGCAGGCTCCAACTGCCACAAGAGGGCCGATGTTGCCCTGACGGGGTGTGCCAGCCAGGCAGGAGTGACCTCACAACAGAGGGCCCACCTCACAGAAGGGTGAGGAACCCAGCCAGGATCAGACTCTCACCAGAGGGCCCACATCATCAAAGGGATAGGAACCAGGCAGGAGTGTCCTCACACCAGTGGGGCCACATCATCGAAAGGTGAGGGACCCAGCACACGTGGCCTCAAACCAGAGGACACACATCACCAAGGGGCTGGGAGTGAGGCAGGCAGGAGGAGTCTCCAAACAGAGGGCCCATAGAAGAAAAAAGGTGAGGAATCCCGCAGTTGGAACCTCCCCGCAGGCGGCCAGGAGCAGCGAGGCTATGGGATCCAGGCCGGAGTGAACTCACACCTGAGGGCCCTCATCATGAAACTGAGCAACCCAACGTTGGGACCTCAGAGCAGAAGGCCCACATTCCCATGGGGTTGGGAAACTGCCAGGAGTGTACTCGCACCACAGGGCGCACATCAGAAAACTTTTGGAGCCCAGGAGTTAGAGCCTGACGCCAGAGGGCCCTCATTACCGAGGGGAGGAGACACCCAGCAGGCACCAACTCCCACCAGAGGGCCGACGTCGCCAAGGCGGGGTGTGCCAGCCAGGCAGGAGTGACCTCAGAGAAGAGGGCCCACCTCACAGAAGTGTGAGTAACCCAAACAGGATCTGACTCTCACCGGAGGGCCCACATCACCAAGAGGATGGGAACCAGGCAGGAGTGTCCTCACACCAGTGGGGCCACATCAGCCAAAGGTGAGGAACCCAGCACATGTGGCCTCAAACCAGAGGACACACATCACCAAGGGGCTGGGAGTGAGGCAGGTGTCTGGAGGGGCACATTGAACTCTAATTTCCCACCAGGAAGAGGAATTAACCAAAGGCTCAGAGTGACGTGCTGGACCCTGATTACGGCCTGAAGCAAACCTGCGGTTCTGTGGCCAGCTTTCAAGGAAACGAGTTTTAAAGGAAATCACGGGCACTGTAATTCACAAACCTGCAGAGTTATAAATGACAGCTATTGGCAAAAATATATTGAAGTAAGTCTGCAAAGAGGACTTGAAAACGAGGCAGAATTGCAGGAATCATATTTCAGGAGGTAGATTGGAATTGCATTTAAAGCATGTGAAAAGCGGCAGATCTTTGACAGTGATGCACTTGGACAAAAGTGTGTATACATTTTTTCCTGAATATATTCAGGAAAAAACGCATATGCCCTTTTTGGCCAACCAAGCACTCGAGCAATGGAAATCCGCACTACAAGGAAGTCTCATTTCCCATTCGTCAAAAGGGCCATCTGAAAAAACTGTAAAAACCAGATACACAGGACAGGCCATGGAGAACAGGGAGCCTTGTATGCTGATGGGCGGGATGTAAGTTGCCAACAGACACTCTGGAGATGTTTATGGTGTATCCTGAAACATCTGAAAAACAAAGCTACAGACCCTAGGGCACTTCCACTTTAGGCCCTATAGCTTAGGAAAATTAAAATCAACAAGACACAGCCAACACAAAATTTAGGGCTGCTGTGTTTACAAGAACCTCGAATCCAGTACAAATTAAATATCCCAGAAAGAAAAAAATGGATAAAGGAGTTGTGCTACTTACGTACAACGGAATATCACTCAGCAATGAAATCAATGTCATCAGGCCTGTAGCAGCAAATTGAGTGGATTTAAGTATGATGATTCTAAGAGAAATAGAGAAATATGTCACACAGAGTAAGATAATTATCATAAGATATCACTAATAGAGAGAGTGTAAACTTGGCTACACATAAACTGAATTACAAAACCGAACAGAGTCTCACATTTAGATAAAAACTTATGCTTGCTTAAGGGGAAAGTTGAGTTGGGCTGCTGTATAAAACCAGAGATTGTAATTAGCACACATACCGTTCCATAAGCCAAATATGTAATAGACAAGACCTACTCTTTGCTCAACGAAATAGACTCATCCATGGTGTATCACCTCACACCTGTTAGAATGGGCATCATCAGAAAATCTACAAACAACAGATGCTGGAAAGGGTGTGGAGATAAGGAACCCTCTTCCACTACTGTTGGGAATGTAAATTGATACAGTCACTGTGGAGAACATTATGGAGTTTCTTATAAAACTAAGAATAGAATTACCATATGATACAGCAATGCCACTACTGGGCATATACCCAGACAAAACCATAAATCAAAAAGAGACATTCACCGCAATGTTCATTGCATCACTATTTACAATATCCAGGTAATGGAAGCAACCTAAATGCCCACAGACAGACGAATGCATAAAGATGTGGTACATATATAAAATGGAATATCACTAAGCCATAAAAAGGAATGAAATTGGGTCGTTTGTAGAGACGTTGATGGATCTAGAGACTGTCATACAGAGTGAAGTAAGTCAGAAATAGAAAAACAAATCTTGTATATTAATGCATATATGTGGAACCTAGAAAAATTGTACAGATGAACCGTTTTGCAAGGCAGAAAAGGAGCAACAGATGTAGACAACAAACGTATGGACACCAAGGGGGGAAAGCTGTTGGGGGGTGGTGGTGGGAGGAGTTGAGAGATTGGGATTGGCATGTATACATTTATATGTATAAAATCGATAACCAAAAAGAACCTGCTGTATAAAAAAATAAAATAAAATTCCAAATTACAAAAAGTAAAACAGACAAAATATTCTTCCCTTCACATACATGTATTTATATGAATAAATTATTTCCATGCTTATATCTGTAAATACAAAAAAGAGGAATAAAATCTACCTTGAACCAAAAACGAAAGAAAGAAAACAAAACAGAACCCACCAGTTACACAGAGGAAAACCGTAACAGGGCACTTGCTCCAGTTGTAAACAATTCTGAAGTTGGTCAGTGGTGGGGAATCATCTCCCATTCAGCCAGCAGGCCCCACACAACAAGCGTCCTCATTGCAAAGCTGGGGGACCGTGCCGAGGCATCTGTGAGTAAACGTGGGCTGAGCCCCAGGCCAGCTGCTGCTGAAATGTTCCCACCCTTCCCAGGTAAAACACCTGAATATGTACAAGGACTTGAAAGCCTAGAGGAAGGGCCATGGAGCCACATGAGCACCAGCATGCCAGCCGACTTGGTGCCTGCAGGCCAGCCAGGATGGTCCTGGCCCTGGGTGCTCTTCTGGAAGCTTTCCATTTCCCTGCCTGAGATACCCCTGCTGTCCCGGCCCCCACTGCTTTCTTCCTCACTCACCTCTGCCCAGGGAGAAATTCCAGCGGCAGGTATGGGTGACACAGCCTCTTCTTTAGCAGGTGGCATCTTGGCAACTGCTGCAGAAAGTCCAGCAGAGCCCCACTCACACTGGGCCACCAACAAAGCCATGGCCTCTCACTCCCTCCCACCAGTCCAGCCCCGAGACTGCTGACAGGGCAGAGAAAATGGCGTCAGGCACAGCTGCAGGGGCTCTTGCTGCCTGGAGCGGTGTTTATATTGATCTCAACCCAGGCACACCTGGGGAGGGCTGGCCGGCACGGTCAGGCTTCCCAGGCCAGCCAATAATCACCCCTCAGGGGCTCACAGTTGCAGAAACTGGAACTTGCTGAATCGGCCAGGTCCAAGGAACAGGTGTGGGCTCCTGAGAGTCAGGATAGACAAGGGGCTGCAGCTCTGGCTTGTTTTCTAATTATATTATCTGGCCCATGAGTGGGAGACAACTTCAAGAAAACCCTCTCCTAATGAGAGGAACCCAGGAGTCAAGGAGAGGAGGGGTGTGTGGTGGGTGGAGACAGAGGCCTGGTGCCCCGGGTGCAGTGGAAGTCTCTGGAAGACCAGGTGGAGGGAGGCCACACAGAGTGATGCCCAGGGTCACAGACCTGTCGGAGCTGCCGTTTCTTAGTTCAAGTCCTGCTCTGAGGTGCTCTGTGTCAGATCTGAGTGACAGGTGAGCTGGGAGTGCTCTGCAATGAGGGCGATGTGCATGGTTCCTGTGTGCCCAGCCCTGCCACAGTACCTGCAAGGGTAGCTCTGTATCCGGGGAGGGGTCTGACCACGAGAGCCCCATGGGCTGCAGGGGAACCTGCCCAGGGAACACCATATCCTGGGAGGGGCCTGAACACGAGAGCCCCGTGGGCTGGGGTGGGGGTGAGGTACCTGCCCAGGTGAGCTCCATATCCTGGGATTGGCCTGACCTCGAGAGCCCCATGGGCTGCTGGAGTCCTGGTAAATGATGTCAGGACAGTCAGTGAAGCCACCGAGGATAGACCTCCAGTAGTTCCTAAATCCTACACCCTGCTGGTCATTCTACCAACCACCAGGACATGGTATTCTGTATTAGTCTTCAATGATGCCTTCTTTTGTATTCTAGTAGTCCCAGAGTCACAAGAAATTTAGGCTTGTGAGTGGCAGGACTCAACATACAGCTAAAACAATACTTCCGGGCCGTGTTGTCCCAAGGGTTCAAAAATTCCCACACCATCTTTGGGGAAAGCTCAGCTAAAGACCTAAAAGTTCTACCTCTGGAAAAGGAAACACTCCTTCAATATGCAGACGACATTCTGATCGCCAGCCCTACTAAGGAGACCTCTGAACTACCAAGCCAATAAAGGATACAAGTTGTCCAAGAAAAAGCTCAAATATCACAGACTATGGTGACCTGCCTGGGCTTCATTCTCACAGAAGGTTGGAGAAGCCCATCCCAGGAAAGGGAAGAAACAATTTACAGCCTTACCCATTTCTAAAACTAGAAGACAGCTTAGGGGTTCCTGGGGAGGCCAGGGTTTGCTGCTTCTGGATCCCTAACTACAGTCTACTAGCTGGGCCTCTATATGAAACACTGAAAGGAAAAGATGATGATCCTTTTGAATAGAATCCAGAAGTGGCCTTTCAAGAATGGAAAGAGCAGTCAATTCAGACCCTTGCCCTGGAGCTCCCTAATTTAGCTAAACCCTTTGACCTTTACATTCCTGGTGAACGGTGAATCGCCATTGGAGTATTAGTGCAAAACCTGGGACCACTTGAAATGGAACAATGCAAGAATGCCATCCAGGTAGGATAAGCTACGGTCACCAAGGGGCTTGGCCCACCGCCACATCTGGCCAAGATACTGGCAGTATCTGAAAACCTGGAAATCAGCAGCCCAAAAGGCCACCTCCCTCCTAAGGGAAAAGGACCCCACGTGGTGATCCTAACCCCCAACCATGCCCTGAAGTTGCAGGGTTTGCTCCGTGGGCACACTGACCTTGAGTGAGGAGGCCCTCCAACTCCAACCTCCAGAGAGATAACCGGGGCAAAGGGGCACCATGACGACTCGTGTGACCATCACTTGACCTGGAGTTTCTCTCATAAAACAACAAGAGTGTGTCCCAAAAGAGTAGACTACTGCTTGCAGGACTTACTGCACCCAGAGGGGAGGTAATAATCTTGGCGGGGGAACCGTATATCACGCTGTCACCATAGAAGAGCCTACAGACACTGTGATGATGGTGGCCAATAAGACCGGCTGGACTCCTGTTTACTTCAAAAGGCTGTTGACTCAGTGGCCATCATGGTCCTTCATCACCACTGACCCTGGACTGTCTGGGAGTTGAGCAGGCAGGGTCCTGACACCTGGTGCTCTTTTTACGTTAATTCAGGGGCCTAATTGAAGAAAGCGCAGACTACTGTTCAGAGCATCTAGGCTGGCAGAAACGGTCAGCCTAAGGTGGCCGAACAAATGTGGGGCGGGGTGAAACTGGACCTCACAGCGTCACTGCACATCTCCTTCCTGGACCCTTAAAGGTCATTAGAATCTATAACACTACCAATACTTGTGCTCAGGCAGACGAGCAGGGAGGCAGGAGGCCTGGGGACAATCAACGTCACCTGGAGGCTGCTGGGGAGAAGTTCTGACCCTCGCCCACGGGTATGAGGGCTCCTAACTCAGCACTCACCGAGGGGAGGAGGCTCCCAGCAGGCTCCAACTGCCACAAGAGGGCCGATGTTGCCCTGACGGGGTGTGCCAGCCAGGCAGGAGTGACCTCACAACAGAGGGCCCACCTCACAGAAGGGTGAGGAACCCAGCCAGGATCAGACTCTCACCAGAGGGCCCACATCATCAAAGGGATAGGAACCAGGCAGGAGTGTCCTCACACCAGTGGGGCCACATCATCGAAAGGTGAGGGACCCAGCACACGTGGCCTCAAACCAGAGGACACACATCACCAAGGGGCTGGGAGTGAGGCAGGCAGGAGGAGTCTCCAAACAGAGGGCCCATAGAAGAAAAAAGGTGAGGAATCCCGCAGTTGGAACCTCCCCGCAGGCGGCCAGGAGCAGCGAGGCTATGGGATCCAGGCCGGAGTGAACTCACACCTGAGGGCCCTCATCATGAAACTGAGCAACCCAACGTTGGGACCTCAGAGCAGAAGGCCCACATTCCCATGGGGTTGGGAAACTGCCAGGAGTGTACTCGCACCACAGGGCGCACATCAGAAAACTTTTGGAGCCCAGGAGTTAGAGCCTGACGCCAGAGGGCCCTCATTACCGAGGGGAGGAGACACCCAGCAGGCACCAACTCCCACCAGAGGGCCGACGTCGCCAAGGCGGGGTGTGCCAGCCAGGCAGGAGTGACCTCAGAGAAGAGGGCCCACCTCACAGAAGTGTGAGTAACCCAAACAGGATCTGACTCTCACCGGAGGGCCCACATCACCAAGAGGATGGGAACCAGGCAGGAGTGTCCTCACACCAGTGGGGCCACATCAGCCAAAGGTGAGGAACCCAGCACATGTGGCCTCAAACCAGAGGACACACATCACCAAGGGGCTGGGAGTGAGGCAGGTGTCTGGAGGGGCACATTGAACTCTAATTTCCCACCAGGAAGAGGAATTAACCAAAGGCTCAGAGTGACGTGCTGGACCCTGATTACGGCCTGAAGCAAACCTGCGGTTCTGTGGCCAGCTTTCAAGGAAACGAGTTTTAAAGGAAATCACGGGCACTGTAATTCACAAACCTGCAGAGTTATAAATGACAGCTATTGGCAAAAATATATTGAAGTAAGTCTGCAAAGAGGACTTGAAAACGAGGCAGAATTGCAGGAATCATATTTCAGGAGGTAGATTGGAATTGCATTTAAAGCATGTGAAAAGCGGCAGATCTTTGACAGTGATGCACTTGGACAAAAGTGTGTATACATTTTTTCCTGAATATATTCAGGAAAAAACGCATATGCCCTTTTTGGCCAACCAAGCACTCGAGCAATGGAAATCCGCACTACAAGGAAGTCTCATTTCCCATTCGTCAAAAGGGCCATCTGAAAAAACTGTAAAAACCAGATACACAGGACAGGCCATGGAGAACAGGGAGCCTTGTATGCTGATGGGCGGGATGTAAGTTGCCAACAGACACTCTGGAGATGTTTATGGTGTATCCTGAAACATCTGAAAAACAAAGCTACAGACCCTAGGGCACTTCCACTTTAGGCCCTATAGCTTAGGAAAATTAAAATCAACAAGACACAGCCAACACAAAATTTAGGGCTGCTGTGTTTACAAGAACCTCGAATCCAGTACAAATTAAATATCCCAGAAAGAAAAAAATGGATAAAGGAGTTGTGCTACTTACGTACAACGGAATATCACTCAGCAATGAAATCAATGTCATCAGGCCTGTAGCAGCAAATTGAGTGGATTTAAGTATGATGATTCTAAGAGAAATAGAGAAATATGTCACACAGAGTAAGATAATTATCATAAGATATCACTAATAGAGAGAGTGTAAACTTGGCTACACATAAACTGAATTACAAAACCGAACAGAGTCTCACATTTAGATAAAAACTTATGCTTGCTTAAGGGGAAAGTTGAGTTGGGCTGCTGTATAAAACCAGAGATTGTAATTAGCACACATACCGTTCCATAAGCCAAATATGTAATAGACAAGACCTACTCTTTGCTCAACGAAATAGACTCATCCATGGTGTATCACCTCACACCTGTTAGAATGGGCATCATCAGAAAATCTACAAACAACAGATGCTGGAAAGGGTGTGGAGATAAGGAACCCTCTTCCACTACTGTTGGGAATGTAAATTGATACAGTCACTGTGGAGAACATTATGGAGTTTCTTATAAAACTAAGAATAGAATTACCATATGATACAGCAATGCCACTACTGGGCATATACCCAGACAAAACCATAAATCAAAAAGAGACATTCACCGCAATGTTCATTGCATCACTATTTACAATATCCAGGTAATGGAAGCAACCTAAATGCCCACAGACAGACGAATGCATAAAGATGTGGTACATATATAAAATGGAATATCACTAAGCCATAAAAAGGAATGAAATTGGGTCGTTTGTAGAGACGTTGATGGATCTAGAGACTGTCATACAGAGTGAAGTAAGTCAGAAATAGAAAAACAAATCTTGTATATTAATGCATATATGTGGAACCTAGAAAAATTGTACAGATGAACCGTTTTGCAAGGCAGAAAAGGAGCAACAGATGTAGACAACAAACGTATGGACACCAAGGGGGGAAAGCTGTTGGGGGGTGGTGGTGGGAGGAGTTGAGAGATTGGGATTGGCATGTATACATTTATATGTATAAAATCGATAACCAAAAAGAACCTGCTGTATAAAAAAATAAAATAAAATTCCAAATTACAAAAAGTAAAACAGACAAAATATTCTTCCCTTCACATACATGTATTTATATGAATAAATTATTTCCATGCTTATATCTGTAAATACAAAAAAGAGGAATAAAATCTACCTTGAACCAAAAACGAAAGAAAGAAAACAAAACAGAACCCACCAGTTACACAGAGGAAAACCGTAACAGGGCACTTGCTCCAGTTGTAAACAATTCTGAAGTTGGTCAGTGGTGGGGAATCATCTCCCATTCAGCCAGCAGGCCCCACACAACAAGCGTCCTCATTGCAAAGCTGGGGGACCGTGCCGAGGCATCTGTGAGTAAACGTGGGCTGAGCCCCAGGCCAGCTGCTGCTGAAATGTTCCCACCCTTCCCAGGTAAAACACCTGAATATGTACAAGGACTTGAAAGCCTAGAGGAAGGGCCATGGAGCCACATGAGCACCAGCATGCCAGCCGACTTGGTGCCTGCAGGCCAGCCAGGATGGTCCTGGCCCTGGGTGCTCTTCTGGAAGCTTTCCATTTCCCTGCCTGAGATACCCCTGCTGTCCCGGCCCCCACTGCTTTCTTCCTCACTCACCTCTGCCCAGGGAGAAATTCCAGCGGCAGGTATGGGTGACACAGCCTCTTCTTTAGCAGGTGGCATCTTGGCAACTGCTGCAGAAAGTCCAGCAGAGCCCCACTCACACTGGGCCACCAACAAAGCCATGGCCTCTCACTCCCTCCCACCAGTCCAGCCCCGAGACTGCTGACAGGGCAGAGAAAATGGCGTCAGGCACAGCTGCAGGGGCTCTTGCTGCCTGGAGCGGTGTTTATATTGATCTCAACCCAGGCACACCTGGGGAGGGCTGGCCGGCACGGTCAGGCTTCCCAGGCCAGCCAATAATCACCCCTCAGGGGCTCACAGTTGCAGAAACTGGAACTTGCTGAATCGGCCAGGTCCAAGGAACAGGTGTGGGCTCCTGAGAGTCAGGATAGACAAGGGGCTGCAGCTCTGGCTTGTTTTCTAATTATATTATCTGGCCCATGAGTGGGAGACAACTTCAAGAAAACCCTCTCCTAATGAGAGGAACCCAGGAGTCAAGGAGAGGAGGGGTGTGTGGTGGGTGGAGACAGAGGCCTGGTGCCCCGGGTGCAGTGGAAGTCTCTGGAAGACCAGGTGGAGGGAGGCCACACAGAGTGATGCCCAGGGTCACAGACCTGTCGGAGCTGCCGTTTCTTAGTTCAAGTCCTGCTCTGAGGTGCTCTGTGTCAGATCTGAGTGACAGGTGAGCTGGGAGTGCTCTGCAATGAGGGCGATGTGCATGGTTCCTGTGTGCCCAGCCCTGCCACAGTACCTGCAAGGGTAGCTCTGTATCCGGGGAGGGGTCTGACCACGAGAGCCCCATGGGCTGCAGGGGAACCTGCCCAGGGAACACCATATCCTGGGAGGGGCCTGAACACGAGAGCCCCGTGGGCTGGGGTGGGGGTGAGGTACCTGCCCAGGTGAGCTCCATATCCTGGGATTGGCCTGACCTCGAGAGCCCCATGGGCTGCTGGAGTCCTGGTAAATGATGTCAGGACAGTCAGTGAAGCCACCGAGGATAGACCTCCAGTAGTTCCTAAATCCTACACCCTGCTGGTCATTCTACCAACCACCAGGACATGGTATTCTGTATTAGTCTTCAATGATGCCTTCTTTTGTATTCTAGTAGTCCCAGAGTCACAAGAAATTTAGGCTTGTGAGTGGCAGGACTCAACATACAGCTAAAACAATACTTCCGGGCCGTGTTGTCCCAAGGGTTCAAAAATTCCCACACCATCTTTGGGGAAAGCTCAGCTAAAGACCTAAAAGTTCTACCTCTGGAAAAGGAAACACTCCTTCAATATGCAGACGACATTCTGATCGCCAGCCCTACTAAGGAGACCTCTGAACTACCAAGCCAATAAAGGATACAAGTTGTCCAAGAAAAAGCTCAAATATCACAGACTATGGTGACCTGCCTGGGCTTCATTCTCACAGAAGGTTGGAGAAGCCCATCCCAGGAAAGGGAAGAAACAATTTACAGCCTTACCCATTTCTAAAACTAGAAGACAGCTTAGGGGTTCCTGGGGAGGCCAGGGTTTGCTGCTTCTGGATCCCTAACTACAGTCTACTAGCTGGGCCTCTATATGAAACACTGAAAGGAAAAGATGATGATCCTTTTGAATAGAATCCAGAAGTGGCCTTTCAAGAATGGAAAGAGCAGTCAATTCAGACCCTTGCCCTGGAGCTCCCTAATTTAGCTAAACCCTTTGACCTTTACATTCCTGGTGAACGGTGAATCGCCATTGGAGTATTAGTGCAAAACCTGGGACCACTTGAAATGGAACAATGCAAGAATGCCATCCAGGTAGGATAAGCTACGGTCACCAAGGGGCTTGGCCCACCGCCACATCTGGCCAAGATACTGGCAGTATCTGAAAACCTGGAAATCAGCAGCCCAAAAGGCCACCTCCCTCCTAAGGGAAAAGGACCCCACGTGGTGATCCTAACCCCCAACCATGCCCTGAAGTTGCAGGGTTTGCTCCGTGGGCACACTGACCTTGAGTGAGGAGGCCCTCCAACTCCAACCTCCAGAGAGATAACCGGGGCAAAGGGGCACCATGACGACTCGTGTGACCATCACTTGACCTGGAGTTTCTCTCATAAAACAACAAGAGTGTGTCCCAAAAGAGTAGACTACTGCTTGCAGGACTTACTGCACCCAGAGGGGAGGTAATAATCTTGGCGGGGGAACCGTATATCACGCTGTCACCATAGAAGAGCCTACAGACACTGTGATGATGGTGGCCAATAAGACCGGCTGGACTCCTGTTTACTTCAAAAGGCTGTTGACTCAGTGGCCATCATGGTCCTTCATCACCACTGACCCTGGACTGTCTGGGAGTTGAGCAGGCAGGGTCCTGACACCTGGTGCTCTTTTTACGTTAATTCAGGGGCCTAATTGAAGAAAGCGCAGACTACTGTTCAGAGCATCTAGGCTGGCAGAAACGGTCAGCCTAAGGTGGCCGAACAAATGTGGGGCGGGGTGAAACTGGACCTCACAGCGTCACTGCACATCTCCTTCCTGGACCCTTAAAGGTCATTAGAATCTATAACACTACCAATACTTGTGCTCAGGCAGACGAGCAGGGAGGCAGGAGGCCTGGGGACAATCAACGTCACCTGGAGGCTGCTGGGGAGAAGTTCTGACCCTCGCCCACGGGTATGAGGGCTCCTAACTCAGCACTCACCGAGGGGAGGAGGCTCCCAGCAGGCTCCAACTGCCACAAGAGGGCCGATGTTGCCCTGACGGGGTGTGCCAGCCAGGCAGGAGTGACCTCACAACAGAGGGCCCACCTCACAGAAGGGTGAGGAACCCAGCCAGGATCAGACTCTCACCAGAGGGCCCACATCATCAAAGGGATAGGAACCAGGCAGGAGTGTCCTCACACCAGTGGGGCCACATCATCGAAAGGTGAGGGACCCAGCACACGTGGCCTCAAACCAGAGGACACACATCACCAAGGGGCTGGGAGTGAGGCAGGCAGGAGGAGTCTCCAAACAGAGGGCCCATAGAAGAAAAAAGGTGAGGAATCCCGCAGTTGGAACCTCCCCGCAGGCGGCCAGGAGCAGCGAGGCTATGGGATCCAGGCCGGAGTGAACTCACACCTGAGGGCCCTCATCATGAAACTGAGCAACCCAACGTTGGGACCTCAGAGCAGAAGGCCCACATTCCCATGGGGTTGGGAAACTGCCAGGAGTGTACTCGCACCACAGGGCGCACATCAGAAAACTTTTGGAGCCCAGGAGTTAGAGCCTGACGCCAGAGGGCCCTCATTACCGAGGGGAGGAGACACCCAGCAGGCACCAACTCCCACCAGAGGGCCGACGTCGCCAAGGCGGGGTGTGCCAGCCAGGCAGGAGTGACCTCAGAGAAGAGGGCCCACCTCACAGAAGTGTGAGTAACCCAAACAGGATCTGACTCTCACCGGAGGGCCCACATCACCAAGAGGATGGGAACCAGGCAGGAGTGTCCTCACACCAGTGGGGCCACATCAGCCAAAGGTGAGGAACCCAGCACATGTGGCCTCAAACCAGAGGACACACATCACCAAGGGGCTGGGAGTGAGGCAGGTGTCTGGAGGGGCACATTGAACTCTAATTTCCCACCAGGAAGAGGAATTAACCAAAGGCTCAGAGTGACGTGCTGGACCCTGATTACGGCCTGAAGCAAACCTGCGGTTCTGTGGCCAGCTTTCAAGGAAACGAGTTTTAAAGGAAATCACGGGCACTGTAATTCACAAACCTGCAGAGTTATAAATGACAGCTATTGGCAAAAATATATTGAAGTAAGTCTGCAAAGAGGACTTGAAAACGAGGCAGAATTGCAGGAATCATATTTCAGGAGGTAGATTGGAATTGCATTTAAAGCATGTGAAAAGCGGCAGATCTTTGACAGTGATGCACTTGGACAAAAGTGTGTATACATTTTTTCCTGAATATATTCAGGAAAAAACGCATATGCCCTTTTTGGCCAACCAAGCACTCGAGCAATGGAAATCCGCACTACAAGGAAGTCTCATTTCCCATTCGTCAAAAGGGCCATCTGAAAAAACTGTAAAAACCAGATACACAGGACAGGCCATGGAGAACAGGGAGCCTTGTATGCTGATGGGCGGGATGTAAGTTGCCAACAGACACTCTGGAGATGTTTATGGTGTATCCTGAAACATCTGAAAAACAAAGCTACAGACCCTAGGGCACTTCCACTTTAGGCCCTATAGCTTAGGAAAATTAAAATCAACAAGACACAGCCAACACAAAATTTAGGGCTGCTGTGTTTACAAGAACCTCGAATCCAGTACAAATTAAATATCCCAGAAAGAAAAAAATGGATAAAGGAGTTGTGCTACTTACGTACAACGGAATATCACTCAGCAATGAAATCAATGTCATCAGGCCTGTAGCAGCAAATTGAGTGGATTTAAGTATGATGATTCTAAGAGAAATAGAGAAATATGTCACACAGAGTAAGATAATTATCATAAGATATCACTAATAGAGAGAGTGTAAACTTGGCTACACATAAACTGAATTACAAAACCGAACAGAGTCTCACATTTAGATAAAAACTTATGCTTGCTTAAGGGGAAAGTTGAGTTGGGCTGCTGTATAAAACCAGAGATTGTAATTAGCACACATACCGTTCCATAAGCCAAATATGTAATAGACAAGACCTACTCTTTGCTCAACGAAATAGACTCATCCATGGTGTATCACCTCACACCTGTTAGAATGGGCATCATCAGAAAATCTACAAACAACAGATGCTGGAAAGGGTGTGGAGATAAGGAACCCTCTTCCACTACTGTTGGGAATGTAAATTGATACAGTCACTGTGGAGAACATTATGGAGTTTCTTATAAAACTAAGAATAGAATTACCATATGATACAGCAATGCCACTACTGGGCATATACCCAGACAAAACCATAAATCAAAAAGAGACATTCACCGCAATGTTCATTGCATCACTATTTACAATATCCAGGTAATGGAAGCAACCTAAATGCCCACAGACAGACGAATGCATAAAGATGTGGTACATATATAAAATGGAATATCACTAAGCCATAAAAAGGAATGAAATTGGGTCGTTTGTAGAGACGTTGATGGATCTAGAGACTGTCATACAGAGTGAAGTAAGTCAGAAATAGAAAAACAAATCTTGTATATTAATGCATATATGTGGAACCTAGAAAAATTGTACAGATGAACCGTTTTGCAAGGCAGAAAAGGAGCAACAGATGTAGACAACAAACGTATGGACACCAAGGGGGGAAAGCTGTTGGGGGGTGGTGGTGGGAGGAGTTGAGAGATTGGGATTGGCATGTATACATTTATATGTATAAAATCGATAACCAAAAAGAACCTGCTGTATAAAAAAATAAAATAAAATTCCAAATTACAAAAAGTAAAACAGACAAAATATTCTTCCCTTCACATACATGTATTTATATGAATAAATTATTTCCATGCTTATATCTGTAAATACAAAAAAGAGGAATAAAATCTACCTTGAACCAAAAACGAAAGAAAGAAAACAAAACAGAACCCACCAGTTACACAGAGGAAAACCGTAACAGGGCACTTGCTCCAGTTGTAAACAATTCTGAAGTTGGTCAGTGGTGGGGAATCATCTCCCATTCAGCCAGCAGGCCCCACACAACAAGCGTCCTCATTGCAAAGCTGGGGGACCGTGCCGAGGCATCTGTGAGTAAACGTGGGCTGAGCCCCAGGCCAGCTGCTGCTGAAATGTTCCCACCCTTCCCAGGTAAAACACCTGAATATGTACAAGGACTTGAAAGCCTAGAGGAAGGGCCATGGAGCCACATGAGCACCAGCATGCCAGCCGACTTGGTGCCTGCAGGCCAGCCAGGATGGTCCTGGCCCTGGGTGCTCTTCTGGAAGCTTTCCATTTCCCTGCCTGAGATACCCCTGCTGTCCCGGCCCCCACTGCTTTCTTCCTCACTCACCTCTGCCCAGGGAGAAATTCCAGCGGCAGGTATGGGTGACACAGCCTCTTCTTTAGCAGGTGGCATCTTGGCAACTGCTGCAGAAAGTCCAGCAGAGCCCCACTCACACTGGGCCACCAACAAAGCCATGGCCTCTCACTCCCTCCCACCAGTCCAGCCCCGAGACTGCTGACAGGGCAGAGAAAATGGCGTCAGGCACAGCTGCAGGGGCTCTTGCTGCCTGGAGCGGTGTTTATATTGATCTCAACCCAGGCACACCTGGGGAGGGCTGGCCGGCACGGTCAGGCTTCCCAGGCCAGCCAATAATCACCCCTCAGGGGCTCACAGTTGCAGAAACTGGAACTTGCTGAATCGGCCAGGTCCAAGGAACAGGTGTGGGCTCCTGAGAGTCAGGATAGACAAGGGGCTGCAGCTCTGGCTTGTTTTCTAATTATATTATCTGGCCCATGAGTGGGAGACAACTTCAAGAAAACCCTCTCCTAATGAGAGGAACCCAGGAGTCAAGGAGAGGAGGGGTGTGTGGTGGGTGGAGACAGAGGCCTGGTGCCCCGGGTGCAGTGGAAGTCTCTGGAAGACCAGGTGGAGGGAGGCCACACAGAGTGATGCCCAGGGTCACAGACCTGTCGGAGCTGCCGTTTCTTAGTTCAAGTCCTGCTCTGAGGTGCTCTGTGTCAGATCTGAGTGACAGGTGAGCTGGGAGTGCTCTGCAATGAGGGCGATGTGCATGGTTCCTGTGTGCCCAGCCCTGCCACAGTACCTGCAAGGGTAGCTCTGTATCCGGGGAGGGGTCTGACCACGAGAGCCCCATGGGCTGCAGGGGAACCTGCCCAGGGAACACCATATCCTGGGAGGGGCCTGAACACGAGAGCCCCGTGGGCTGGGGTGGGGGTGAGGTACCTGCCCAGGTGAGCTCCATATCCTGGGATTGGCCTGACCTCGAGAGCCCCATGGGCTGCTGGAGTCCTGGTAAATGATGTCAGGACAGTCAGTGAAGCCACCGAGGATAGACCTCCAGTAGTTCCTAAATCCTACACCCTGCTGGTCATTCTACCAACCACCAGGACATGGTATTCTGTATTAGTCTTCAATGATGCCTTCTTTTGTATTCTAGTAGTCCCAGAGTCACAAGAAATTTAGGCTTGTGAGTGGCAGGACTCAACATACAGCTAAAACAATACTTCCGGGCCGTGTTGTCCCAAGGGTTCAAAAATTCCCACACCATCTTTGGGGAAAGCTCAGCTAAAGACCTAAAAGTTCTACCTCTGGAAAAGGAAACACTCCTTCAATATGCAGACGACATTCTGATCGCCAGCCCTACTAAGGAGACCTCTGAACTACCAAGCCAATAAAGGATACAAGTTGTCCAAGAAAAAGCTCAAATATCACAGACTATGGTGACCTGCCTGGGCTTCATTCTCACAGAAGGTTGGAGAAGCCCATCCCAGGAAAGGGAAGAAACAATTTACAGCCTTACCCATTTCTAAAACTAGAAGACAGCTTAGGGGTTCCTGGGGAGGCCAGGGTTTGCTGCTTCTGGATCCCTAACTACAGTCTACTAGCTGGGCCTCTATATGAAACACTGAAAGGAAAAGATGATGATCCTTTTGAATAGAATCCAGAAGTGGCCTTTCAAGAATGGAAAGAGCAGTCAATTCAGACCCTTGCCCTGGAGCTCCCTAATTTAGCTAAACCCTTTGACCTTTACATTCCTGGTGAACGGTGAATCGCCATTGGAGTATTAGTGCAAAACCTGGGACCACTTGAAATGGAACAATGCAAGAATGCCATCCAGGTAGGATAAGCTACGGTCACCAAGGGGCTTGGCCCACCGCCACATCTGGCCAAGATACTGGCAGTATCTGAAAACCTGGAAATCAGCAGCCCAAAAGGCCACCTCCCTCCTAAGGGAAAAGGACCCCACGTGGTGATCCTAACCCCCAACCATGCCCTGAAGTTGCAGGGTTTGCTCCGTGGGCACACTGACCTTGAGTGAGGAGGCCCTCCAACTCCAACCTCCAGAGAGATAACCGGGGCAAAGGGGCACCATGACGACTCGTGTGACCATCACTTGACCTGGAGTTTCTCTCATAAAACAACAAGAGTGTGTCCCAAAAGAGTAGACTACTGCTTGCAGGACTTACTGCACCCAGAGGGGAGGTAATAATCTTGGCGGGGGAACCGTATATCACGCTGTCACCATAGAAGAGCCTACAGACACTGTGATGATGGTGGCCAATAAGACCGGCTGGACTCCTGTTTACTTCAAAAGGCTGTTGACTCAGTGGCCATCATGGTCCTTCATCACCACTGACCCTGGACTGTCTGGGAGTTGAGCAGGCAGGGTCCTGACACCTGGTGCTCTTTTTACGTTAATTCAGGGGCCTAATTGAAGAAAGCGCAGACTACTGTTCAGAGCATCTAGGCTGGCAGAAACGGTCAGCCTAAGGTGGCCGAACAAATGTGGGGCGGGGTGAAACTGGACCTCACAGCGTCACTGCACATCTCCTTCCTGGACCCTTAAAGGTCATTAGAATCTATAACACTACCAATACTTGTGCTCAGGCAGACGAGCAGGGAGGCAGGAGGCCTGGGGACAATCAACGTCACCTGGAGGCTGCTGGGGAGAAGTTCTGACCCTCGCCCACGGGTATGAGGGCTCCTAACTCAGCACTCACCGAGGGGAGGAGGCTCCCAGCAGGCTCCAACTGCCACAAGAGGGCCGATGTTGCCCTGACGGGGTGTGCCAGCCAGGCAGGAGTGACCTCACAACAGAGGGCCCACCTCACAGAAGGGTGAGGAACCCAGCCAGGATCAGACTCTCACCAGAGGGCCCACATCATCAAAGGGATAGGAACCAGGCAGGAGTGTCCTCACACCAGTGGGGCCACATCATCGAAAGGTGAGGGACCCAGCACACGTGGCCTCAAACCAGAGGACACACATCACCAAGGGGCTGGGAGTGAGGCAGGCAGGAGGAGTCTCCAAACAGAGGGCCCATAGAAGAAAAAAGGTGAGGAATCCCGCAGTTGGAACCTCCCCGCAGGCGGCCAGGAGCAGCGAGGCTATGGGATCCAGGCCGGAGTGAACTCACACCTGAGGGCCCTCATCATGAAACTGAGCAACCCAACGTTGGGACCTCAGAGCAGAAGGCCCACATTCCCATGGGGTTGGGAAACTGCCAGGAGTGTACTCGCACCACAGGGCGCACATCAGAAAACTTTTGGAGCCCAGGAGTTAGAGCCTGACGCCAGAGGGCCCTCATTACCGAGGGGAGGAGACACCCAGCAGGCACCAACTCCCACCAGAGGGCCGACGTCGCCAAGGCGGGGTGTGCCAGCCAGGCAGGAGTGACCTCAGAGAAGAGGGCCCACCTCACAGAAGTGTGAGTAACCCAAACAGGATCTGACTCTCACCGGAGGGCCCACATCACCAAGAGGATGGGAACCAGGCAGGAGTGTCCTCACACCAGTGGGGCCACATCAGCCAAAGGTGAGGAACCCAGCACATGTGGCCTCAAACCAGAGGACACACATCACCAAGGGGCTGGGAGTGAGGCAGGTGTCTGGAGGGGCACATTGAACTCTAATTTCCCACCAGGAAGAGGAATTAACCAAAGGCTCAGAGTGACGTGCTGGACCCTGATTACGGCCTGAAGCAAACCTGCGGTTCTGTGGCCAGCTTTCAAGGAAACGAGTTTTAAAGGAAATCACGGGCACTGTAATTCACAAACCTGCAGAGTTATAAATGACAGCTATTGGCAAAAATATATTGAAGTAAGTCTGCAAAGAGGACTTGAAAACGAGGCAGAATTGCAGGAATCATATTTCAGGAGGTAGATTGGAATTGCATTTAAAGCATGTGAAAAGCGGCAGATCTTTGACAGTGATGCACTTGGACAAAAGTGTGTATACATTTTTTCCTGAATATATTCAGGAAAAAACGCATATGCCCTTTTTGGCCAACCAAGCACTCGAGCAATGGAAATCCGCACTACAAGGAAGTCTCATTTCCCATTCGTCAAAAGGGCCATCTGAAAAAACTGTAAAAACCAGATACACAGGACAGGCCATGGAGAACAGGGAGCCTTGTATGCTGATGGGCGGGATGTAAGTTGCCAACAGACACTCTGGAGATGTTTATGGTGTATCCTGAAACATCTGAAAAACAAAGCTACAGACCCTAGGGCACTTCCACTTTAGGCCCTATAGCTTAGGAAAATTAAAATCAACAAGACACAGCCAACACAAAATTTAGGGCTGCTGTGTTTACAAGAACCTCGAATCCAGTACAAATTAAATATCCCAGAAAGAAAAAAATGGATAAAGGAGTTGTGCTACTTACGTACAACGGAATATCACTCAGCAATGAAATCAATGTCATCAGGCCTGTAGCAGCAAATTGAGTGGATTTAAGTATGATGATTCTAAGAGAAATAGAGAAATATGTCACACAGAGTAAGATAATTATCATAAGATATCACTAATAGAGAGAGTGTAAACTTGGCTACACATAAACTGAATTACAAAACCGAACAGAGTCTCACATTTAGATAAAAACTTATGCTTGCTTAAGGGGAAAGTTGAGTTGGGCTGCTGTATAAAACCAGAGATTGTAATTAGCACACATACCGTTCCATAAGCCAAATATGTAATAGACAAGACCTACTCTTTGCTCAACGAAATAGACTCATCCATGGTGTATCACCTCACACCTGTTAGAATGGGCATCATCAGAAAATCTACAAACAACAGATGCTGGAAAGGGTGTGGAGATAAGGAACCCTCTTCCACTACTGTTGGGAATGTAAATTGATACAGTCACTGTGGAGAACATTATGGAGTTTCTTATAAAACTAAGAATAGAATTACCATATGATACAGCAATGCCACTACTGGGCATATACCCAGACAAAACCATAAATCAAAAAGAGACATTCACCGCAATGTTCATTGCATCACTATTTACAATATCCAGGTAATGGAAGCAACCTAAATGCCCACAGACAGACGAATGCATAAAGATGTGGTACATATATAAAATGGAATATCACTAAGCCATAAAAAGGAATGAAATTGGGTCGTTTGTAGAGACGTTGATGGATCTAGAGACTGTCATACAGAGTGAAGTAAGTCAGAAATAGAAAAACAAATCTTGTATATTAATGCATATATGTGGAACCTAGAAAAATTGTACAGATGAACCGTTTTGCAAGGCAGAAAAGGAGCAACAGATGTAGACAACAAACGTATGGACACCAAGGGGGGAAAGCTGTTGGGGGGTGGTGGTGGGAGGAGTTGAGAGATTGGGATTGGCATGTATACATTTATATGTATAAAATCGATAACCAAAAAGAACCTGCTGTATAAAAAAATAAAATAAAATTCCAAATTACAAAAAGTAAAACAGACAAAATATTCTTCCCTTCACATACATGTATTTATATGAATAAATTATTTCCATGCTTATATCTGTAAATACAAAAAAGAGGAATAAAATCTACCTTGAACCAAAAACGAAAGAAAGAAAACAAAACAGAACCCACCAGTTACACAGAGGAAAACCGTAACAGGGCACTTGCTCCAGTTGTAAACAATTCTGAAGTTGGTCAGTGGTGGGGAATCATCTCCCATTCAGCCAGCAGGCCCCACACAACAAGCGTCCTCATTGCAAAGCTGGGGGACCGTGCCGAGGCATCTGTGAGTAAACGTGGGCTGAGCCCCAGGCCAGCTGCTGCTGAAATGTTCCCACCCTTCCCAGGTAAAACACCTGAATATGTACAAGGACTTGAAAGCCTAGAGGAAGGGCCATGGAGCCACATGAGCACCAGCATGCCAGCCGACTTGGTGCCTGCAGGCCAGCCAGGATGGTCCTGGCCCTGGGTGCTCTTCTGGAAGCTTTCCATTTCCCTGCCTGAGATACCCCTGCTGTCCCGGCCCCCACTGCTTTCTTCCTCACTCACCTCTGCCCAGGGAGAAATTCCAGCGGCAGGTATGGGTGACACAGCCTCTTCTTTAGCAGGTGGCATCTTGGCAACTGCTGCAGAAAGTCCAGCAGAGCCCCACTCACACTGGGCCACCAACAAAGCCATGGCCTCTCACTCCCTCCCACCAGTCCAGCCCCGAGACTGCTGACAGGGCAGAGAAAATGGCGTCAGGCACAGCTGCAGGGGCTCTTGCTGCCTGGAGCGGTGTTTATATTGATCTCAACCCAGGCACACCTGGGGAGGGCTGGCCGGCACGGTCAGGCTTCCCAGGCCAGCCAATAATCACCCCTCAGGGGCTCACAGTTGCAGAAACTGGAACTTGCTGAATCGGCCAGGTCCAAGGAACAGGTGTGGGCTCCTGAGAGTCAGGATAGACAAGGGGCTGCAGCTCTGGCTTGTTTTCTAATTATATTATCTGGCCCATGAGTGGGAGACAACTTCAAGAAAACCCTCTCCTAATGAGAGGAACCCAGGAGTCAAGGAGAGGAGGGGTGTGTGGTGGGTGGAGACAGAGGCCTGGTGCCCCGGGTGCAGTGGAAGTCTCTGGAAGACCAGGTGGAGGGAGGCCACACAGAGTGATGCCCAGGGTCACAGACCTGTCGGAGCTGCCGTTTCTTAGTTCAAGTCCTGCTCTGAGGTGCTCTGTGTCAGATCTGAGTGACAGGTGAGCTGGGAGTGCTCTGCAATGAGGGCGATGTGCATGGTTCCTGTGTGCCCAGCCCTGCCACAGTACCTGCAAGGGTAGCTCTGTATCCGGGGAGGGGTCTGACCACGAGAGCCCCATGGGCTGCAGGGGAACCTGCCCAGGGAACACCATATCCTGGGAGGGGCCTGAACACGAGAGCCCCGTGGGCTGGGGTGGGGGTGAGGTACCTGCCCAGGTGAGCTCCATATCCTGGGATTGGCCTGACCTCGAGAGCCCCATGGGCTGCTGGAGTCCTGGTAAATGATGTCAGGACAGTCAGTGAAGCCACCGAGGATAGACCTCCAGTAGTTCCTAAATCCTACACCCTGCTGGTCATTCTACCAACCACCAGGACATGGTATTCTGTATTAGTCTTCAATGATGCCTTCTTTTGTATTCTAGTAGTCCCAGAGTCACAAGAAATTTAGGCTTGTGAGTGGCAGGACTCAACATACAGCTAAAACAATACTTCCGGGCCGTGTTGTCCCAAGGGTTCAAAAATTCCCACACCATCTTTGGGGAAAGCTCAGCTAAAGACCTAAAAGTTCTACCTCTGGAAAAGGAAACACTCCTTCAATATGCAGACGACATTCTGATCGCCAGCCCTACTAAGGAGACCTCTGAACTACCAAGCCAATAAAGGATACAAGTTGTCCAAGAAAAAGCTCAAATATCACAGACTATGGTGACCTGCCTGGGCTTCATTCTCACAGAAGGTTGGAGAAGCCCATCCCAGGAAAGGGAAGAAACAATTTACAGCCTTACCCATTTCTAAAACTAGAAGACAGCTTAGGGGTTCCTGGGGAGGCCAGGGTTTGCTGCTTCTGGATCCCTAACTACAGTCTACTAGCTGGGCCTCTATATGAAACACTGAAAGGAAAAGATGATGATCCTTTTGAATAGAATCCAGAAGTGGCCTTTCAAGAATGGAAAGAGCAGTCAATTCAGACCCTTGCCCTGGAGCTCCCTAATTTAGCTAAACCCTTTGACCTTTACATTCCTGGTGAACGGTGAATCGCCATTGGAGTATTAGTGCAAAACCTGGGACCACTTGAAATGGAACAATGCAAGAATGCCATCCAGGTAGGATAAGCTACGGTCACCAAGGGGCTTGGCCCACCGCCACATCTGGCCAAGATACTGGCAGTATCTGAAAACCTGGAAATCAGCAGCCCAAAAGGCCACCTCCCTCCTAAGGGAAAAGGACCCCACGTGGTGATCCTAACCCCCAACCATGCCCTGAAGTTGCAGGGTTTGCTCCGTGGGCACACTGACCTTGAGTGAGGAGGCCCTCCAACTCCAACCTCCAGAGAGATAACCGGGGCAAAGGGGCACCATGACGACTCGTGTGACCATCACTTGACCTGGAGTTTCTCTCATAAAACAACAAGAGTGTGTCCCAAAAGAGTAGACTACTGCTTGCAGGACTTACTGCACCCAGAGGGGAGGTAATAATCTTGGCGGGGGAACCGTATATCACGCTGTCACCATAGAAGAGCCTACAGACACTGTGATGATGGTGGCCAATAAGACCGGCTGGACTCCTGTTTACTTCAAAAGGCTGTTGACTCAGTGGCCATCATGGTCCTTCATCACCACTGACCCTGGACTGTCTGGGAGTTGAGCAGGCAGGGTCCTGACACCTGGTGCTCTTTTTACGTTAATTCAGGGGCCTAATTGAAGAAAGCGCAGACTACTGTTCAGAGCATCTAGGCTGGCAGAAACGGTCAGCCTAAGGTGGCCGAACAAATGTGGGGCGGGGTGAAACTGGACCTCACAGCGTCACTGCACATCTCCTTCCTGGACCCTTAAAGGTCATTAGAATCTATAACACTACCAATACTTGTGCTCAGGCAGACGAGCAGGGAGGCAGGAGGCCTGGGGACAATCAACGTCACCTGGAGGCTGCTGGGGAGAAGTTCTGACCCTCGCCCACGGGTATGAGGGCTCCTAACTCAGCACTCACCGAGGGGAGGAGGCTCCCAGCAGGCTCCAACTGCCACAAGAGGGCCGATGTTGCCCTGACGGGGTGTGCCAGCCAGGCAGGAGTGACCTCACAACAGAGGGCCCACCTCACAGAAGGGTGAGGAACCCAGCCAGGATCAGACTCTCACCAGAGGGCCCACATCATCAAAGGGATAGGAACCAGGCAGGAGTGTCCTCACACCAGTGGGGCCACATCATCGAAAGGTGAGGGACCCAGCACACGTGGCCTCAAACCAGAGGACACACATCACCAAGGGGCTGGGAGTGAGGCAGGCAGGAGGAGTCTCCAAACAGAGGGCCCATAGAAGAAAAAAGGTGAGGAATCCCGCAGTTGGAACCTCCCCGCAGGCGGCCAGGAGCAGCGAGGCTATGGGATCCAGGCCGGAGTGAACTCACACCTGAGGGCCCTCATCATGAAACTGAGCAACCCAACGTTGGGACCTCAGAGCAGAAGGCCCACATTCCCATGGGGTTGGGAAACTGCCAGGAGTGTACTCGCACCACAGGGCGCACATCAGAAAACTTTTGGAGCCCAGGAGTTAGAGCCTGACGCCAGAGGGCCCTCATTACCGAGGGGAGGAGACACCCAGCAGGCACCAACTCCCACCAGAGGGCCGACGTCGCCAAGGCGGGGTGTGCCAGCCAGGCAGGAGTGACCTCAGAGAAGAGGGCCCACCTCACAGAAGTGTGAGTAACCCAAACAGGATCTGACTCTCACCGGAGGGCCCACATCACCAAGAGGATGGGAACCAGGCAGGAGTGTCCTCACACCAGTGGGGCCACATCAGCCAAAGGTGAGGAACCCAGCACATGTGGCCTCAAACCAGAGGACACACATCACCAAGGGGCTGGGAGTGAGGCAGGTGTCTGGAGGGGCACATTGAACTCTAATTTCCCACCAGGAAGAGGAATTAACCAAAGGCTCAGAGTGACGTGCTGGACCCTGATTACGGCCTGAAGCAAACCTGCGGTTCTGTGGCCAGCTTTCAAGGAAACGAGTTTTAAAGGAAATCACGGGCACTGTAATTCACAAACCTGCAGAGTTATAAATGACAGCTATTGGCAAAAATATATTGAAGTAAGTCTGCAAAGAGGACTTGAAAACGAGGCAGAATTGCAGGAATCATATTTCAGGAGGTAGATTGGAATTGCATTTAAAGCATGTGAAAAGCGGCAGATCTTTGACAGTGATGCACTTGGACAAAAGTGTGTATACATTTTTTCCTGAATATATTCAGGAAAAAACGCATATGCCCTTTTTGGCCAACCAAGCACTCGAGCAATGGAAATCCGCACTACAAGGAAGTCTCATTTCCCATTCGTCAAAAGGGCCATCTGAAAAAACTGTAAAAACCAGATACACAGGACAGGCCATGGAGAACAGGGAGCCTTGTATGCTGATGGGCGGGATGTAAGTTGCCAACAGACACTCTGGAGATGTTTATGGTGTATCCTGAAACATCTGAAAAACAAAGCTACAGACCCTAGGGCACTTCCACTTTAGGCCCTATAGCTTAGGAAAATTAAAATCAACAAGACACAGCCAACACAAAATTTAGGGCTGCTGTGTTTACAAGAACCTCGAATCCAGTACAAATTAAATATCCCAGAAAGAAAAAAATGGATAAAGGAGTTGTGCTACTTACGTACAACGGAATATCACTCAGCAATGAAATCAATGTCATCAGGCCTGTAGCAGCAAATTGAGTGGATTTAAGTATGATGATTCTAAGAGAAATAGAGAAATATGTCACACAGAGTAAGATAATTATCATAAGATATCACTAATAGAGAGAGTGTAAACTTGGCTACACATAAACTGAATTACAAAACCGAACAGAGTCTCACATTTAGATAAAAACTTATGCTTGCTTAAGGGGAAAGTTGAGTTGGGCTGCTGTATAAAACCAGAGATTGTAATTAGCACACATACCGTTCCATAAGCCAAATATGTAATAGACAAGACCTACTCTTTGCTCAACGAAATAGACTCATCCATGGTGTATCACCTCACACCTGTTAGAATGGGCATCATCAGAAAATCTACAAACAACAGATGCTGGAAAGGGTGTGGAGATAAGGAACCCTCTTCCACTACTGTTGGGAATGTAAATTGATACAGTCACTGTGGAGAACATTATGGAGTTTCTTATAAAACTAAGAATAGAATTACCATATGATACAGCAATGCCACTACTGGGCATATACCCAGACAAAACCATAAATCAAAAAGAGACATTCACCGCAATGTTCATTGCATCACTATTTACAATATCCAGGTAATGGAAGCAACCTAAATGCCCACAGACAGACGAATGCATAAAGATGTGGTACATATATAAAATGGAATATCACTAAGCCATAAAAAGGAATGAAATTGGGTCGTTTGTAGAGACGTTGATGGATCTAGAGACTGTCATACAGAGTGAAGTAAGTCAGAAATAGAAAAACAAATCTTGTATATTAATGCATATATGTGGAACCTAGAAAAATTGTACAGATGAACCGTTTTGCAAGGCAGAAAAGGAGCAACAGATGTAGACAACAAACGTATGGACACCAAGGGGGGAAAGCTGTTGGGGGGTGGTGGTGGGAGGAGTTGAGAGATTGGGATTGGCATGTATACATTTATATGTATAAAATCGATAACCAAAAAGAACCTGCTGTATAAAAAAATAAAATAAAATTCCAAATTACAAAAAGTAAAACAGACAAAATATTCTTCCCTTCACATACATGTATTTATATGAATAAATTATTTCCATGCTTATATCTGTAAATACAAAAAAGAGGAATAAAATCTACCTTGAACCAAAAACGAAAGAAAGAAAACAAAACAGAACCCACCAGTTACACAGAGGAAAACCGTAACAGGGCACTTGCTCCAGTTGTAAACAATTCTGAAGTTGGTCAGTGGTGGGGAATCATCTCCCATTCAGCCAGCAGGCCCCACACAACAAGCGTCCTCATTGCAAAGCTGGGGGACCGTGCCGAGGCATCTGTGAGTAAACGTGGGCTGAGCCCCAGGCCAGCTGCTGCTGAAATGTTCCCACCCTTCCCAGGTAAAACACCTGAATATGTACAAGGACTTGAAAGCCTAGAGGAAGGGCCATGGAGCCACATGAGCACCAGCATGCCAGCCGACTTGGTGCCTGCAGGCCAGCCAGGATGGTCCTGGCCCTGGGTGCTCTTCTGGAAGCTTTCCATTTCCCTGCCTGAGATACCCCTGCTGTCCCGGCCCCCACTGCTTTCTTCCTCACTCACCTCTGCCCAGGGAGAAATTCCAGCGGCAGGTATGGGTGACACAGCCTCTTCTTTAGCAGGTGGCATCTTGGCAACTGCTGCAGAAAGTCCAGCAGAGCCCCACTCACACTGGGCCACCAACAAAGCCATGGCCTCTCACTCCCTCCCACCAGTCCAGCCCCGAGACTGCTGACAGGGCAGAGAAAATGGCGTCAGGCACAGCTGCAGGGGCTCTTGCTGCCTGGAGCGGTGTTTATATTGATCTCAACCCAGGCACACCTGGGGAGGGCTGGCCGGCACGGTCAGGCTTCCCAGGCCAGCCAATAATCACCCCTCAGGGGCTCACAGTTGCAGAAACTGGAACTTGCTGAATCGGCCAGGTCCAAGGAACAGGTGTGGGCTCCTGAGAGTCAGGATAGACAAGGGGCTGCAGCTCTGGCTTGTTTTCTAATTATATTATCTGGCCCATGAGTGGGAGACAACTTCAAGAAAACCCTCTCCTAATGAGAGGAACCCAGGAGTCAAGGAGAGGAGGGGTGTGTGGTGGGTGGAGACAGAGGCCTGGTGCCCCGGGTGCAGTGGAAGTCTCTGGAAGACCAGGTGGAGGGAGGCCACACAGAGTGATGCCCAGGGTCACAGACCTGTCGGAGCTGCCGTTTCTTAGTTCAAGTCCTGCTCTGAGGTGCTCTGTGTCAGATCTGAGTGACAGGTGAGCTGGGAGTGCTCTGCAATGAGGGCGATGTGCATGGTTCCTGTGTGCCCAGCCCTGCCACAGTACCTGCAAGGGTAGCTCTGTATCCGGGGAGGGGTCTGACCACGAGAGCCCCATGGGCTGCAGGGGAACCTGCCCAGGGAACACCATATCCTGGGAGGGGCCTGAACACGAGAGCCCCGTGGGCTGGGGTGGGGGTGAGGTACCTGCCCAGGTGAGCTCCATATCCTGGGATTGGCCTGACCTCGAGAGCCCCATGGGCTGCTGGAGTCCTGGTAAATGATGTCAGGACAGTCAGTGAAGCCACCGAGGATAGACCTCCAGTAGTTCCTAAATCCTACACCCTGCTGGTCATTCTACCAACCACCAGGACATGGTATTCTGTATTAGTCTTCAATGATGCCTTCTTTTGTATTCTAGTAGTCCCAGAGTCACAAGAAATTTAGGCTTGTGAGTGGCAGGACTCAACATACAGCTAAAACAATACTTCCGGGCCGTGTTGTCCCAAGGGTTCAAAAATTCCCACACCATCTTTGGGGAAAGCTCAGCTAAAGACCTAAAAGTTCTACCTCTGGAAAAGGAAACACTCCTTCAATATGCAGACGACATTCTGATCGCCAGCCCTACTAAGGAGACCTCTGAACTACCAAGCCAATAAAGGATACAAGTTGTCCAAGAAAAAGCTCAAATATCACAGACTATGGTGACCTGCCTGGGCTTCATTCTCACAGAAGGTTGGAGAAGCCCATCCCAGGAAAGGGAAGAAACAATTTACAGCCTTACCCATTTCTAAAACTAGAAGACAGCTTAGGGGTTCCTGGGGAGGCCAGGGTTTGCTGCTTCTGGATCCCTAACTACAGTCTACTAGCTGGGCCTCTATATGAAACACTGAAAGGAAAAGATGATGATCCTTTTGAATAGAATCCAGAAGTGGCCTTTCAAGAATGGAAAGAGCAGTCAATTCAGACCCTTGCCCTGGAGCTCCCTAATTTAGCTAAACCCTTTGACCTTTACATTCCTGGTGAACGGTGAATCGCCATTGGAGTATTAGTGCAAAACCTGGGACCACTTGAAATGGAACAATGCAAGAATGCCATCCAGGTAGGATAAGCTACGGTCACCAAGGGGCTTGGCCCACCGCCACATCTGGCCAAGATACTGGCAGTATCTGAAAACCTGGAAATCAGCAGCCCAAAAGGCCACCTCCCTCCTAAGGGAAAAGGACCCCACGTGGTGATCCTAACCCCCAACCATGCCCTGAAGTTGCAGGGTTTGCTCCGTGGGCACACTGACCTTGAGTGAGGAGGCCCTCCAACTCCAACCTCCAGAGAGATAACCGGGGCAAAGGGGCACCATGACGACTCGTGTGACCATCACTTGACCTGGAGTTTCTCTCATAAAACAACAAGAGTGTGTCCCAAAAGAGTAGACTACTGCTTGCAGGACTTACTGCACCCAGAGGGGAGGTAATAATCTTGGCGGGGGAACCGTATATCACGCTGTCACCATAGAAGAGCCTACAGACACTGTGATGATGGTGGCCAATAAGACCGGCTGGACTCCTGTTTACTTCAAAAGGCTGTTGACTCAGTGGCCATCATGGTCCTTCATCACCACTGACCCTGGACTGTCTGGGAGTTGAGCAGGCAGGGTCCTGACACCTGGTGCTCTTTTTACGTTAATTCAGGGGCCTAATTGAAGAAAGCGCAGACTACTGTTCAGAGCATCTAGGCTGGCAGAAACGGTCAGCCTAAGGTGGCCGAACAAATGTGGGGCGGGGTGAAACTGGACCTCACAGCGTCACTGCACATCTCCTTCCTGGACCCTTAAAGGTCATTAGAATCTATAACACTACCAATACTTGTGCTCAGGCAGACGAGCAGGGAGGCAGGAGGCCTGGGGACAATCAACGTCACCTGGAGGCTGCTGGGGAGAAGTTCTGACCCTCGCCCACGGGTATGAGGGCTCCTAACTCAGCACTCACCGAGGGGAGGAGGCTCCCAGCAGGCTCCAACTGCCACAAGAGGGCCGATGTTGCCCTGACGGGGTGTGCCAGCCAGGCAGGAGTGACCTCACAACAGAGGGCCCACCTCACAGAAGGGTGAGGAACCCAGCCAGGATCAGACTCTCACCAGAGGGCCCACATCATCAAAGGGATAGGAACCAGGCAGGAGTGTCCTCACACCAGTGGGGCCACATCATCGAAAGGTGAGGGACCCAGCACACGTGGCCTCAAACCAGAGGACACACATCACCAAGGGGCTGGGAGTGAGGCAGGCAGGAGGAGTCTCCAAACAGAGGGCCCATAGAAGAAAAAAGGTGAGGAATCCCGCAGTTGGAACCTCCCCGCAGGCGGCCAGGAGCAGCGAGGCTATGGGATCCAGGCCGGAGTGAACTCACACCTGAGGGCCCTCATCATGAAACTGAGCAACCCAACGTTGGGACCTCAGAGCAGAAGGCCCACATTCCCATGGGGTTGGGAAACTGCCAGGAGTGTACTCGCACCACAGGGCGCACATCAGAAAACTTTTGGAGCCCAGGAGTTAGAGCCTGACGCCAGAGGGCCCTCATTACCGAGGGGAGGAGACACCCAGCAGGCACCAACTCCCACCAGAGGGCCGACGTCGCCAAGGCGGGGTGTGCCAGCCAGGCAGGAGTGACCTCAGAGAAGAGGGCCCACCTCACAGAAGTGTGAGTAACCCAAACAGGATCTGACTCTCACCGGAGGGCCCACATCACCAAGAGGATGGGAACCAGGCAGGAGTGTCCTCACACCAGTGGGGCCACATCAGCCAAAGGTGAGGAACCCAGCACATGTGGCCTCAAACCAGAGGACACACATCACCAAGGGGCTGGGAGTGAGGCAGGTGTCTGGAGGGGCACATTGAACTCTAATTTCCCACCAGGAAGAGGAATTAACCAAAGGCTCAGAGTGACGTGCTGGACCCTGATTACGGCCTGAAGCAAACCTGCGGTTCTGTGGCCAGCTTTCAAGGAAACGAGTTTTAAAGGAAATCACGGGCACTGTAATTCACAAACCTGCAGAGTTATAAATGACAGCTATTGGCAAAAATATATTGAAGTAAGTCTGCAAAGAGGACTTGAAAACGAGGCAGAATTGCAGGAATCATATTTCAGGAGGTAGATTGGAATTGCATTTAAAGCATGTGAAAAGCGGCAGATCTTTGACAGTGATGCACTTGGACAAAAGTGTGTATACATTTTTTCCTGAATATATTCAGGAAAAAACGCATATGCCCTTTTTGGCCAACCAAGCACTCGAGCAATGGAAATCCGCACTACAAGGAAGTCTCATTTCCCATTCGTCAAAAGGGCCATCTGAAAAAACTGTAAAAACCAGATACACAGGACAGGCCATGGAGAACAGGGAGCCTTGTATGCTGATGGGCGGGATGTAAGTTGCCAACAGACACTCTGGAGATGTTTATGGTGTATCCTGAAACATCTGAAAAACAAAGCTACAGACCCTAGGGCACTTCCACTTTAGGCCCTATAGCTTAGGAAAATTAAAATCAACAAGACACAGCCAACACAAAATTTAGGGCTGCTGTGTTTACAAGAACCTCGAATCCAGTACAAATTAAATATCCCAGAAAGAAAAAAATGGATAAAGGAGTTGTGCTACTTACGTACAACGGAATATCACTCAGCAATGAAATCAATGTCATCAGGCCTGTAGCAGCAAATTGAGTGGATTTAAGTATGATGATTCTAAGAGAAATAGAGAAATATGTCACACAGAGTAAGATAATTATCATAAGATATCACTAATAGAGAGAGTGTAAACTTGGCTACACATAAACTGAATTACAAAACCGAACAGAGTCTCACATTTAGATAAAAACTTATGCTTGCTTAAGGGGAAAGTTGAGTTGGGCTGCTGTATAAAACCAGAGATTGTAATTAGCACACATACCGTTCCATAAGCCAAATATGTAATAGACAAGACCTACTCTTTGCTCAACGAAATAGACTCATCCATGGTGTATCACCTCACACCTGTTAGAATGGGCATCATCAGAAAATCTACAAACAACAGATGCTGGAAAGGGTGTGGAGATAAGGAACCCTCTTCCACTACTGTTGGGAATGTAAATTGATACAGTCACTGTGGAGAACATTATGGAGTTTCTTATAAAACTAAGAATAGAATTACCATATGATACAGCAATGCCACTACTGGGCATATACCCAGACAAAACCATAAATCAAAAAGAGACATTCACCGCAATGTTCATTGCATCACTATTTACAATATCCAGGTAATGGAAGCAACCTAAATGCCCACAGACAGACGAATGCATAAAGATGTGGTACATATATAAAATGGAATATCACTAAGCCATAAAAAGGAATGAAATTGGGTCGTTTGTAGAGACGTTGATGGATCTAGAGACTGTCATACAGAGTGAAGTAAGTCAGAAATAGAAAAACAAATCTTGTATATTAATGCATATATGTGGAACCTAGAAAAATTGTACAGATGAACCGTTTTGCAAGGCAGAAAAGGAGCAACAGATGTAGACAACAAACGTATGGACACCAAGGGGGGAAAGCTGTTGGGGGGTGGTGGTGGGAGGAGTTGAGAGATTGGGATTGGCATGTATACATTTATATGTATAAAATCGATAACCAAAAAGAACCTGCTGTATAAAAAAATAAAATAAAATTCCAAATTACAAAAAGTAAAACAGACAAAATATTCTTCCCTTCACATACATGTATTTATATGAATAAATTATTTCCATGCTTATATCTGTAAATACAAAAAAGAGGAATAAAATCTACCTTGAACCAAAAACGAAAGAAAGAAAACAAAACAGAACCCACCAGTTACACAGAGGAAAACCGTAACAGGGCACTTGCTCCAGTTGTAAACAATTCTGAAGTTGGTCAGTGGTGGGGAATCATCTCCCATTCAGCCAGCAGGCCCCACACAACAAGCGTCCTCATTGCAAAGCTGGGGGACCGTGCCGAGGCATCTGTGAGTAAACGTGGGCTGAGCCCCAGGCCAGCTGCTGCTGAAATGTTCCCACCCTTCCCAGGTAAAACACCTGAATATGTACAAGGACTTGAAAGCCTAGAGGAAGGGCCATGGAGCCACATGAGCACCAGCATGCCAGCCGACTTGGTGCCTGCAGGCCAGCCAGGATGGTCCTGGCCCTGGGTGCTCTTCTGGAAGCTTTCCATTTCCCTGCCTGAGATACCCCTGCTGTCCCGGCCCCCACTGCTTTCTTCCTCACTCACCTCTGCCCAGGGAGAAATTCCAGCGGCAGGTATGGGTGACACAGCCTCTTCTTTAGCAGGTGGCATCTTGGCAACTGCTGCAGAAAGTCCAGCAGAGCCCCACTCACACTGGGCCACCAACAAAGCCATGGCCTCTCACTCCCTCCCACCAGTCCAGCCCCGAGACTGCTGACAGGGCAGAGAAAATGGCGTCAGGCACAGCTGCAGGGGCTCTTGCTGCCTGGAGCGGTGTTTATATTGATCTCAACCCAGGCACACCTGGGGAGGGCTGGCCGGCACGGTCAGGCTTCCCAGGCCAGCCAATAATCACCCCTCAGGGGCTCACAGTTGCAGAAACTGGAACTTGCTGAATCGGCCAGGTCCAAGGAACAGGTGTGGGCTCCTGAGAGTCAGGATAGACAAGGGGCTGCAGCTCTGGCTTGTTTTCTAATTATATTATCTGGCCCATGAGTGGGAGACAACTTCAAGAAAACCCTCTCCTAATGAGAGGAACCCAGGAGTCAAGGAGAGGAGGGGTGTGTGGTGGGTGGAGACAGAGGCCTGGTGCCCCGGGTGCAGTGGAAGTCTCTGGAAGACCAGGTGGAGGGAGGCCACACAGAGTGATGCCCAGGGTCACAGACCTGTCGGAGCTGCCGTTTCTTAGTTCAAGTCCTGCTCTGAGGTGCTCTGTGTCAGATCTGAGTGACAGGTGAGCTGGGAGTGCTCTGCAATGAGGGCGATGTGCATGGTTCCTGTGTGCCCAGCCCTGCCACAGTACCTGCAAGGGTAGCTCTGTATCCGGGGAGGGGTCTGACCACGAGAGCCCCATGGGCTGCAGGGGAACCTGCCCAGGGAACACCATATCCTGGGAGGGGCCTGAACACGAGAGCCCCGTGGGCTGGGGTGGGGGTGAGGTACCTGCCCAGGTGAGCTCCATATCCTGGGATTGGCCTGACCTCGAGAGCCCCATGGGCTGCTGGAGTCCTGGTAAATGATGTCAGGACAGTCAGTGAAGCCACCGAGGATAGACCTCCAGTAGTTCCTAAATCCTACACCCTGCTGGTCATTCTACCAACCACCAGGACATGGTATTCTGTATTAGTCTTCAATGATGCCTTCTTTTGTATTCTAGTAGTCCCAGAGTCACAAGAAATTTAGGCTTGTGAGTGGCAGGACTCAACATACAGCTAAAACAATACTTCCGGGCCGTGTTGTCCCAAGGGTTCAAAAATTCCCACACCATCTTTGGGGAAAGCTCAGCTAAAGACCTAAAAGTTCTACCTCTGGAAAAGGAAACACTCCTTCAATATGCAGACGACATTCTGATCGCCAGCCCTACTAAGGAGACCTCTGAACTACCAAGCCAATAAAGGATACAAGTTGTCCAAGAAAAAGCTCAAATATCACAGACTATGGTGACCTGCCTGGGCTTCATTCTCACAGAAGGTTGGAGAAGCCCATCCCAGGAAAGGGAAGAAACAATTTACAGCCTTACCCATTTCTAAAACTAGAAGACAGCTTAGGGGTTCCTGGGGAGGCCAGGGTTTGCTGCTTCTGGATCCCTAACTACAGTCTACTAGCTGGGCCTCTATATGAAACACTGAAAGGAAAAGATGATGATCCTTTTGAATAGAATCCAGAAGTGGCCTTTCAAGAATGGAAAGAGCAGTCAATTCAGACCCTTGCCCTGGAGCTCCCTAATTTAGCTAAACCCTTTGACCTTTACATTCCTGGTGAACGGTGAATCGCCATTGGAGTATTAGTGCAAAACCTGGGACCACTTGAAATGGAACAATGCAAGAATGCCATCCAGGTAGGATAAGCTACGGTCACCAAGGGGCTTGGCCCACCGCCACATCTGGCCAAGATACTGGCAGTATCTGAAAACCTGGAAATCAGCAGCCCAAAAGGCCACCTCCCTCCTAAGGGAAAAGGACCCCACGTGGTGATCCTAACCCCCAACCATGCCCTGAAGTTGCAGGGTTTGCTCCGTGGGCACACTGACCTTGAGTGAGGAGGCCCTCCAACTCCAACCTCCAGAGAGATAACCGGGGCAAAGGGGCACCATGACGACTCGTGTGACCATCACTTGACCTGGAGTTTCTCTCATAAAACAACAAGAGTGTGTCCCAAAAGAGTAGACTACTGCTTGCAGGACTTACTGCACCCAGAGGGGAGGTAATAATCTTGGCGGGGGAACCGTATATCACGCTGTCACCATAGAAGAGCCTACAGACACTGTGATGATGGTGGCCAATAAGACCGGCTGGACTCCTGTTTACTTCAAAAGGCTGTTGACTCAGTGGCCATCATGGTCCTTCATCACCACTGACCCTGGACTGTCTGGGAGTTGAGCAGGCAGGGTCCTGACACCTGGTGCTCTTTTTACGTTAATTCAGGGGCCTAATTGAAGAAAGCGCAGACTACTGTTCAGAGCATCTAGGCTGGCAGAAACGGTCAGCCTAAGGTGGCCGAACAAATGTGGGGCGGGGTGAAACTGGACCTCACAGCGTCACTGCACATCTCCTTCCTGGACCCTTAAAGGTCATTAGAATCTATAACACTACCAATACTTGTGCTCAGGCAGACGAGCAGGGAGGCAGGAGGCCTGGGGACAATCAACGTCACCTGGAGGCTGCTGGGGAGAAGTTCTGACCCTCGCCCACGGGTATGAGGGCTCCTAACTCAGCACTCACCGAGGGGAGGAGGCTCCCAGCAGGCTCCAACTGCCACAAGAGGGCCGATGTTGCCCTGACGGGGTGTGCCAGCCAGGCAGGAGTGACCTCACAACAGAGGGCCCACCTCACAGAAGGGTGAGGAACCCAGCCAGGATCAGACTCTCACCAGAGGGCCCACATCATCAAAGGGATAGGAACCAGGCAGGAGTGTCCTCACACCAGTGGGGCCACATCATCGAAAGGTGAGGGACCCAGCACACGTGGCCTCAAACCAGAGGACACACATCACCAAGGGGCTGGGAGTGAGGCAGGCAGGAGGAGTCTCCAAACAGAGGGCCCATAGAAGAAAAAAGGTGAGGAATCCCGCAGTTGGAACCTCCCCGCAGGCGGCCAGGAGCAGCGAGGCTATGGGATCCAGGCCGGAGTGAACTCACACCTGAGGGCCCTCATCATGAAACTGAGCAACCCAACGTTGGGACCTCAGAGCAGAAGGCCCACATTCCCATGGGGTTGGGAAACTGCCAGGAGTGTACTCGCACCACAGGGCGCACATCAGAAAACTTTTGGAGCCCAGGAGTTAGAGCCTGACGCCAGAGGGCCCTCATTACCGAGGGGAGGAGACACCCAGCAGGCACCAACTCCCACCAGAGGGCCGACGTCGCCAAGGCGGGGTGTGCCAGCCAGGCAGGAGTGACCTCAGAGAAGAGGGCCCACCTCACAGAAGTGTGAGTAACCCAAACAGGATCTGACTCTCACCGGAGGGCCCACATCACCAAGAGGATGGGAACCAGGCAGGAGTGTCCTCACACCAGTGGGGCCACATCAGCCAAAGGTGAGGAACCCAGCACATGTGGCCTCAAACCAGAGGACACACATCACCAAGGGGCTGGGAGTGAGGCAGGTGTCTGGAGGGGCACATTGAACTCTAATTTCCCACCAGGAAGAGGAATTAACCAAAGGCTCAGAGTGACGTGCTGGACCCTGATTACGGCCTGAAGCAAACCTGCGGTTCTGTGGCCAGCTTTCAAGGAAACGAGTTTTAAAGGAAATCACGGGCACTGTAATTCACAAACCTGCAGAGTTATAAATGACAGCTATTGGCAAAAATATATTGAAGTAAGTCTGCAAAGAGGACTTGAAAACGAGGCAGAATTGCAGGAATCATATTTCAGGAGGTAGATTGGAATTGCATTTAAAGCATGTGAAAAGCGGCAGATCTTTGACAGTGATGCACTTGGACAAAAGTGTGTATACATTTTTTCCTGAATATATTCAGGAAAAAACGCATATGCCCTTTTTGGCCAACCAAGCACTCGAGCAATGGAAATCCGCACTACAAGGAAGTCTCATTTCCCATTCGTCAAAAGGGCCATCTGAAAAAACTGTAAAAACCAGATACACAGGACAGGCCATGGAGAACAGGGAGCCTTGTATGCTGATGGGCGGGATGTAAGTTGCCAACAGACACTCTGGAGATGTTTATGGTGTATCCTGAAACATCTGAAAAACAAAGCTACAGACCCTAGGGCACTTCCACTTTAGGCCCTATAGCTTAGGAAAATTAAAATCAACAAGACACAGCCAACACAAAATTTAGGGCTGCTGTGTTTACAAGAACCTCGAATCCAGTACAAATTAAATATCCCAGAAAGAAAAAAATGGATAAAGGAGTTGTGCTACTTACGTACAACGGAATATCACTCAGCAATGAAATCAATGTCATCAGGCCTGTAGCAGCAAATTGAGTGGATTTAAGTATGATGATTCTAAGAGAAATAGAGAAATATGTCACACAGAGTAAGATAATTATCATAAGATATCACTAATAGAGAGAGTGTAAACTTGGCTACACATAAACTGAATTACAAAACCGAACAGAGTCTCACATTTAGATAAAAACTTATGCTTGCTTAAGGGGAAAGTTGAGTTGGGCTGCTGTATAAAACCAGAGATTGTAATTAGCACACATACCGTTCCATAAGCCAAATATGTAATAGACAAGACCTACTCTTTGCTCAACGAAATAGACTCATCCATGGTGTATCACCTCACACCTGTTAGAATGGGCATCATCAGAAAATCTACAAACAACAGATGCTGGAAAGGGTGTGGAGATAAGGAACCCTCTTCCACTACTGTTGGGAATGTAAATTGATACAGTCACTGTGGAGAACATTATGGAGTTTCTTATAAAACTAAGAATAGAATTACCATATGATACAGCAATGCCACTACTGGGCATATACCCAGACAAAACCATAAATCAAAAAGAGACATTCACCGCAATGTTCATTGCATCACTATTTACAATATCCAGGTAATGGAAGCAACCTAAATGCCCACAGACAGACGAATGCATAAAGATGTGGTACATATATAAAATGGAATATCACTAAGCCATAAAAAGGAATGAAATTGGGTCGTTTGTAGAGACGTTGATGGATCTAGAGACTGTCATACAGAGTGAAGTAAGTCAGAAATAGAAAAACAAATCTTGTATATTAATGCATATATGTGGAACCTAGAAAAATTGTACAGATGAACCGTTTTGCAAGGCAGAAAAGGAGCAACAGATGTAGACAACAAACGTATGGACACCAAGGGGGGAAAGCTGTTGGGGGGTGGTGGTGGGAGGAGTTGAGAGATTGGGATTGGCATGTATACATTTATATGTATAAAATCGATAACCAAAAAGAACCTGCTGTATAAAAAAATAAAATAAAATTCCAAATTACAAAAAGTAAAACAGACAAAATATTCTTCCCTTCACATACATGTATTTATATGAATAAATTATTTCCATGCTTATATCTGTAAATACAAAAAAGAGGAATAAAATCTACCTTGAACCAAAAACGAAAGAAAGAAAACAAAACAGAACCCACCAGTTACACAGAGGAAAACCGTAACAGGGCACTTGCTCCAGTTGTAAACAATTCTGAAGTTGGTCAGTGGTGGGGAATCATCTCCCATTCAGCCAGCAGGCCCCACACAACAAGCGTCCTCATTGCAAAGCTGGGGGACCGTGCCGAGGCATCTGTGAGTAAACGTGGGCTGAGCCCCAGGCCAGCTGCTGCTGAAATGTTCCCACCCTTCCCAGGTAAAACACCTGAATATGTACAAGGACTTGAAAGCCTAGAGGAAGGGCCATGGAGCCACATGAGCACCAGCATGCCAGCCGACTTGGTGCCTGCAGGCCAGCCAGGATGGTCCTGGCCCTGGGTGCTCTTCTGGAAGCTTTCCATTTCCCTGCCTGAGATACCCCTGCTGTCCCGGCCCCCACTGCTTTCTTCCTCACTCACCTCTGCCCAGGGAGAAATTCCAGCGGCAGGTATGGGTGACACAGCCTCTTCTTTAGCAGGTGGCATCTTGGCAACTGCTGCAGAAAGTCCAGCAGAGCCCCACTCACACTGGGCCACCAACAAAGCCATGGCCTCTCACTCCCTCCCACCAGTCCAGCCCCGAGACTGCTGACAGGGCAGAGAAAATGGCGTCAGGCACAGCTGCAGGGGCTCTTGCTGCCTGGAGCGGTGTTTATATTGATCTCAACCCAGGCACACCTGGGGAGGGCTGGCCGGCACGGTCAGGCTTCCCAGGCCAGCCAATAATCACCCCTCAGGGGCTCACAGTTGCAGAAACTGGAACTTGCTGAATCGGCCAGGTCCAAGGAACAGGTGTGGGCTCCTGAGAGTCAGGATAGACAAGGGGCTGCAGCTCTGGCTTGTTTTCTAATTATATTATCTGGCCCATGAGTGGGAGACAACTTCAAGAAAACCCTCTCCTAATGAGAGGAACCCAGGAGTCAAGGAGAGGAGGGGTGTGTGGTGGGTGGAGACAGAGGCCTGGTGCCCCGGGTGCAGTGGAAGTCTCTGGAAGACCAGGTGGAGGGAGGCCACACAGAGTGATGCCCAGGGTCACAGACCTGTCGGAGCTGCCGTTTCTTAGTTCAAGTCCTGCTCTGAGGTGCTCTGTGTCAGATCTGAGTGACAGGTGAGCTGGGAGTGCTCTGCAATGAGGGCGATGTGCATGGTTCCTGTGTGCCCAGCCCTGCCACAGTACCTGCAAGGGTAGCTCTGTATCCGGGGAGGGGTCTGACCACGAGAGCCCCATGGGCTGCAGGGGAACCTGCCCAGGGAACACCATATCCTGGGAGGGGCCTGAACACGAGAGCCCCGTGGGCTGGGGTGGGGGTGAGGTACCTGCCCAGGTGAGCTCCATATCCTGGGATTGGCCTGACCTCGAGAGCCCCATGGGCTGCTGGAGTCCTGGTAAATGATGTCAGGACAGTCAGTGAAGCCACCGAGGATAGACCTCCAGTAGTTCCTAAATCCTACACCCTGCTGGTCATTCTACCAACCACCAGGACATGGTATTCTGTATTAGTCTTCAATGATGCCTTCTTTTGTATTCTAGTAGTCCCAGAGTCACAAGAAATTTAGGCTTGTGAGTGGCAGGACTCAACATACAGCTAAAACAATACTTCCGGGCCGTGTTGTCCCAAGGGTTCAAAAATTCCCACACCATCTTTGGGGAAAGCTCAGCTAAAGACCTAAAAGTTCTACCTCTGGAAAAGGAAACACTCCTTCAATATGCAGACGACATTCTGATCGCCAGCCCTACTAAGGAGACCTCTGAACTACCAAGCCAATAAAGGATACAAGTTGTCCAAGAAAAAGCTCAAATATCACAGACTATGGTGACCTGCCTGGGCTTCATTCTCACAGAAGGTTGGAGAAGCCCATCCCAGGAAAGGGAAGAAACAATTTACAGCCTTACCCATTTCTAAAACTAGAAGACAGCTTAGGGGTTCCTGGGGAGGCCAGGGTTTGCTGCTTCTGGATCCCTAACTACAGTCTACTAGCTGGGCCTCTATATGAAACACTGAAAGGAAAAGATGATGATCCTTTTGAATAGAATCCAGAAGTGGCCTTTCAAGAATGGAAAGAGCAGTCAATTCAGACCCTTGCCCTGGAGCTCCCTAATTTAGCTAAACCCTTTGACCTTTACATTCCTGGTGAACGGTGAATCGCCATTGGAGTATTAGTGCAAAACCTGGGACCACTTGAAATGGAACAATGCAAGAATGCCATCCAGGTAGGATAAGCTACGGTCACCAAGGGGCTTGGCCCACCGCCACATCTGGCCAAGATACTGGCAGTATCTGAAAACCTGGAAATCAGCAGCCCAAAAGGCCACCTCCCTCCTAAGGGAAAAGGACCCCACGTGGTGATCCTAACCCCCAACCATGCCCTGAAGTTGCAGGGTTTGCTCCGTGGGCACACTGACCTTGAGTGAGGAGGCCCTCCAACTCCAACCTCCAGAGAGATAACCGGGGCAAAGGGGCACCATGACGACTCGTGTGACCATCACTTGACCTGGAGTTTCTCTCATAAAACAACAAGAGTGTGTCCCAAAAGAGTAGACTACTGCTTGCAGGACTTACTGCACCCAGAGGGGAGGTAATAATCTTGGCGGGGGAACCGTATATCACGCTGTCACCATAGAAGAGCCTACAGACACTGTGATGATGGTGGCCAATAAGACCGGCTGGACTCCTGTTTACTTCAAAAGGCTGTTGACTCAGTGGCCATCATGGTCCTTCATCACCACTGACCCTGGACTGTCTGGGAGTTGAGCAGGCAGGGTCCTGACACCTGGTGCTCTTTTTACGTTAATTCAGGGGCCTAATTGAAGAAAGCGCAGACTACTGTTCAGAGCATCTAGGCTGGCAGAAACGGTCAGCCTAAGGTGGCCGAACAAATGTGGGGCGGGGTGAAACTGGACCTCACAGCGTCACTGCACATCTCCTTCCTGGACCCTTAAAGGTCATTAGAATCTATAACACTACCAATACTTGTGCTCAGGCAGACGAGCAGGGAGGCAGGAGGCCTGGGGACAATCAACGTCACCTGGAGGCTGCTGGGGAGAAGTTCTGACCCTCGCCCACGGGTATGAGGGCTCCTAACTCAGCACTCACCGAGGGGAGGAGGCTCCCAGCAGGCTCCAACTGCCACAAGAGGGCCGATGTTGCCCTGACGGGGTGTGCCAGCCAGGCAGGAGTGACCTCACAACAGAGGGCCCACCTCACAGAAGGGTGAGGAACCCAGCCAGGATCAGACTCTCACCAGAGGGCCCACATCATCAAAGGGATAGGAACCAGGCAGGAGTGTCCTCACACCAGTGGGGCCACATCATCGAAAGGTGAGGGACCCAGCACACGTGGCCTCAAACCAGAGGACACACATCACCAAGGGGCTGGGAGTGAGGCAGGCAGGAGGAGTCTCCAAACAGAGGGCCCATAGAAGAAAAAAGGTGAGGAATCCCGCAGTTGGAACCTCCCCGCAGGCGGCCAGGAGCAGCGAGGCTATGGGATCCAGGCCGGAGTGAACTCACACCTGAGGGCCCTCATCATGAAACTGAGCAACCCAACGTTGGGACCTCAGAGCAGAAGGCCCACATTCCCATGGGGTTGGGAAACTGCCAGGAGTGTACTCGCACCACAGGGCGCACATCAGAAAACTTTTGGAGCCCAGGAGTTAGAGCCTGACGCCAGAGGGCCCTCATTACCGAGGGGAGGAGACACCCAGCAGGCACCAACTCCCACCAGAGGGCCGACGTCGCCAAGGCGGGGTGTGCCAGCCAGGCAGGAGTGACCTCAGAGAAGAGGGCCCACCTCACAGAAGTGTGAGTAACCCAAACAGGATCTGACTCTCACCGGAGGGCCCACATCACCAAGAGGATGGGAACCAGGCAGGAGTGTCCTCACACCAGTGGGGCCACATCAGCCAAAGGTGAGGAACCCAGCACATGTGGCCTCAAACCAGAGGACACACATCACCAAGGGGCTGGGAGTGAGGCAGGTGTCTGGAGGGGCACATTGAACTCTAATTTCCCACCAGGAAGAGGAATTAACCAAAGGCTCAGAGTGACGTGCTGGACCCTGATTACGGCCTGAAGCAAACCTGCGGTTCTGTGGCCAGCTTTCAAGGAAACGAGTTTTAAAGGAAATCACGGGCACTGTAATTCACAAACCTGCAGAGTTATAAATGACAGCTATTGGCAAAAATATATTGAAGTAAGTCTGCAAAGAGGACTTGAAAACGAGGCAGAATTGCAGGAATCATATTTCAGGAGGTAGATTGGAATTGCATTTAAAGCATGTGAAAAGCGGCAGATCTTTGACAGTGATGCACTTGGACAAAAGTGTGTATACATTTTTTCCTGAATATATTCAGGAAAAAACGCATATGCCCTTTTTGGCCAACCAAGCACTCGAGCAATGGAAATCCGCACTACAAGGAAGTCTCATTTCCCATTCGTCAAAAGGGCCATCTGAAAAAACTGTAAAAACCAGATACACAGGACAGGCCATGGAGAACAGGGAGCCTTGTATGCTGATGGGCGGGATGTAAGTTGCCAACAGACACTCTGGAGATGTTTATGGTGTATCCTGAAACATCTGAAAAACAAAGCTACAGACCCTAGGGCACTTCCACTTTAGGCCCTATAGCTTAGGAAAATTAAAATCAACAAGACACAGCCAACACAAAATTTAGGGCTGCTGTGTTTACAAGAACCTCGAATCCAGTACAAATTAAATATCCCAGAAAGAAAAAAATGGATAAAGGAGTTGTGCTACTTACGTACAACGGAATATCACTCAGCAATGAAATCAATGTCATCAGGCCTGTAGCAGCAAATTGAGTGGATTTAAGTATGATGATTCTAAGAGAAATAGAGAAATATGTCACACAGAGTAAGATAATTATCATAAGATATCACTAATAGAGAGAGTGTAAACTTGGCTACACATAAACTGAATTACAAAACCGAACAGAGTCTCACATTTAGATAAAAACTTATGCTTGCTTAAGGGGAAAGTTGAGTTGGGCTGCTGTATAAAACCAGAGATTGTAATTAGCACACATACCGTTCCATAAGCCAAATATGTAATAGACAAGACCTACTCTTTGCTCAACGAAATAGACTCATCCATGGTGTATCACCTCACACCTGTTAGAATGGGCATCATCAGAAAATCTACAAACAACAGATGCTGGAAAGGGTGTGGAGATAAGGAACCCTCTTCCACTACTGTTGGGAATGTAAATTGATACAGTCACTGTGGAGAACATTATGGAGTTTCTTATAAAACTAAGAATAGAATTACCATATGATACAGCAATGCCACTACTGGGCATATACCCAGACAAAACCATAAATCAAAAAGAGACATTCACCGCAATGTTCATTGCATCACTATTTACAATATCCAGGTAATGGAAGCAACCTAAATGCCCACAGACAGACGAATGCATAAAGATGTGGTACATATATAAAATGGAATATCACTAAGCCATAAAAAGGAATGAAATTGGGTCGTTTGTAGAGACGTTGATGGATCTAGAGACTGTCATACAGAGTGAAGTAAGTCAGAAATAGAAAAACAAATCTTGTATATTAATGCATATATGTGGAACCTAGAAAAATTGTACAGATGAACCGTTTTGCAAGGCAGAAAAGGAGCAACAGATGTAGACAACAAACGTATGGACACCAAGGGGGGAAAGCTGTTGGGGGGTGGTGGTGGGAGGAGTTGAGAGATTGGGATTGGCATGTATACATTTATATGTATAAAATCGATAACCAAAAAGAACCTGCTGTATAAAAAAATAAAATAAAATTCCAAATTACAAAAAGTAAAACAGACAAAATATTCTTCCCTTCACATACATGTATTTATATGAATAAATTATTTCCATGCTTATATCTGTAAATACAAAAAAGAGGAATAAAATCTACCTTGAACCAAAAACGAAAGAAAGAAAACAAAACAGAACCCACCAGTTACACAGAGGAAAACCGTAACAGGGCACTTGCTCCAGTTGTAAACAATTCTGAAGTTGGTCAGTGGTGGGGAATCATCTCCCATTCAGCCAGCAGGCCCCACACAACAAGCGTCCTCATTGCAAAGCTGGGGGACCGTGCCGAGGCATCTGTGAGTAAACGTGGGCTGAGCCCCAGGCCAGCTGCTGCTGAAATGTTCCCACCCTTCCCAGGTAAAACACCTGAATATGTACAAGGACTTGAAAGCCTAGAGGAAGGGCCATGGAGCCACATGAGCACCAGCATGCCAGCCGACTTGGTGCCTGCAGGCCAGCCAGGATGGTCCTGGCCCTGGGTGCTCTTCTGGAAGCTTTCCATTTCCCTGCCTGAGATACCCCTGCTGTCCCGGCCCCCACTGCTTTCTTCCTCACTCACCTCTGCCCAGGGAGAAATTCCAGCGGCAGGTATGGGTGACACAGCCTCTTCTTTAGCAGGTGGCATCTTGGCAACTGCTGCAGAAAGTCCAGCAGAGCCCCACTCACACTGGGCCACCAACAAAGCCATGGCCTCTCACTCCCTCCCACCAGTCCAGCCCCGAGACTGCTGACAGGGCAGAGAAAATGGCGTCAGGCACAGCTGCAGGGGCTCTTGCTGCCTGGAGCGGTGTTTATATTGATCTCAACCCAGGCACACCTGGGGAGGGCTGGCCGGCACGGTCAGGCTTCCCAGGCCAGCCAATAATCACCCCTCAGGGGCTCACAGTTGCAGAAACTGGAACTTGCTGAATCGGCCAGGTCCAAGGAACAGGTGTGGGCTCCTGAGAGTCAGGATAGACAAGGGGCTGCAGCTCTGGCTTGTTTTCTAATTATATTATCTGGCCCATGAGTGGGAGACAACTTCAAGAAAACCCTCTCCTAATGAGAGGAACCCAGGAGTCAAGGAGAGGAGGGGTGTGTGGTGGGTGGAGACAGAGGCCTGGTGCCCCGGGTGCAGTGGAAGTCTCTGGAAGACCAGGTGGAGGGAGGCCACACAGAGTGATGCCCAGGGTCACAGACCTGTCGGAGCTGCCGTTTCTTAGTTCAAGTCCTGCTCTGAGGTGCTCTGTGTCAGATCTGAGTGACAGGTGAGCTGGGAGTGCTCTGCAATGAGGGCGATGTGCATGGTTCCTGTGTGCCCAGCCCTGCCACAGTACCTGCAAGGGTAGCTCTGTATCCGGGGAGGGGTCTGACCACGAGAGCCCCATGGGCTGCAGGGGAACCTGCCCAGGGAACACCATATCCTGGGAGGGGCCTGAACACGAGAGCCCCGTGGGCTGGGGTGGGGGTGAGGTACCTGCCCAGGTGAGCTCCATATCCTGGGATTGGCCTGACCTCGAGAGCCCCATGGGCTGCTGGAGTCCTGGTAAATGATGTCAGGACAGTCAGTGAAGCCACCGAGGATAGACCTCCAGTAGTTCCTAAATCCTACACCCTGCTGGTCATTCTACCAACCACCAGGACATGGTATTCTGTATTAGTCTTCAATGATGCCTTCTTTTGTATTCTAGTAGTCCCAGAGTCACAAGAAATTTAGGCTTGTGAGTGGCAGGACTCAACATACAGCTAAAACAATACTTCCGGGCCGTGTTGTCCCAAGGGTTCAAAAATTCCCACACCATCTTTGGGGAAAGCTCAGCTAAAGACCTAAAAGTTCTACCTCTGGAAAAGGAAACACTCCTTCAATATGCAGACGACATTCTGATCGCCAGCCCTACTAAGGAGACCTCTGAACTACCAAGCCAATAAAGGATACAAGTTGTCCAAGAAAAAGCTCAAATATCACAGACTATGGTGACCTGCCTGGGCTTCATTCTCACAGAAGGTTGGAGAAGCCCATCCCAGGAAAGGGAAGAAACAATTTACAGCCTTACCCATTTCTAAAACTAGAAGACAGCTTAGGGGTTCCTGGGGAGGCCAGGGTTTGCTGCTTCTGGATCCCTAACTACAGTCTACTAGCTGGGCCTCTATATGAAACACTGAAAGGAAAAGATGATGATCCTTTTGAATAGAATCCAGAAGTGGCCTTTCAAGAATGGAAAGAGCAGTCAATTCAGACCCTTGCCCTGGAGCTCCCTAATTTAGCTAAACCCTTTGACCTTTACATTCCTGGTGAACGGTGAATCGCCATTGGAGTATTAGTGCAAAACCTGGGACCACTTGAAATGGAACAATGCAAGAATGCCATCCAGGTAGGATAAGCTACGGTCACCAAGGGGCTTGGCCCACCGCCACATCTGGCCAAGATACTGGCAGTATCTGAAAACCTGGAAATCAGCAGCCCAAAAGGCCACCTCCCTCCTAAGGGAAAAGGACCCCACGTGGTGATCCTAACCCCCAACCATGCCCTGAAGTTGCAGGGTTTGCTCCGTGGGCACACTGACCTTGAGTGAGGAGGCCCTCCAACTCCAACCTCCAGAGAGATAACCGGGGCAAAGGGGCACCATGACGACTCGTGTGACCATCACTTGACCTGGAGTTTCTCTCATAAAACAACAAGAGTGTGTCCCAAAAGAGTAGACTACTGCTTGCAGGACTTACTGCACCCAGAGGGGAGGTAATAATCTTGGCGGGGGAACCGTATATCACGCTGTCACCATAGAAGAGCCTACAGACACTGTGATGATGGTGGCCAATAAGACCGGCTGGACTCCTGTTTACTTCAAAAGGCTGTTGACTCAGTGGCCATCATGGTCCTTCATCACCACTGACCCTGGACTGTCTGGGAGTTGAGCAGGCAGGGTCCTGACACCTGGTGCTCTTTTTACGTTAATTCAGGGGCCTAATTGAAGAAAGCGCAGACTACTGTTCAGAGCATCTAGGCTGGCAGAAACGGTCAGCCTAAGGTGGCCGAACAAATGTGGGGCGGGGTGAAACTGGACCTCACAGCGTCACTGCACATCTCCTTCCTGGACCCTTAAAGGTCATTAGAATCTATAACACTACCAATACTTGTGCTCAGGCAGACGAGCAGGGAGGCAGGAGGCCTGGGGACAATCAACGTCACCTGGAGGCTGCTGGGGAGAAGTTCTGACCCTCGCCCACGGGTATGAGGGCTCCTAACTCAGCACTCACCGAGGGGAGGAGGCTCCCAGCAGGCTCCAACTGCCACAAGAGGGCCGATGTTGCCCTGACGGGGTGTGCCAGCCAGGCAGGAGTGACCTCACAACAGAGGGCCCACCTCACAGAAGGGTGAGGAACCCAGCCAGGATCAGACTCTCACCAGAGGGCCCACATCATCAAAGGGATAGGAACCAGGCAGGAGTGTCCTCACACCAGTGGGGCCACATCATCGAAAGGTGAGGGACCCAGCACACGTGGCCTCAAACCAGAGGACACACATCACCAAGGGGCTGGGAGTGAGGCAGGCAGGAGGAGTCTCCAAACAGAGGGCCCATAGAAGAAAAAAGGTGAGGAATCCCGCAGTTGGAACCTCCCCGCAGGCGGCCAGGAGCAGCGAGGCTATGGGATCCAGGCCGGAGTGAACTCACACCTGAGGGCCCTCATCATGAAACTGAGCAACCCAACGTTGGGACCTCAGAGCAGAAGGCCCACATTCCCATGGGGTTGGGAAACTGCCAGGAGTGTACTCGCACCACAGGGCGCACATCAGAAAACTTTTGGAGCCCAGGAGTTAGAGCCTGACGCCAGAGGGCCCTCATTACCGAGGGGAGGAGACACCCAGCAGGCACCAACTCCCACCAGAGGGCCGACGTCGCCAAGGCGGGGTGTGCCAGCCAGGCAGGAGTGACCTCAGAGAAGAGGGCCCACCTCACAGAAGTGTGAGTAACCCAAACAGGATCTGACTCTCACCGGAGGGCCCACATCACCAAGAGGATGGGAACCAGGCAGGAGTGTCCTCACACCAGTGGGGCCACATCAGCCAAAGGTGAGGAACCCAGCACATGTGGCCTCAAACCAGAGGACACACATCACCAAGGGGCTGGGAGTGAGGCAGGTGTCTGGAGGGGCACATTGAACTCTAATTTCCCACCAGGAAGAGGAATTAACCAAAGGCTCAGAGTGACGTGCTGGACCCTGATTACGGCCTGAAGCAAACCTGCGGTTCTGTGGCCAGCTTTCAAGGAAACGAGTTTTAAAGGAAATCACGGGCACTGTAATTCACAAACCTGCAGAGTTATAAATGACAGCTATTGGCAAAAATATATTGAAGTAAGTCTGCAAAGAGGACTTGAAAACGAGGCAGAATTGCAGGAATCATATTTCAGGAGGTAGATTGGAATTGCATTTAAAGCATGTGAAAAGCGGCAGATCTTTGACAGTGATGCACTTGGACAAAAGTGTGTATACATTTTTTCCTGAATATATTCAGGAAAAAACGCATATGCCCTTTTTGGCCAACCAAGCACTCGAGCAATGGAAATCCGCACTACAAGGAAGTCTCATTTCCCATTCGTCAAAAGGGCCATCTGAAAAAACTGTAAAAACCAGATACACAGGACAGGCCATGGAGAACAGGGAGCCTTGTATGCTGATGGGCGGGATGTAAGTTGCCAACAGACACTCTGGAGATGTTTATGGTGTATCCTGAAACATCTGAAAAACAAAGCTACAGACCCTAGGGCACTTCCACTTTAGGCCCTATAGCTTAGGAAAATTAAAATCAACAAGACACAGCCAACACAAAATTTAGGGCTGCTGTGTTTACAAGAACCTCGAATCCAGTACAAATTAAATATCCCAGAAAGAAAAAAATGGATAAAGGAGTTGTGCTACTTACGTACAACGGAATATCACTCAGCAATGAAATCAATGTCATCAGGCCTGTAGCAGCAAATTGAGTGGATTTAAGTATGATGATTCTAAGAGAAATAGAGAAATATGTCACACAGAGTAAGATAATTATCATAAGATATCACTAATAGAGAGAGTGTAAACTTGGCTACACATAAACTGAATTACAAAACCGAACAGAGTCTCACATTTAGATAAAAACTTATGCTTGCTTAAGGGGAAAGTTGAGTTGGGCTGCTGTATAAAACCAGAGATTGTAATTAGCACACATACCGTTCCATAAGCCAAATATGTAATAGACAAGACTTACTCTTTGCTCAACGAAATAGACTCATCCATGGTGTATCACCTCACACCTGTTAGAATGGGCATCATCAGAAAATCTACAAACAACAGATGCTGGAAAGGGTGTGGAGATAAGGAACCCTCTTCCACTACTGTTGGGAATGTAAATTGATACAGTCACTGTGGAGAACATTATGGAGTTTCTTATAAAACTAAGAATAGAATTACCATATGATACAGCAATGCCACTACTGGGCATATACCCAGACAAAACCATAAATCAAAAAGAGACATTCACCGCAATGTTCATTGCATCACTATTTACAATATCCAGGTAATGGAAGCAACCTAAATGCCCACAGACAGACGAATGCATAAAGATGTGGTACATATATAAAATGGAATATCACTAAGCCATAAAAAGGAATGAAATTGGGTCGTTTGTAGAGACGTTGATGGATCTAGAGACTGTCATACAGAGTGAAGTAAGTCAGAAATAGAAAAACAAATCTTGTATATTAATGCATATATGTGGAACCTAGAAAAATTGTACAGATGAACCGTTTTGCAAGGCAGAAAAGGAGCAACAGATGTAGACAACAAACGTATGGACACCAAGGGGGGAAAGCTGTTGGGGGGTGGTGGTGGGAGGAGTTGAGAGATTGGGATTGGCATGTATACATTTATATGTATAAAATCGATAACCAAAAAGAACCTGCTGTATAAAAAAATAAAATAAAATTCCAAATTACAAAAAGTAAAACAGACAAAATATTCTTCCCTTCACATACATGTATTTATATGAATAAATTATTTCCATGCTTATATCTGTAAATACAAAAAAGAGGAATAAAATCTACCTTGAACCAAAAACGAAAGAAAGAAAACAAAACAGAACCCACCAGTTACACAGAGGAAAACCGTAACAGGGCACTTGCTCCAGTTGTAAACAATTCTGAAGTTGGTCAGTGGTGGGGAATCATCTCCCATTCAGCCAGCAGGCCCCACACAACAAGCGTCCTCATTGCAAAGCTGGGGGACCGTGCCGAGGCATCTGTGAGTAAACGTGGGCTGAGCCCCAGGCCAGCTGCTGCTGAAATGTTCCCACCCTTCCCAGGTAAAACACCTGAATATGTACAAGGACTTGAAAGCCTAGAGGAAGGGCCATGGAGCCACATGAGCACCAGCATGCCAGCCGACTTGGTGCCTGCAGGCCAGCCAGGATGGTCCTGGCCCTGGGTGCTCTTCTGGAAGCTTTCCATTTCCCTGCCTGAGATACCCCTGCTGTCCCGGCCCCCACTGCTTTCTTCCTCACTCACCTCTGCCCAGGGAGAAATTCCAGCGGCAGGTATGGGTGACACAGCCTCTTCTTTAGCAGGTGGCATCTTGGCAACTGCTGCAGAAAGTCCAGCAGAGCCCCACTCACACTGGGCCACCAACAAAGCCATGGCCTCTCACTCCCTCCCACCAGTCCAGCCCCGAGACTGCTGACAGGGCAGAGAAAATGGCGTCAGGCACAGCTGCAGGGGCTCTTGCTGCCTGGAGCGGTGTTTATATTGATCTCAACCCAGGCACACCTGGGGAGGGCTGGCCGGCACGGTCAGGCTTCCCAGGCCAGCCAATAATCACCCCTCAGGGGCTCACAGTTGCAGAAACTGGAACTTGCTGAATCGGCCAGGTCCAAGGAACAGGTGTGGGCTCCTGAGAGTCAGGATAGACAAGGGGCTGCAGCTCTGGCTTGTTTTCTAATTATATTATCTGGCCCATGAGTGGGAGACAACTTCAAGAAAACCCTCTCCTAATGAGAGGAACCCAGGAGTCAAGGAGAGGAGGGGTGTGTGGTGGGTGGAGACAGAGGCCTGGTGCCCCGGGTGCAGTGGAAGTCTCTGGAAGACCAGGTGGAGGGAGGCCACACAGAGTGATGCCCAGGGTCACAGACCTGTCGGAGCTGCCGTTTCTTAGTTCAAGTCCTGCTCTGAGGTGCTCTGTGTCAGATCTGAGTGACAGGTGAGCTGGGAGTGCTCTGCAATGAGGGCGATGTGCATGGTTCCTGTGTGCCCAGCCCTGCCACAGTACCTGCAAGGGTAGCTCTGTATCCGGGGAGGGGTCTGACCACGAGAGCCCCATGGGCTGCAGGGGAACCTGCCCAGGGAACACCATATCCTGGGAGGGGCCTGAACACGAGAGCCCCGTGGGCTGGGGTGGGGGTGAGGTACCTGCCCAGGTGAGCTCCATATCCTGGGATTGGCCTGACCTCGAGAGCCCCATGGGCTGCTGGAGTCCTGGTAAATGATGTCAGGACAGTCAGTGAAGCCACCGAGGATAGACCTCCAGTAGTTCCTAAATCCTACACCCTGCTGGTCATTCTACCAACCACCAGGACATGGTATTCTGTATTAGTCTTCAATGATGCCTTCTTTTGTATTCTAGTAGTCCCAGAGTCACAAGAAATTTAGGCTTGTGAGTGGCAGGACTCAACATACAGCTAAAACAATACTTCCGGGCCGTGTTGTCCCAAGGGTTCAAAAATTCCCACACCATCTTTGGGGAAAGCTCAGCTAAAGACCTAAAAGTTCTACCTCTGGAAAAGGAAACACTCCTTCAATATGCAGACGACATTCTGATCGCCAGCCCTACTAAGGAGACCTCTGAACTACCAAGCCAATAAAGGATACAAGTTGTCCAAGAAAAAGCTCAAATATCACAGACTATGGTGACCTGCCTGGGCTTCATTCTCACAGAAGGTTGGAGAAGCCCATCCCAGGAAAGGGAAGAAACAATTTACAGCCTTACCCATTTCTAAAACTAGAAGACAGCTTAGGGGTTCCTGGGGAGGCCAGGGTTTGCTGCTTCTGGATCCCTAACTACAGTCTACTAGCTGGGCCTCTATATGAAACACTGAAAGGAAAAGATGATGATCCTTTTGAATAGAATCCAGAAGTGGCCTTTCAAGAATGGAAAGAGCAGTCAATTCAGACCCTTGCCCTGGAGCTCCCTAATTTAGCTAAACCCTTTGACCTTTACATTCCTGGTGAACGGTGAATCGCCATTGGAGTATTAGTGCAAAACCTGGGACCACTTGAAATGGAACAATGCAAGAATGCCATCCAGGTAGGATAAGCTACGGTCACCAAGGGGCTTGGCCCACCGCCACATCTGGCCAAGATACTGGCAGTATCTGAAAACCTGGAAATCAGCAGCCCAAAAGGCCACCTCCCTCCTAAGGGAAAAGGACCCCACGTGGTGATCCTAACCCCCAACCATGCCCTGAAGTTGCAGGGTTTGCTCCGTGGGCACACTGACCTTGAGTGAGGAGGCCCTCCAACTCCAACCTCCAGAGAGATAACCGGGGCAAAGGGGCACCATGACGACTCGTGTGACCATCACTTGACCTGGAGTTTCTCTCATAAAACAACAAGAGTGTGTCCCAAAAGAGTAGACTACTGCTTGCAGGACTTACTGCACCCAGAGGGGAGGTAATAATCTTGGCGGGGGAACCGTATATCACGCTGTCACCATAGAAGAGCCTACAGACACTGTGATGATGGTGGCCAATAAGACCGGCTGGACTCCTGTTTACTTCAAAAGGCTGTTGACTCAGTGGCCATCATGGTCCTTCATCACCACTGACCCTGGACTGTCTGGGAGTTGAGCAGGCAGGGTCCTGACACCTGGTGCTCTTTTTACGTTAATTCAGGGGCCTAATTGAAGAAAGCGCAGACTACTGTTCAGAGCATCTAGGCTGGCAGAAACGGTCAGCCTAAGGTGGCCGAACAAATGTGGGGCGGGGTGAAACTGGACCTCACAGCGTCACTGCACATCTCCTTCCTGGACCCTTAAAGGTCATTAGAATCTATAACACTACCAATACTTGTGCTCAGGCAGACGAGCAGGGAGGCAGGAGGCCTGGGGACAATCAACGTCACCTGGAGGCTGCTGGGGAGAAGTTCTGACCCTCGCCCACGGGTATGAGGGCTCCTAACTCAGCACTCACCGAGGGGAGGAGGCTCCCAGCAGGCTCCAACTGCCACAAGAGGGCCGATGTTGCCCTGACGGGGTGTGCCAGCCAGGCAGGAGTGACCTCACAACAGAGGGCCCACCTCACAGAAGGGTGAGGAACCCAGCCAGGATCAGACTCTCACCAGAGGGCCCACATCATCAAAGGGATAGGAACCAGGCAGGAGTGTCCTCACACCAGTGGGGCCACATCATCGAAAGGTGAGGGACCCAGCACACGTGGCCTCAAACCAGAGGACACACATCACCAAGGGGCTGGGAGTGAGGCAGGCAGGAGGAGTCTCCAAACAGAGGGCCCATAGAAGAAAAAAGGTGAGGAATCCCGCAGTTGGAACCTCCCCGCAGGCGGCCAGGAGCAGCGAGGCTATGGGATCCAGGCCGGAGTGAACTCACACCTGAGGGCCCTCATCATGAAACTGAGCAACCCAACGTTGGGACCTCAGAGCAGAAGGCCCACATTCCCATGGGGTTGGGAAACTGCCAGGAGTGTACTCGCACCACAGGGCGCACATCAGAAAACTTTTGGAGCCCAGGAGTTAGAGCCTGACGCCAGAGGGCCCTCATTACCGAGGGGAGGAGACACCCAGCAGGCACCAACTCCCACCAGAGGGCCGACGTCGCCAAGGCGGGGTGTGCCAGCCAGGCAGGAGTGACCTCAGAGAAGAGGGCCCACCTCACAGAAGTGTGAGTAACCCAAACAGGATCTGACTCTCACCGGAGGGCCCACATCACCAAGAGGATGGGAACCAGGCAGGAGTGTCCTCACACCAGTGGGGCCACATCAGCCAAAGGTGAGGAACCCAGCACATGTGGCCTCAAACCAGAGGACACACATCACCAAGGGGCTGGGAGTGAGGCAGGTGTCTGGAGGGGCACATTGAACTCTAATTTCCCACCAGGAAGAGGAATTAACCAAAGGCTCAGAGTGACGTGCTGGACCCTGATTACGGCCTGAAGCAAACCTGCGGTTCTGTGGCCAGCTTTCAAGGAAACGAGTTTTAAAGGAAATCACGGGCACTGTAATTCACAAACCTGCAGAGTTATAAATGACAGCTATTGGCAAAAATATATTGAAGTAAGTCTGCAAAGAGGACTTGAAAACGAGGCAGAATTGCAGGAATCATATTTCAGGAGGTAGATTGGAATTGCATTTAAAGCATGTGAAAAGCGGCAGATCTTTGACAGTGATGCACTTGGACAAAAGTGTGTATACATTTTTTCCTGAATATATTCAGGAAAAAACGCATATGCCCTTTTTGGCCAACCAAGCACTCGAGCAATGGAAATCCGCACTACAAGGAAGTCTCATTTCCCATTCGTCAAAAGGGCCATCTGAAAAAACTGTAAAAACCAGATACACAGGACAGGCCATGGAGAACAGGGAGCCTTGTATGCTGATGGGCGGGATGTAAGTTGCCAACAGACACTCTGGAGATGTTTATGGTGTATCCTGAAACATCTGAAAAACAAAGCTACAGACCCTAGGGCACTTCCACTTTAGGCCCTATAGCTTAGGAAAATTAAAATCAACAAGACACAGCCAACACAAAATTTAGGGCTGCTGTGTTTACAAGAACCTCGAATCCAGTACAAATTAAATATCCCAGAAAGAAAAAAATGGATAAAGGAGTTGTGCTACTTACGTACAACGGAATATCACTCAGCAATGAAATCAATGTCATCAGGCCTGTAGCAGCAAATTGAGTGGATTTAAGTATGATGATTCTAAGAGAAATAGAGAAATATGTCACACAGAGTAAGATAATTATCATAAGATATCACTAATAGAGAGAGTGTAAACTTGGCTACACATAAACTGAATTACAAAACCGAACAGAGTCTCACATTTAGATAAAAACTTATGCTTGCTTAAGGGGAAAGTTGAGTTGGGCTGCTGTATAAAACCAGAGATTGTAATTAGCACACATACCGTTCCATAAGCCAAATATGTAATAGACAAGACCTACTCTTTGCTCAACGAAATAGACTCATCCATGGTGTATCACCTCACACCTGTTAGAATGGGCATCATCAGAAAATCTACAAACAACAGATGCTGGAAAGGGTGTGGAGATAAGGAACCCTCTTCCACTACTGTTGGGAATGTAAATTGATACAGTCACTGTGGAGAACATTATGGAGTTTCTTATAAAACTAAGAATAGAATTACCATATGATACAGCAATGCCACTACTGGGCATATACCCAGACAAAACCATAAATCAAAAAGAGACATTCACCGCAATGTTCATTGCATCACTATTTACAATATCCAGGTAATGGAAGCAACCTAAATGCCCACAGACAGACGAATGCATAAAGATGTGGTACATATATAAAATGGAATATCACTAAGCCATAAAAAGGAATGAAATTGGGTCGTTTGTAGAGACGTTGATGGATCTAGAGACTGTCATACAGAGTGAAGTAAGTCAGAAATAGAAAAACAAATCTTGTATATTAATGCATATATGTGGAACCTAGAAAAATTGTACAGATGAACCGTTTTGCAAGGCAGAAAAGGAGCAACAGATGTAGACAACAAACGTATGGACACCAAGGGGGGAAAGCTGTTGGGGGGTGGTGGTGGGAGGAGTTGAGAGATTGGGATTGGCATGTATACATTTATATGTATAAAATCGATAACCAAAAAGAACCTGCTGTATAAAAAAATAAAATAAAATTCCAAATTACAAAAAGTAAAACAGACAAAATATTCTTCCCTTCACATACATGTATTTATATGAATAAATTATTTCCATGCTTATATCTGTAAATACAAAAAAGAGGAATAAAATCTACCTTGAACCAAAAACGAAAGAAAGAAAACAAAACAGAACCCACCAGTTACACAGAGGAAAACCGTAACAGGGCACTTGCTCCAGTTGTAAACAATTCTGAAGTTGGTCAGTGGTGGGGAATCATCTCCCATTCAGCCAGCAGGCCCCACACAACAAGCGTCCTCATTGCAAAGCTGGGGGACCGTGCCGAGGCATCTGTGAGTAAACGTGGGCTGAGCCCCAGGCCAGCTGCTGCTGAAATGTTCCCACCCTTCCCAGGTAAAACACCTGAATATGTACAAGGACTTGAAAGCCTAGAGGAAGGGCCATGGAGCCACATGAGCACCAGCATGCCAGCCGACTTGGTGCCTGCAGGCCAGCCAGGATGGTCCTGGCCCTGGGTGCTCTTCTGGAAGCTTTCCATTTCCCTGCCTGAGATACCCCTGCTGTCCCGGCCCCCACTGCTTTCTTCCTCACTCACCTCTGCCCAGGGAGAAATTCCAGCGGCAGGTATGGGTGACACAGCCTCTTCTTTAGCAGGTGGCATCTTGGCAACTGCTGCAGAAAGTCCAGCAGAGCCCCACTCACACTGGGCCACCAACAAAGCCATGGCCTCTCACTCCCTCCCACCAGTCCAGCCCCGAGACTGCTGACAGGGCAGAGAAAATGGCGTCAGGCACAGCTGCAGGGGCTCTTGCTGCCTGGAGCGGTGTTTATATTGATCTCAACCCAGGCACACCTGGGGAGGGCTGGCCGGCACGGTCAGGCTTCCCAGGCCAGCCAATAATCACCCCTCAGGGGCTCACAGTTGCAGAAACTGGAACTTGCTGAATCGGCCAGGTCCAAGGAACAGGTGTGGGCTCCTGAGAGTCAGGATAGACAAGGGGCTGCAGCTCTGGCTTGTTTTCTAATTATATTATCTGGCCCATGAGTGGGAGACAACTTCAAGAAAACCCTCTCCTAATGAGAGGAACCCAGGAGTCAAGGAGAGGAGGGGTGTGTGGTGGGTGGAGACAGAGGCCTGGTGCCCCGGGTGCAGTGGAAGTCTCTGGAAGACCAGGTGGAGGGAGGCCACACAGAGTGATGACCAGGGTCACAGACCTGTCGGAGCTGCCGTTTCTTAGTTCAAGTCCTGCTCTGAGGTGCTCTGTGTCAGATCTGAGTGACAGGTGAGCTGGGAGTGCTCTGCAATGAGGGCGATGTGCATGGTTCCTGTGTGCCCAGCCCTGCCACAGTACCTGCAAGGGTAGCTCTGTATCCGGGGAGGGGTCTGACCACGAGAGCCCCATGGGCTGCAGGGGAACCTGCCCAGGGAACACCATATCCTGGGAGGGGCCTGAACACGAGAGCCCCGTGGGCTGGGGTGGGGGTGAGGTACCTGCCCAGGTGAGCTCCATATCCTGGGATTGGCCTGACCTCGAGAGCCCCATGGGCTGCTGGAGTCCTGGTAAATGATGTCAGGACAGTCAGTGAAGCCACCGAGGATAGACCTCCAGTAGTTCCTAAATCCTACACCCTGCTGGTCATTCTACCAACCACCAGGACATGGTATTCTGTATTAGTCTTCAATGATGCCTTCTTTTGTATTCTAGTAGTCCCAGAGTCACAAGAAATTTAGGCTTGTGAGTGGCAGGACTCAACATACAGCTAAAACAATACTTCCGGGCCGTGTTGTCCCAAGGGTTCAAAAATTCCCACACCATCTTTGGGGAAAGCTCAGCTAAAGACCTAAAAGTTCTACCTCTGGAAAAGGAAACACTCCTTCAATATGCAGACGACATTCTGATCGCCAGCCCTACTAAGGAGACCTCTGAACTACCAAGCCAATAAAGGATACAAGTTGTCCAAGAAAAAGCTCAAATATCACAGACTATGGTGACCTGCCTGGGCTTCATTCTCACAGAAGGTTGGAGAAGCCCATCCCAGGAAAGGGAAGAAACAATTTACAGCCTTACCCATTTCTAAAACTAGAAGACAGCTTAGGGGTTCCTGGGGAGGCCAGGGTTTGCTGCTTCTGGATCCCTAACTACAGTCTACTAGCTGGGCCTCTATATGAAACACTGAAAGGAAAAGATGATGATCCTTTTGAATAGAATCCAGAAGTGGCCTTTCAAGAATGGAAAGAGCAGTCAATTCAGACCCTTGCCCTGGAACTCCCTAATTTAGCTAAACCCTTTGACCTTTACATTCCTGGTGAACGGTGAATCGCCATTGGAGTATTAGTGCAAAACCTGGGACCACTTGAAATGGAACAATGCAAGAATGCCATCCAGGTAGGATAAGCTACGGTCACCAAGGGGCTTGGCCCACCGCCACATCTGGCCAAGATACTGGCAGTATCTGAAAACCTGGAAATCAGCAGCCCAAAAGGCCACCTCCCTCCTAAGGGAAAAGGACCCCACGTGGTGATCCTAACCCCCAACCATGCCCTGAAGTTGCAGGGTTTGCTCCGTGGGCACACTGACCTTGAGTGAGGAGGCCCTCCAACTCCAACCTCCAGAGAGATAACCGGGGCAAAGGGGCACCATGACGACTCGTGTGACCATCACTTGACCTGGAGTTTCTCTCATAAAACAACAAGAGTGTGTCCCAAAAGAGTAGACTACTGCTTGCAGGACTTACTGCACCCAGAGGGGAGGTAATAATCTTGGCGGGGGAACCGTATATCACGCTGTCACCATAGAAGAGCCTACAGACACTGTGATGATGGTGGCCAATAAGACCGGCTGGACTCCTGTTTACTTCAAAAGGCTGTTGACTCAGTGGCCATCATGGTCCTTCATCACCACTGACCCTGGACTGTCTGGGAGTTGAGCAGGCAGGGTCCTGACACCTGGTGCTCTTTTTACGTTAATTCAGGGGCCTAATTGAAGAAAGCGCAGACTACTGTTCAGAGCATCTAGGCTGGCAGAAACGGTCAGCCTAAGGTGGCCGAACAAATGTGGGGCGGGGTGAAACTGGACCTCACAGCGTCACTGCACATCTCCTTCCTGGACCCTTAAAGGTCATTAGAATCTATAACACTACCAATACTTGTGCTCAGGCGGACGAGCAGGGAGGCAGGAGGCCTGGGGACAATCAACGTCACCTGGAGGCTGTTGGGGAGAAGTTCTGACCCTCGCCCACGGGTATGAGGGCTCCTAACTCAGCACTCAGCAGTTACAGATGAAGGGTCTGCACCCTCAGCACTCTAAGAATGAGGAAGGGGACAAAATGCAGAAGAGAGGTTTGTCCCAGGCAAAGCCCCTTAAAAATCCCTGGGAGAAAAAAATAGAATCTGGGCAATAAAATAAAGTCTAACCTTTTTTATCCTTTGTGCTTTGTCTAATTTCACGTGCTCCTAGGGTCCCACATACAGAGGTTCAACAGCCGGCACTTCAGACCAGATTTCCTAGTGCAGAATGGCTGGGTCGACACCTCAGCTCCTGGGGCACGGTGCAGACTCCGCGATATAGAGCCTGAGCTGCAGCCAACTGGGCCCTCGAGAGCTCCGTCCCCTCCCTCCCCCTGACTCTGACAGGATCTCTACACAGCAGCCCAGCCCACAGCCCACGGAGTAGCACATGCTCTCACCTCTCCATTCTCTGATCAAAATATAAAGTTTCCTTTGCTTCTGAACCAAACTCAGTCTCAATCTGTTGGCTTCAATGACACTGGGCAGGGGGACACTTGTTGGGGTCCACTCTGGAGGATCAGTAACAGAAATTGAGAACATTGTAACTTCAATGAACAGATGTGTGAGCCAAACTGTAATTAACATAGAACAGTGTATAAGGCTCGGGCAAAATAAGATGTTTCTAACACTTCCATTTGATATTTCCATCACTTTATTATAAGCAAGTTCAGTGAAAAGGTCTTATTTGTCAGGTCAATACTAGAGAAACGAAGTGATTTCTTTCCAAGGATGTACATCTAATAATCTTGGTTAAAGCTTCAATCTTGTTTTAAATGCTTTTCCATTGAAAATGATACCTCTCTTTCAGCTCCCCCATTTCTGAGAAGTATAAAATCTTATAATTTATTAAGACCAAATGGGAAAGGTGGGAGGAGGGATAAATTAACAGTTTGGGATTAACACATACACACTGCTATGTATAAAATCGATCATCAACAAGGAACTACTGTATAGCACAGGGAACTACACTCAATATTTTGCAATAACCTATAAGGGGAAATAATCTGAAAAAGAATAGATGTTTTTATTGACATCATCTATTAATGACAGTTAAAATGGAACCTAAGGGAAGCCAGTGGTGAGTGCTTCTGACCCTGAAGACTTCAATCATCTAAAGTTTGGACTCTGCCTACTTCCCAAGGCCCTTAATGAACCTATGTGTAGCCGTAGCTTAAAAAATTCCCCAGTTTGGGTTGTGGAGAGACAGTGATTTTGAAAAAGCCCTGGTGTTCTCCTCACATGAATGGGACACTTCCTACAGCTAAAACATGCCTGTCACACCCAGAGGATGGTATACCGTCTGATCGGGAAGAGTTTGGAAAAGGCATCTCATCTCCTCATCTCCTGGTGCTCGGGTTCACCCCTCCAGCGTCTTTACGAACAGTCTCCCCACTTGGAGATGTCAGCACTGTCAACATCCTGTTTGGAATTTGTCCAGAGGATGAAGCAGAAGGAGGAGGAACAATGAGTGACAAGACCTAGGTGTTCGGACAGGCACATGTCACTCTAATTTCCAACCAGGAAGACGAATTGACCAAAGGCTAGGGTTGCCCATGGAAACAGAATAGGGCTTGAGGAAATCCCGCTGCTTTGTGACCAGTTCCCATAAACACAAGTTGAAAAATGGAACTCAGGGACACTAAAATTCACGAAACTGCAGAGTTGAAAATATCTCTCACTGAAAAATGTCTTGAGGAAAGTCAGAGGAAAGGACTTGTAAGCAACGGAGAATGGCAGGAAAGGGATTGGAAGAGGTAGAAAGGACTCGCCATTAAGCACAAGAAAAGGGGCTGAACATTGCCAACATTGCAGTTGGCCAAAAAGGGTGTATGCGTCTTTTTCTGTATATACTCAAGAAAAGGGCATACACTTTTTTAGCCAACCAAACAGGTGGGCACTGGAAATCAATACTACAAAACATATCACTTCGCATATGTCAGAAGAGCCTTCCTCGTAAAGTGTAAACACCAGAAATGCAGGACAGGGCAAGGAGAAAAGGGAGCCCTGTGAGGCTTATAGTGGAAATATATATTGCCAACGGTCACTCTGGAGAAGTGTATTGTGTTTACTAAAGCATCTAAAAAATGAGCTACAGAGCACAGGGCACTTGCACTCATGGACGTATATCTTGGGAAAGACAAAAATGGAGAGGACACAGGCACCCCAATGTTTACCGCCTCTCTGTTTAAAAGATCCTCGACTAGGATATAATTTATATGTCTCTGGAGGGAAAAAATGGATAGAGGTGTGGCACTTATGTAGAGTGGAATATTACTCAGCCTGAAAATCAGTGAAATATGGCCAGTTGTAACAACCCCAGAGTAGTTACGTATGATCATTCAAAGTCACATAATTCAAAAAGAAAAAGACATACGATATTACTAATACATGGAATGTAAACGTGGCTACAAATGACCTGAATTACAAAACAGAATGGGGTCTCAAATTTAGAAGACCAACTTATGTTTGCTTAAGGAAAAAGGAGAGTTGTGGAGCTGCATAAAACCAGAGATTGAAATTAGCACAGATACCGTTCCATAAGCCAAATATGTAATAGAAAAAACCTACTCCCTGGTCAACGAAATGGACTGAACACGCCATATTCAACACCTACGAATACACCTGACTAGTAAGAATCTTCAAACTCATAGATTTATATGTCTCCGTAAGAAAATGAAGCGTGTGTACAGCGGCATGAATGCAGCAGAGAAAATCCGATAAAACCCATTCTCAAAATGAATTACAAAAACAAAACCCAAGGACAGTGAAATAGAGAGCAATTCTTAAATAATTCATTCAGGGCTTGTGATGCAACCTGGATTTACCACATCTACACCCAGAGCTGAGTGAGACATAAGGTTGGGCACTTCGGGCTGATAGCATTGGTAAGGTTCGATGAGCAAATGCAGACCCTTTGAAGTCATACTGCATGGTACCCATTCCATGGGTCCCAAATCTCCAGGTTAAAGGGATTCTTCCTTCAGCTAAAACATGCATGGGAAACTCACAGTATGGTGCACCATGTGACCAGCAAACGTTTTCAAATGCATTTCAGTTTCGTCCCCTTTTACTCGGGTTCACCATTCCAGACCCTTTACTAACACTCTCCCCACTTGGAGAGTCAGTGCCTTTAACCTGCTGTTTGGCACAGTTTGCAATTTCTGCGCAAGATGAACAGGAATAGGAGAACCAATGAGAGACTATCTGTAGGTGTCTGCACGGGCAAATTTAACGCTCATTTCCCACCAGGAAGAGGAATTAACCAAACGCTCAGCATTTCGTGCCGAAAAAAGATTAGGGCCTGAAGCAATCCTGTGGGTTTGCGGTCAGCTCAAAAGAAAGCAATGTGAAGAAAGGAGCTCAGGGGCACTGTAATTCACAAACCTGCAGAGTTATAAATCACAGCTATCGTTCAAAAATATATTGAAGGAAGGCTGCAAAGAGGACTTGAAAGCGGGGCAGAATTGCAGGAAAACGATTTCAGGGGGTAGACTGGAATTGCATTTAAAGCATAGGAAAAGAGGCAGAACGTCGACAATGATGCACTTGTCCAAAAATGGCATATGCGTTTTTTCCTGAATATATTCAGGAAAAAACGCATACGCACTTTTTGGCCAACCAAGCAAGCATGATAAAGAAATCTGCACAACAATGAAGTCTCACTGCCCCCCAGTCAAAAGGGCCATCTGAAAAAAGTGTAAAATCCAGAAATGCAGCACAGGCCATGGAGAACAGGGAGCCTTGTTATGCTGATGGGTGGGATGTAACTTGCCAACAGCCACTCTGGAGAAGTGTATGGTGTTTCTTGAAACACCTAAAAAACAAAGCAATGGAGCCTACGGCACTTCCACTTATGGTCCTATAGATTAGGGAAATTAAACTCAAAAACACACAGCCACCCCAAAGTTTCAGACGGCTCTCTTCACAAGAACCTCGTCTACGGTACAAGTTAAATATCTCAGAAAGCGAAAAATGGATAAAGAAGTTGTGGTACGTACGTACAAAGGAATATCACTCACCAATGAAATCTATGTCACTTGGCCTGTCGTGGCATAATGAGTGGATTCAGGTACGATGATTCTAAGTGAAATAAGTCACACAGAAAATGAAACATCATAAGATATCTCTAATACACCGAATGTAATCTTGGCTACACAATAACTGAATTACAAAACAGAACAGGGTCTCAAATTTAGAAAACCAACTTATGTTTGCTTAAGGGGAAAGGTGAGTTGGGGTGCTGCATAAAACCAGAGATAGAAATTAGCACAGATACCATTCCATACGTCAAATATGTAATAGTCAAGACCTACCCCTTGCTCAACGAAATGGGCTAAACACCCTATATTCAACGCCTAGGAATACACCTGACTAGAAAGAATATTCAAACCCATGGATTTATATGTCTCCATAAGAGAATCAAGCGTGTGTACAGCTGCATGAAGGCAGCAGAGAAAATCCGATAAATCCCATTATCAAAATGTATTACAAAAATAAAACACAATGACAGTGAAATAGAGAGCAATTCTTCAATAATTCATTCAGGGCCTGTGATGCAACCTGGATTTACCTCATCTACACCCAGAGCTGAGTGAGACATAAAGTTGGACACTTCGGGCTGATAGCATTGGTGAGGTTCGATGAGCAAATGCAGACCATTTGAAGTCATACTGCATGGTACCCATTCCATGGGTCCCAACTCTCCAGGTTTAAGCAATTCTTCCTTCAGCTAAAGCATGCATGGGAAACACACAGTATGGTGCAGCGTGTGACCGGGAAACGTTTTCAAATGCATCTCAGTTTTTGTCCCCTTTTACTCGGGTTCACAATTCCAGACCCTTTACTAACACTCTCCCCACTTGGAGAGTCAGTGCCTTTAACCTCCTGTTTGGGACAGTTTGCAATTTCTGCGCAAGATGAACAGGAATAGGGAGAACCAATGAGAGACTAGCTGTAGGTGTCTGCACGGGCAAATTTAACGCTCATTTCCCACCAGGAAGAGGAATTAACCAAAGGCTCAGCATGCCGTGCCGGAACAAGATTAGGGCCTGAAGCAATCCTGCGGGTTTGCAGCCAGCTCACAAGAAAGCGATTTGAAGAAAGGAGCTCAGGGGCACTCTAATTCACAAACCTGCAGAGTTATAAATGACAGCTATCGTCCAAAAATATATTGAAGGAAGGCTGCGAAGAGGACTTGAAAGCGGGGCAGAATTGCAGGAAAACGATTTCAGGGGGTAGACTGGAATTGCATTTAATCATAGGAAAAGAGGCAGAATGTCGACAATGATGCACTTGGCCAAAAAGGGCGTATGCGTTTTTTCCTGAATATATTCAGGAAAAAACGCATACGCACTTTTTGGCCAACCAAGCAAGCATGTTAAAGAAATCTGCACTACAAAGAAGTCTCACTGCCCCCCGGTCAAAAGGGCCATCTGAAAAAAGTGTAAAATCCAGAAATGCAGCACAGGCCATGGAGAACAAGGAGCCTAGTTATGCTGATGGGTGGGATGTAAATTGCCAACAGCCACTCTGGAGAAGTGTATGGTGTTTCTTGAAACACCTAAAAAACAAAGCAACGGAGCCTATGGCACTTCCACTTATGGTCCTATAGATTAGGGAAATTAAAATCCACAACACACAGCCACCCCAAAGTTTCAGACGGCTCTGTTTACAAGAACCTCATCTATGGTACAAGTTAAATATCCCAGAAAGCGAAAAATGGATAAAGAAGTTGCGGTACGTACGTACAATGGAATATCACTCACCAATGAAATCTATGTCATCTGGCCCGTCGTGGCATAATGAGTGGATTCAGGTACGATGATTCTAAGTGAAATAAGTCACACAGAAAATGAAACATCATAAGATATCACTAATACACGGAACGTAATCTTGGCTACACCAGAACTGAATTACAAAACAGAACAGGGTCTCAAATTTAGAAAACCAACTTATGTTTGCTTAAGGGGAAAGGTAAGTTTGGGTGCTGTATAAAACCAGAGATAGAAATTAGCACACATACCATTCCATACGTCAAATATGTAATAGTCAAGACCTACCCCTTGCTCAACGAAATGGGCTAAACAGCCTATATTCAACGCCTAAGTATACACCTGACTAGAAACAATTTTCAAACCCATGGATTTATATGTCTCCATAAGAGAATCAAGCGTGTGTACCGCTGCATGAAGGCAGCAGAGAAAATACGATAAATCCCATTATCAAAATGAATTACAAAAACAAAACCCAATGACAGTGAAATAGAGAGCAATTCTTAAATAATTCATTCAGGGCTTGTGATGCAACCTGGATTTACCTCATCTACACCCAGAGCTGAGTGAGACATAAGGTTGGACACTTCGGGCTGATACCATTGGTGAGGTTCGATGAGCAAATGCATACCATTTGAAGTCATACTGCATGGTCCCCATTCCATGGGTCCCAACTCTCCAGGTTTAAGCGATTCTTCCTTCAGCTAAAACATGCATGGGAAACCCACAGTATGGTGCACCGTGTGACCGGGAAACGTTTTCAAATGCATCTCAGTTTTCGTTCCCTTTTACTCGGGTTCACAATTCCAGACCCTTTACTAACACTCTCCCCACTTGGAGAGGCAGTGCCTTTAAACTCCTGTTTGGCACAGTTTGCAATTTCTGCGCAAGATGAACAGAAATAGGGAGAACCAATGAGAGACTAGCTGTAGGTGTCTGCACGGGCAAATTTAACACTCATTTCCAACCAGGAAGAGGAATTAACCAAACGCTCAGCATGCCGTGCTGGAACCAGATTAGGGCCTGAAGCAATCCTGCGGGTTTGCGGCCAGCTCACAAGAAAGCGATTTGAAGAAAGGCGCTCCGGGGCACTCTAATTCACAAACCTGCAGAGTTATAAATGACAGCTATCGTCCAAAAATATATTGAAGGAAGGCTGTGAAGAGGACTTGAAAGCGGGGCAGAATTGCAGGAAAACGATTTCAGGGGTTAGACTGGAATTGCATTTAAAGCATAGGAAAAGAGGCAGAACATCCACAATGATGCACTTGGCCAAAAAGAGCGTATGCGTTTTTTCCTGAATATATTCAGGAAAAAACGCATACGCCCTTTTTGGCCAACCAAGCAAGCATGTTAAAGAAATCTGCACTACAATGAAGTCTCACTGCCCCCCGGTCAAAAGGGCCATCTGAAAAAAGTGTAAAATCCAGAAATGCAGCACAGGCCATGGAGAACAGGGAGCCTTGTTATGCTGATGGGTGGGATGTAAATTGCCAACAGCCACTCTGGAGAAGTGTATGGTGTTTCCTGAAACACCTAAAAAACAAAGAAACGGAGCCTACGGCACTTCCACTTATGGTCCTATAGCTTAGGGAAATTAAAATCAAAAACACACAGCCACGCCAAAGTTTCAGACGGCTCTGTTTAGAAGAACCTCGTCTACGGTACAAGTTAAATATCCCAGAAAGCGAAAAATGGATAAAGAAGTGGTGGTACGTACGTACAATGGAATATCACTCACCAATGAAATGTATGTCATCTGGCCCGTCGTGGCATAATGAGTGGATTCAGGTACAATGATTCTAAGTGAAATAAGTCACACAGAAAATGAAACATCATACGATATCACTAATACACCGAATGTAATCTTGGCTACACAATAACTGAATTACAAAACAGAACAGGGTCTCAAATTTAGAAAACCAACTTATGTTTGCTTAAGGGGAAAGGTGAGTTGGGGTGCTGCATAAAACCAGAGATAGAAATTAGCACAGATACCATTCCATACGTCAAATATGTAATAGTCAAGACCTACCCCTTGCTCAACGAAATGGGCTAAACACCGTATATTCAACGCCTAGGAATACACCTGACTAGAAACAATATTCAAACCCATGGATTTATATGTCTCCATAAGAGAATCAAGCGTGTGTACAGCTGCATGCAGGCAGCAGAGAAAATCCGATAAATCCCATTATCAAAATGTATTACAAAAACAAAACACAATGACAGTGAAATAGAGAGCAATTCTTAAATAATTCATTCAGGGCTTGTGATGCAACCTGGATTTACCTCATCTAAACCCAGAGCTGAGTGAGACATAAAGTTGGACACTTCGGGCTGATAGCATTGGTGAGGTTCGATGAGCAAATGCAGACCATTTGAAGTCATACTACATGGTACACATTCCATGGGTCCCAACTCTCCAGGTTTAAGCGATTCTTCCTTCAGCTAAAGCATGCATGGAAAACCCACAGTATGGTGCACCGTGTGACCGGGAAACGTTTTCAAATGCATCTCAGTTTTCGTCCCCTTTTACTCGGGTTCAGAATTCAAGACCCTATACTAACACTCTCCCCACTTGGAGAGTCAGTGCCTTTAACCTGCTGTTTGGCACAGTTTGCAATTTCTGCACAAGATGAACAGGAATAGGGAGAACCAATGAGAGAATAGCTGTAGGTTTCTGCAGGGGCAAATTTAACGCTTATTTCCCACCAGGAAGAGGAATTAACCAAAGGCTCAGCATGCCGTGCCGGTACAAGATTGGGCCTGAAGGAATCCTGCGGGTTTGGGGCCAGCTCAAAAGAAAGCGATTTGAAGAAAGGAGCTCAGGGGCACTGTAATTCACAAACCTGCAGAGTTATAAATGACAGCTATCGTTCAAAAATATATTGAAGGAAGGCTGCAAAGAGGACTTGAAAGCGGGGCAGAATTGCAGGAAAACGATTTCAGGGGGTAGACTGGAATTGCATTTAAAGCATAGGAAAAGAGGCAGAACGTCGACAATGATGCACTTGGCCAAAAACGGCGTATGCGTTTTTTCCTGAATATATTCAGGAAAAAACGCATACGCCCTTTTTGGCCAACCAAGCAAGCATGTTAAAGAAATGCACAACAATGAAGTCTCACTGCCCCCCGGTCAAAAGGGCCATCTGAAAAAAGTGTAAAATCCAGAAATGCAGCACAGGCCATGGAGAACAGGGAGCCTTGTTATGCTGATGGGTGAGATGTAAATTGCCAACAGCCACTCTGGAGAAGTGTATGGTGTTTCCTGAAACACCTAAAAAACAAAGCAATGGAGCCTACGGCACTTCCACTTATGGTCCTATAGATTAGGGAAATTAAAGTCAAAAACACACAGCCACCCCAAAGTTTCAGACGGCTCTGTTTACAAGAACCTCATCTACGGTACAAGTTAAATATCCCAGAAAGCGAAAAATGGATAAAGAAATTGCGGTACGTACGTACAATGGAATATCACTCAGCAATGAATTCTATGTCATGAGGCCCGTCGCGGCATAATGAGTGGATTAAGGTACGATGATTCTAAGTGAAATAAGTCACACAGAAAATGAAACATCATAAGATATCACTAATACACGGAATGTACTCTTGGCTACACATGAACTGAATAACAGAACAGGGTCTCAAATTTAGAAAACCAACTTATGCTTGCTTAAGGGGAAAGGTGAGTTGGGGTGCTGCATAACACCAGAGATAGAAATTAGCACAGATACCTTTCCATAAGCCAAATATGTAATAGTCAAGACCTACCCCTTGCTCAACGAAATGGACTAAACACCCCATATTCAACGCCTAGGAATTCACCTGACTAGTAAGAATCTTCAAACCCATGGATTTATATGTCTCCGTAAGAGAATGAAGCGTGTGTACAGCGGCATGAATGCAGCAGAGAAAATCCGATAAATCCCATTATCAAAATGAATTACACAAACAAAACCCAAGGACAGTGAACTAGAGTGCAATTCTTAAATAATTCATTCAGGGCTTGTGATGCAACCTGGATTTACCACATCTACACCCAGAGCTGAGTGAGACATAAGGTTGGGCACTTCGGGCTGATAGCATTGGTGAGGTTCGATGAGCAAATGCAGACCCTTTGAAGTCATACAGCATGGTACCCATTCCATGGGTCCCAACTCTCCAAGTTTAAGGGATTCTTCCTTCAGCTAAAACATGCATGGGAAACCCACAGTATGGTGCACCGTGTGACTGGCAAACGTTTTCAAATGCATCTCAGTTTTCATCCCCTTTTACTCGGGTTCACCATTCCAGACCCTTTACGAACACTCTCCCCACTTGGAGAGTCAGTGCCTTTAACCTCCTGTTGGGCACAGTTTGCAATTTCTGCGCAAGATGAAAAGGAATAGGGAGAACGAATGAGAGACTAGCTCTAGGTGTCTGCACGGGCAAATTTAACGCTCATTTCCCACCAGGAAGAGGAATTAACCAAAGGCTCAGCATGCCGTGCCGGAACCAGTTTAGGGCCTGAAGCAATCCTGTGGGTTTGCGGCCATCTCACAAGATAGCGAGTTGAAGAAAGGAGCTCAGGGGCACTGTAACTCACAAACCTGCAGAGTTATAAATGACAGCTATCGTCCAAAAATATATTGAAGGAAGGCTGCAAAGACGACTTGTAAGCGGGACAGATTTGCAGGAAAACGATTTCAGGGGGTAGACGGGAATTGCATTTAAAGCATAGGAAAAGAGGCAGAACGTCGACAATGATGCACTTGGCCAAAAAGGGCGTATGCGTTTTTTCCTGAATATATTCAGGAAAAAACGCATACGCCCTTTTTGGCCAACCAAGCAAGCATGTTAAAGAAATGCACAACAATGAAGTCTCACTGCCCCCCGGTCAAAAGGGCCATCTGAAAAAAGTGTAAAATCCAGAAATGCAGCACAGGCCATGGAGAACAGGGAGCCTTGTTATGCTGATGGGTGGGATGTAAATTGCCAACAGCCACTCTGGAGAAGTGTATGGTGTTTCCTGAAACACCTAAAAAACAAAGCAACGGAGCCTACGGCACTTCCACTTATGGTCCTATAGATTAGGGAAATTAAAGTCAAAAACACACAGCCACCCCAAAGTTTCAGACGGCTCTGTTTACAAGAACCTCATCTACGGTACAAGTTAAATATCCCAGAAAGCGAAAAATGGATAAAGAAATTGCGGTACGTACGTACAATGGAATATCACTCAGCAATGAAATCTATGTCATGAGGCCCGTCGCGGCATAATGAGTGGATTCAGGTACGATGATTCTAAGTGAAATAAGTCACACAGAAAATGAAACATCATAAGATATCACTAATACACGGAATGTACTCTTGGCTACACATGAACTGAATAACAGAACAGGGTCTCAAATTTAGAAAACCAACTTATGCTTGCTTAAGGGGAAAGGTGAGTTGGGGTGCTGCATAACACCAGAGATAGAAATTAGCACAGATACCTTTCCATAAGCCAAATATGTAATAGTCAAGACCTACCCCTTGCTCAACGAAATGGACTAAACACCCCATATTCAACGCCTAGGAATACACCTGACTAGTAAGAATCTTCAAACCCATGGATTTATATGTCTCCGTAAGAGAATGAAGCGTGTGTACAGCGGCATGAATGCAGCAGAGAAAATCCGATAAATCCCATTATCAAAATGAATTACACAAACAAAACCCAAGGACAGTGAACTAGAGTGCAATTCTTAAATAATTCATTCAGGGCTTGTGATGCAACCTGGATTTACCACATCTACACCCAGAGCTGAGTGAGACATAAGGTTGGGCACTTCGGGCTGATAGCATTGGTGAGGTTCGATGAGCAAATGCAGACCCTTTGAAGTCATACAGCATGGTACCCATTCCATGGGTCCCAACTCTCCAAGTTTAAGGGATTCTTCCTTCAGCTAAAACATGCATGGGAAACCCACAGTATGGTGCACCGTGTGACTGGCAAACGTTTTCAAATGCATCTCAGTTTTCATCCCCTTTTACTCGGGTTCACCATTCCAGACCCTTTACGAACACTCTCCCCACTTGGAGAGTCAGTGCCTTTAACCTCCTGTTGGGCACAGTTTGCAATTTCTGCGCAAGATGAAAAGGAATAGGGAGAACGAATGAGAGACTAGCTCTAGGTGTCTGCACGGGCAAATTTAACGCTCATTTCCCACCAGGAAGAGGAATTAACCAAAGGCTCAGCATGCCGTGCCGGAACCAGATTAGGGCCTGAAGCAATCCTGTGGGTTTGCGGCCATCTCACAAGATAGCGAGTTGAAGAAAGGAGCTCAGGGGCACTGTAACTCACAAACCAGCAGAGTTATAAATGACAGCTATCGTCCAAAAATATATTGAAGGAAGGCTGCAAAGACGACTTGTAAGCGGGACAGATTTGCAGGAAAACGATTTCAGGGGGTAGACGGGAATTGCATTTAAAGCCTAGGAAAAGAGGCAGAACGTCGACAATGATGCACTTGGCCAAAAATGGCGTATGCGTTTTTTCCTGAATATATTCAGGAAAAAACGCATACGCCCTTTTTGGCCAACCAAGCAAGCATGTTAAAGAAATGCACAACAATGAAGTCTCACTGCCCCCCGGTCAAAAGGGCCATCTGAAAAAAGTGTAAAATCCAGAAATGCAGCACAGGCCATGGAGAACAGGGAGCCTTGTTATGCTGATGGGTGGGATGTAAATTGCCAACAGCCACTCTGGAGAAGTGTATGGTGTTTCCTGAAACACCTAAAAAACAAAGCAACGGAGCCTACGGCACTTCCAATTATGGTCCTATAGATTAGGGAAATTAAAGTCAAAAACACACAGCCACCCCAAAGTTTCAGACGGCTCTGTTTACAAGAACCTCATCTACGGTACAAGTTAAATATCCCAGAAAGCGAAAAATGGATAAAGAAATTGCGGTACGTACGTACAATGGAATATCACTCAGCAATGAAATCTATGTCATCAGGCCCGTCGCGGCATAATGAGTGGATTCAGGTACGATGATTCTAAGTGAAATAACTCACACAGAAAATGAAACATCATAAGATATCACTAATACACGGAATGTACTCTTGGCTACACATGAACTGAATAACAGAACAGGGTCTCAAATTTAGAAAACCAACTTATGCTTGCTTAAGGGGAAAGGTGAGTTGGGGTGCTGCATAAAACCAGAGATAGAAATTAGCACAGATACCTTTCCATAAGCCAAATATGTAATAGTCAAGACCTACCCCTTGCTCAACGAAATGGACTAAACACCCCATATTCAACGCCTAGGAATACACCTGACTAGTAAGAATCTTCAAACCCATGGATTTATATGTCTCCGTAAGAGAATGAAGCGTGTGTACAGCGGCATGAATGCAGCAGAGAAAATCCGATAAATCCCATTATCAAAATAAATTTCAAAAACAAAACACAATGACAGTGAATTAGAGAAGAATTCTTAATTAATTCATTCAGGGCTTGTGATGCAACCTGGATTTACCACATCTACACCCAGAGCTGGGTGAGACATAAGGCTGGACACTTCGGGCTGATAGCATTGGTGAGGTTCGGTGAGCAAACGCAGACCCTTTGAAGTCATACTGCATGGTACCCATTCCATGGGTCCCAAATCTCCAGGTTTAAGGGATTCTTCCTTCAGCTAAAACATGCATGGGAAACCCAGAGTATGGTCCACCATGTGATTGGGAAACGTTTTCAAATGCATCTCAACTTTCGTCCCCTGGTACTCGGGTTCACCATTCCAGACGTTTAGTAACACTCTCCCCACTTGGAGAGTCAGTGCCTTTAACCTCCTGTTTGGCACAGTTTGCAATTTCTGCGCAAGATGAACAGGAATAGGGAGAACCAATGAGAGACTAGCTCCAGGTTTATGCATGGGCAAATGGAACGCTCATTTCCCACCAGGAAGAGGAATTAACCAAAGGCTCAGCATGCCGTGCCAGAACCAGATTAGGGTCTGAGGCAATCCTGTGGGTTTGCGGCCAGCTCACAAGATAGCGAGTTGAAGAAATGAGCTCAGGGGCACGGTAACTCACAAACCTGCAGAGTTATAAATGACAGCTATCGTCCAAAAATATATTGAAGGAAGGCTGCGAAGACGACTTGTAAGTGGGGCAGAATTGCAGGAAAACGATTTCATGGGGTATACGGGAATTGCATTTAAAGCATAGGAAAAGAGGCAGAACGTCGACAATGATGCTCTTGGCCAAAAAGGGCGTATGCGTTTTTTGCTGAATATATTCAGGAAAAAACGCATACGCCCTTTTTGGCCAACCAAGCATGCATGTTAAAGAAATCTGCACTACAATGAAGTCTCACTGCCCCCCGGTCAAAAGGGCCATCTGAAAAAAGTGTAAAATCCAGAAAGGCAGCACAGGCCATGGAGAACAGCGAGCCTTGTTATGCTGATGGGCGGGATGTAAATTGCCAACAGCCAGTCTGCAAAAATGTATGGTGTTTCCCGGAACATCTAAAAAACAAAGCAACGGAGCCTACGGCACTTCCCCTTATGGTCCTATAGCTTAGGAAAATTAAACTCAAAAACACACAGCCACCCAAAACTCTCCGGTGCCTCTGTTTACAAGAACCTCGTCTACGGTACAAGTTAAATATCCCAGAATGTGAAAAAAGGATAAAGAAGTTGTGGTACGTACGTACAATGGAATATCACACAGCAATGAAATCTATGTCATCAGGCCCGTCGCGGCATAATGAGTGAATTCAGGTACGATGATTCTAAGTGAAATAAGTCACACAGAAAATGAAACATCATAAGATATCACTAATACACCGAATGTAAACTTGGCTACACATGAACTGAATTACAAAACAAAACAGGGTCTCAAATTTAGAAAACCAACTTATGCTTGCTTAAGGGGAAAGGTGAGTTGGGGTGCTGCATAAAACCAGAGATAGAAATTAGCACAGATACCTTTCCATAAGCCAAATATGTAATAGTCAAGACCTACCCCTTGCTCAACGAAATGGACTAAACACCCCATATTCAACGCCTAGGAATACACCTGACTAGTAAGAATCTTCAAACCCATGGATTTATATGTCTCCATAAGAGAATCAAGCATGTGTACAGCTGCATGAAGGCAGCAGAGAAAATCCGATAAATCCCATTATCAAAATGAATTAAAAAACAAAACACAATGACAGTGAAATAGAGAGCACTTCTTAAATAATTCATTCAGGGCTTGTGATGCAACCTGGATTTACCTCATCTACACCCAGAGCTGAGTGAGACAGAAGGTTGGACACTTCGGGCTGATAGCATTGGTGAGGTTCGATGAGCAAATGAAGACCATTTGAAGTCATACTGCATGGTACCCATTCCATGGGTCCCAACTCTCCAGGTTTAAGCGATTCTTCCTTCAGCTAAAACATGCATGGGAATCCCACAGTATGGTGCACCGTGTGACCGGGAAACGTTTTCACATGCATCTCAGTTTTCGTCCCCTTTTATTTGGGTTCACTATTCCAGACCCTTTACTAACACGCTCCCCACTTGGAGAGTCAGTGCCTTTAACCTGCTGTTTGGCACAGTTTGCAATTTCTGCGCAAGATGAACAGGAATAGGGAGAACCAATGAGAGACTAGCTGTAGGTGTCTGCACGGGCAAATTTAACGCTCATTTCCCACCAGGAAGAGGAATTAACCAAAGGCCCCACATGCCGTGCCGCAACAAAATTAGGGCCTGAAGCAATCCTGCGGGTTTCCGGCCAGCTCAAAAGAAAGCGATTTGAAGAAAGGAGCTCAGGGGCACTGTAATTCACAAACCTGCAGAGTTATAAATGACAGCTATCGTCCAAAAATATATTGAAGGAAGGCTGCGAAGAGGACTTGAAAGCGGGGCAGAATTGCAGGAAAACGATCTCAGGGGGTAGACTGGAATTGCATTTAAAGCATAGGAAAAGAGGCAGAACGACGACAATGATGCACTTGGCCAAAAAGAGCGTATGCGTTTTTTCCTGAATATATTTAGGAAAAAACGCATACGCCCTTTTTGGCCAACCAAGCAAGCATGTTAAAGAAATCTGCACTACAATGAAGTCTCACTGCCCCCGGGTCAAAAGGGCCATCTGAAAAAAGTGTAAAATCCAGAAATGCCGCACAGGCCATGGAGCACAGGGAGCCTTGTTATGCTGATGGGTGGGATGTAAATTGCCAACAGCCACTCTGGAGAAGTGTATGGTGTTTCCTGAAACATCTAAAAAACAAAGCAACGGAGCCTACGGCACTTCCCCTTATGGTCCTATAGCTTAGGAAAATTAAAATCAAATACGCACAGCCACCCAAAAGTCTCGGGCGGCTCTGTTTACAAGAACCTCGTCTACCGTACAAGTTAAATATCCCAGAATGTGAAAAATGGATAAACATGTTGTGGTACGTACGTACAATGGAATATCACACAGCAATGAAATCTATGTCATCAGGCCCGTCACGGCATAATGAGTGGATTCAGGTACGATGATTCTAAGTGAAATAATTCACACAGAAAATGAAACATCATAAGATATCACTAATACACGGAATGTAAACTTGGCTACACATGAACTGAATTACAAAACAGAACAGGGTCTCAAATTTAGGAAACCAACTTATGCTTGCTTAAGGGGAAAGGTGAGTTGGGGTGCTGCATAAAACCAGAGATAGAAATTAGCACAGATACCTTTCCATAAGCCAAATATGTAATGGTCAAGACCTACCCCTTGCTCAACGAAATGGACTAAACACCCCATATTCAATGCCTAGGAATACACCTGACTAGTAAGAATCTTCAAACCCATGGATTTATATGTCTCCGTAAGAGAATGAAGCGTGTGTACAGCGGCATGAATGCAGCAGAGAAAATCCGATAAATCCCATTATCAAAATGAATTACACAAACAAAACCCAAGGACAGTGAAATAGAGAGCAATTCTTAAATAATTCATTCAGGGCTTGTGATGCAACCTGGATTTACCACCTCTACACCCAGAGCTGAGTGAGACATAAGGTTGGGCACTTCGGGCTGATAGCATTGGTGAGGTTCGATGAGCAAATGCAGACCCTTTGAACTCATACAGCATGGTACCCTTTCCATGGGTCCCAACTCTCCAAGTTTAAGGGATTCTTCCTTCAGCTAAAACATGCATGGGAAACCCACAGTATGGTGCACCGTGTGACTGGCAAACGTTTTCAAATGTATCTCATTTTTCGTCCCCTTTTACGCGGGTTCACCATTCCAGACCCTTTACGAACACTCTCCCCACTTGGAGAGTCAGTGCCTTTAACCTCCTGTTGGGCACAGTTTGCAATTTCTGCGCAAGATGAAAAGGAATAGGGAGAACCAATGAGAGACTAGCTGTAGGTGTCTGCACGGGCAAATTTAACGCTCATTTCCCACCAGGAAGAGGAATTAACCAAAGGCTCAGCATGCCGTGCCGGAACCAGATTAGGGCCTGAAGCAATCCTGTGGGTTTGCGGCCAGCTCACAAGATAGCGAGTTGAAGAAAGGAGCTCAGGGGCAGTGTAACTCACAAACCTGCAGAGTTATAAATGACAGCTATCGTCCAAAAATATATTGAAGGAACGCTGCGAAGACGACTTGTAAGCGGGACAGATTTGCAGGAAAACGATTTCAGGGGGTAGACGGGAATTGCATTTAAAGCATAGGAAAAGAGGCAGAACGTCGACAATGATGCTCTTGGCCAAAAAAGGCGTATGCGTTTTTTCCTGAATATATTCAGGAAAAACACATACGCCCTTTTTGGCCAACCAAGCAAGCATGTTAAAGAAATCTGCACTACAATGAAGTCTCACTGCCCCCCGGTCAAAAGGGCCATCTGAAAAAAGTGTAAAATCCAGAAAGGCAGCACAGGCCATGGAGAACAGGGAGCCTTGTTATGCTGATGAGCGGGATGTAAATTGCCAACAGCCACTCTGGAGAAGTGTATGGTGTTTCCCGGAACACCGAAAAAACAAAGCTACGGAGCCTACGGCACTTCAACTTATGGTCCTATAGCTTAGGGAAATTAAAATCAAAAACACACAGCCACCCCAAAGTGTCGGACGGCTCTGTTTACAAGAACCTCGTCTACGGTACAAGTTAAATATCCCAGAATGTGAAAAATGGATAAAGAAGTTGTGGTACGTACGTACAATGGAATATCACTCAGCAATGAAATCTATGTCATCAGGCCCGTCGCGGCATAATGAGTGGATTCAGGTACGATGATTCTAAGTGAAATAAGTCACACAGAAAATGAAACATCATAAGTTATCACTAATACACGGAATGTAAACTTGGCTACACATGAACTGAATTACAAAACAGAACAGGGTCTCAAATTTAGAAAACCAACTTATGCTTGCTTAAGGGGAAAGGTGAGTTGGGGTGCTGCATAAAACCAGAGATAGAAATTAGCACAGATACCTTTCCATAAGCCAAATATGTAATAGTCAAGACCTACCCCTTGCTCAACGAAATGGACTAAACACCCCATATTCAACGCCTAGTAATACACCTGACTAGTAAGAATCTTCAAACCCATGGATTTATATGTCTCTGTAAGAGAATGAAGCGTGTGTACAGCGGCATGAATGCAGCAGAGAAAATCCGATAAATCCCATTATCAAAATGAATTACACAAACAAAACCCAAGGACAGTGAAATAGAGAGCAATTCTTAAATAATTCATTCAGGGCTTGTGATGCAACCTGGATTTACCACATCTACACCCAGAGCTGAGTGAGACATAAGGTTGGGCACTTCGGGCTGATAGCATTGGTGAGGTTCGATGAGCAAATGCAGACCCTTTGAAGTCATACAGCATGGTACCCATTCCATGGGTCCCAACTCTCCAAGTTTAAGGGATTCTTCCTTCAGCTAAAACATGCATGGGAAACCCACAGTATGGTGCACCGTGTGACTGGCAAACGTTTTCAAATGCATCTCAGTTTTCATCCCCTTTTACTCGGGTTCACCATTCCAGACCCTTTACGAACACTCTCCCCACTTGGAGAGTCAGTGCCTTTAACCTCCTGTTGGGCACAGTTTGCAATTTCTGCGCAAGATGAAAAGGAATAGGGAGAACGAATGAGAGACTAGCTCTAGGTGTCTGCACGGGCAAATTTAACGCTCATTTCCCACCAGGAAGAGGAATTAACCAAAGGCTCAGCATGCCGTGCCAGAACCAGATTAGGGCCTGAAGCAATCCTGTGGGTTTGCGGCCATCTCACAAGATAGCGAGTTGAAGAAAGGAGCTCAGGGGCACTGTAACTCACAAACCTGCAGAGTTATAAATGACAGCTATCGTCCAAAAATATATTGAAGGAAGGCTGCAAAGACGACTTGTAAGCGGGACAGATTTGCAGGAAAACGATTTCAGGGGGTAGACGGGAATTGCATTTAAAGCATAGGAAAAGAGGCAGAACATCGACAATGATGCACTTGGCCAAAAAGGGCGTATGCGTTTTTTCCTGAATATATTCAGGAAAAAACGCATACGCCCTTTTTGGCCAACCAAGCAAGCATGTTAAAGAAATGCACAACAATGAAGTCTCACTGCCCCCCGGTCAAAAGGGCCATCTGAAAAAAGTGTAAAATCCAGAAATGCAGCACAGGCCATGGAGAACAGGGAGCCTTGTTATGCTGATGGGTGGGATGTAAATTGCCAACAGCCACTCTGGAGAAGTGTATGGTGTTTCCTGAAACACCTAAAAAACAAAGCAACGGAGCCTACGGCACTTCCACTTATGGTCCTATAGATTAGGGAAATTATAGTCAAAAACACACAGCCACCCCAAAGTTTCAGACGGCTCTGTTTACAAGAACCTCATCTACGGTACAAGTTAAATATCCCAGAAAGCGAAAAATGGATAAAGAAATTGCGGTACGTACGTACAATGGAATATCACTCAGCAATGAAATCTATGTCATGAGGCCCGTCGCGGCATAATGAGTGGATTCAGGTACGATGATTCTAAGTGAAATAAGTCACACAGAAAATGAAACATCATAAGATATCACTAATACACGGAATGTACTCTTGGCTACACATGAACTGAATAACAGAACAGGGTCTCAAATTTAGAAAACCAACTTATGCTTGCTTAAGGGGAAAGGTGAGTTGGGGTGCTGCATAACACCAGAGATAGAAATTAGCACAGATACCTTTCCATAAGCCAAATATGTAATAGTCAAGACCTACCCCTTGCTCAACGAAATGGACTAAACACCCCATATTCAACGCCTAGGAATACACCTGACTAGTAAGAATCTTCAAACCCATGGATTTATATGTCTCCGTAAGAGAATGAAGCGTGTGTACAGCGGCATGAATGCAGCAGAGAAAATCCGATAAATCCCATTATCAAAATGAATTACACAAACAAAACCCAAGGACAGTGAACTAGAGTGCAATTCTTAAATAATTCATTCAGGGCTTGTGATGCAACCTGGATTTACCACATCTACACCCAGAGCTGAGTGAGACATAAGGTTGGGCACTTCGGGCTGATAGCATTGGTGAGGTTCGATGAGCAAATGCAGACCCTTTGAAGTCATACAGCATGGTACCCATTCCATGGGTCCCAACTCTCCAAGTTTAAGGGATTCTTCCTTCAGCTAAAACATGCATGGGAAACCCACAGTATGGTGCACCGTGTGACTGGCAAACGTTTTCAAATGCATCTCAGTTTTCATCCCCTTTTACTCGGGTTCACCATTCCAGACCCTTTACGAACACTCTCCCCACTTGGAGAGTCAGTGCCTTTAACCTCCTGTTGGGCACAGTTTGCAATTTCTGCGCAAGATGAAAAGGAATAGGGAGAACGAATGAGAGACTAGCTCTAGGTGTCTGCACGGGCAAATTTAACGCTCATTTCCCACCAGGAAGAGGAATTAACCAAAGGCTCAGCATGCCGTGCCGGAACCAGATTAGGGCCTGAAGCAATCCTGTGGGTTTGCGGCCATCTCACAAGATAGCGAGTTGAAGAAAGGAGCTCAGGGGCACTGTAACTCACAAACCAGCAGAGTTATAAATGACAGCTATCGTCCAAAAATATATTGAAGGAAGGCTGCAAAGACGACTTGTAAGCGGGACAGATTTGCAGGAAAACGATTTCAGGGGGTAGACGGGAATTGCATTTAAAGCCTAGGAAAAGAGGCAGAACGTCGACAATGATGCACTTGGCCAAAAATGGCGTATGCGTTTTTTCCTGAATATATTCAGGAAAAAACGCATACGCCCTTTTTGGCCAACCAAGCAAGCATGTTAAAGAAATGCACAACAATGAAGTCTCACTGCCCCCCGGTCAAAAGGGCCATCTGAAAAAAGTGTAAAATCCAGAAATGCAGCACAGGCCATGGAGAACAGGGAGCCTTGTTATGCTGATGGGTGGGATGTAAATTGCCAACAGCCACTCTGGAGAAGTGTATGGTGTTTCCTGAAACACCTAAAAAACAAAGCAACGGAGCCTACGGCACTTCCAATTATGGTCCTATAGATTAGGGAAATTAAAGTCAAAAACACACAGCCACCCCAAAGTTTCAGACGGCTCTGTTTACAAGAACCTCATCTACGGTACAAGTTAAATATCCCAGAAAGCGAAAAATGGATAAAGAAATTGCGGTACGTACGTACAATGGAATATCACTCAGCAATGAAATCTATGTCATCAGGCCCGTCGCGGCATAATGAGTGGATTCAGGTACGATGATTCTAAGTGAAATAACTCACACAGAAAATGAAACATCATAAGATATCACTAATACACGGAATGTACTCTTGGCTACACATGAACTGAATAACAGAACAGGGTCTCAAATTTAGAAAACCAACTTATGCTTGCTTAAGGGGAAAGGTGAGTTGGGGTGCTGCATAAAACCAGAGATAGAAATTAGCACAGATACCTTTCCATAAGCCAAATATGTAATAGTCAAGACCTACCCCTTGCTCAACGAAATGGACTAAACACCCCATATTCAACGCCTAGGAATACACCTGACTAGTAAGAATCTTCAAACCCATGGATTTATATGTCTCCGTAAGAGAATGAAGCGTGTGTACAGCGGCATGAATGCAGCAGAGAAAATCCGATAAATCCCATTATCAAAATAAATTTCAAAAACAAAACACAATGACAGTGAATTAGAGAAGAATTCTTAATTAATTCATTCAGGGCTTGTGATGCAACCTGGATTTACCACATCTACACCCAGAGCTGGGTGAGACATAAGGCTGGACACTTCGGGCTGATAGCATTGGTGAGGTTCGGTGAGCAAACGCAGACCCTTTGAAGTCATACTGCATGGTACCCATTCCATGGGTCCCAAATCTCCAGGTTTAAGGGATTCTTCCTTCAGCTAAAACATGCATGGGAAACCCAGAGTATGGTCCACCATGTGATTGGGAAACGTTTTCAAATGCATCTCAACTTTCGTCCCCTGGTACTCGGGTTCACCATTCCAGACGTTTAGTAACACTCTCCCCACTTGGAGAGTCAGTGCCTTTAACCTCCTGTTTGGCACAGTTTGCAATTTCTGCGCAAGATGAACAGGAATAGGGAGAACCAATGAGAGACTAGCTCCAGGTTTATGCATGGGCAAATGGAACGCTCATTTCCCACCAGGAAGAGGAATTAACCAAAGGCTCAGCATGCCGTGCCAGAACCAGATTAGGGTCTGAGGCAATCCTGTGGGTTTGCGGCCAGCTCACAAGATAGCGAGTTGAAGAAATGAGCTCAGGGGCACGGTAACTCACAAACCTGCAGAGTTATAAATGACAGCTATCGTCCAAAAATATATTGAAGGAAGGCTGCGAAGACGACTTGTAAGTGGGGCAGAATTGCAGGAAAACGATTTCATGGGGTATACGGGAATTGCATTTAAAGCATAGGAAAAGAGGCAGAACGTCGACAATGATGCTCTTGGCCAAAAAGGGCGTATGCGTTTTTTGCTGAATATATTCAGGAAAAAACGCATACGCCCTTTTTGGCCAACCAAGCATGCATGTTAAAGAAATCTGCACTACAATGAAGTCTCACTGCCCCCCGGTCAAAAGGGCCATCTGAAAAAAGTGTAAAATCCAGAAAGGCAGCACAGGCCATGGAGAACAGCGAGCCTTGTTATGCTGATGGGCGGGATGTAAATTGCCAACAGCCAGTCTGCAAAAATGTATGGTGTTTCCCGGAACATCTAAAAAACAAAGCAACGGAGCCTACGGCACTTCCCCTTATGGTCCTATAGCTTAGGAAAATTAAACTCAAAAACACACAGCCACCCAAAACTCTCCGGTGCCTCTGTTTACAAGAACCTCGTCTACGGTACAAGTTAAATATCCCAGAATGTGAAAAAAGGATAAAGAAGTTGTGGTACGTACGTACAATGGAATATCACACAGCAATGAAATCTATGTCATCAGGCCCGTCGCGGCATAATGAGTGAATTCAGGTACGATGATTCTAAGTGAAATAAGTCACACAGAAAATGAAACATCATAAGATATCACTAATACACCGAATGTAAACTTGGCTACACATGAACTGAATTACAAAACAAAACAGGGTCTCAAATTTAGAAAACCAACTTATGCTTGCTTAAGGGGAAAGGTGAGTTGGGGTGCTGCATAAAACCAGAGATAGAAATTAGCACAGATACCTTTCCATAAGCCAAATATGTAATAGTCAAGACCTACCCCTTGCTCAACGAAATGGACTAAACACCCCATATTCAACGCCTAGGAATACACCTGACTAGTAAGAATCTTCAAACCCATGGATTTATATGTCTCCATAAGAGAATCAAGCATGTGTACAGCTGCATGAAGGCAGCAGAGAAAATCCGATAAATCCCATTATCAAAATGAATTAAAAAACAAAACACAATGACAGTGAAATAGAGAGCACTTCTTAAATAATTCATTCAGGGCTTGTGATGCAACCTGGATTTACCTCATCTACACCCAGAGCTGAGTGAGACAGAAGGTTGGACACTTCGGGCTGATAGCATTGGTGAGGTTCGATGAGCAAATGAAGACCATTTGAAGTCATACTGCATGGTACCCATTCCATGGGTCCCAACTCTCCAGGTTTAAGCGATTCTTCCTTCAGCTAAAACATGCATGGGAATCCCACAGTATGGTGCACCGTGTGACCGGGAAACGTTTTCACATGCATCTCAGTTTTCGTCCCCTTTTATTTGGGTTCACTATTCCAGACCCTTTACTAACACGCTCCCCACTTGGAGAGTCAGTGCCTTTAACCTGCTGTTTGGCACAGTTTGCAATTTCTGCGCAAGATGAACAGGAATAGGGAGAACCAATGAGAGACTAGCTGTAGGTGTCTGCACGGGCAAATTTAACGCTCATTTCCCACCAGGAAGAGGAATTAACCAAAGGCCCCACATGCCGTGCCGCAACAAAATTAGGGCCTGAAGCAATCCTGCGGGTTTCCGGCCAGCTCAAAAGAAAGCGATTTGAAGAAAGGAGCTCAGGGGCACTGTAATTCACAAACCTGCAGAGTTATAAATGACAGCTATCGTCCAAAAATATATTGAAGGAAGGCTGCGAAGAGGACTTGAAAGCGGGGCAGAATTGCAGGAAAACGATTTCAGGGGGTAGACTGGAATTGCATTTAAAGCATAGGAAAAGAGGCAGAACGACGACAATGATGCACTTGGCCAAAAAGAGCGTATGCGTTTTTTCCTGAATATATTTAGGAAAAAACGCATACGCCCTTTTTGGCCAACCAAGCAAGCATGTTAAAGAAATCTGCACTACAATGAAGTCTCACTGCCCCCGGGTCAAAAGGGCCATCTGAAAAAAGTGTAAAATCCAGAAATGCCGCACAGGCCATGGAGCACAGGGAGCCTTGTTATGCTGATGGGTGGGATGTAAATTGCCAACAGCCACTCTGGAGAAGTGTATGGTGTTTCCTGAAACATCTAAAAAACAAAGCAACGGAGCCTACGGCACTTCCCCTTATGGTCCTATAGCTTAGGAAAATTAAAATCAAATACGCACAGCCACCCAAAAGTCTCGGGCGGCTCTGTTTACAAGAACCTCGTCTACCGTACAAGTTAAATATCCCAGAATGTGAAAAATGGATAAACATGTTGTGGTACGTACGTACAATGGAATATCACACAGCAATGAAATCTATGTCATCAGGCCCGTCACGGCATAATGAGTGGATTCAGGTACGATGATTCTAAGTGAAATAATTCACACAGAAAATGAAACATCATAAGATATCACTAATACACGGAATGTAAACTTGGCTACACATGAACTGAATTACAAAACAGAACAGGGTCTCAAATTTAGGAAACCAACTTATGCTTGCTTAAGGGGAAAGGTGAGTTGGGGTGCTGCATAAAACCAGAGATAGAAATTAGCACAGATACCTTTCCATAAGCCAAATATGTAATGGTCAAGACCTACCCCTTGCTCAACGAAATGGACTAAACACCCCATATTCAATGCCTAGGAATACACCTGACTAGTAAGAATCTTCAAACCCATGGATTTATATGTCTCCGTAAGAGAATGAAGCGTGTGTACAGCGGCATGAATGCAGCAGAGAAAATCCGATAAATCCCATTATCAAAATGAATTACACAAACAAAACCCAAGGACAGTGAAATAGAGAGCAATTCTTAAATAATTCATTCAGGGCTTGTGATGCAACCTGGATTTACCACCTCTACACCCAGAGCTGAGTGAGACATAAGGTTGGGCACTTCGGGCTGATAGCATTGGTGAGGTTCGATGAGCAAATGCAGACCCTTTGAACTCATACAGCATGGTACCCTTTCCATGGGTCCCAACTCTCCAAGTTTAAGGGATTCTTCCTTCAGCTAAAACATGCATGGGAAACCCACAGTATGGTGCACCGTGTGACTGGCAAACGTTTTCAAATGTATCTCATTTTTCGTCCCCTTTTACGCGGGTTCACCATTCCAGACCCTTTACGAACACTCTCCCCACTTGGAGAGTCAGTGCCTTTAAACTCCTGTTGGGCACAGTTTGCAATTTCTGTGCAAGATGAAAAGGAATAGGGAGAACCAATGAGAGACTAGCTGTAGGTGTCTGCACGGGCAAATTTAACGCTCATTTCCCACCAGGAAGAGGAATTAACCAAAGGCTCAGCATGCCGTGCCGGAATCAGATTAGGGCCTGAAGCAATCCTGTGGGTTTGCGGCCAGCTCACAAGATAGCGAGTTGAAGAAAGGAGCTCAGGGGCACTGTAACTCACAAACCTGCAGAGTTATAAATGACAGCTATCGTCCAAAAATATATTGAAGGAACGCTGCGAAGACGACTTGTAAGCGGGACAGATTTGCAGGAAAACGATTTCAGGGGGTAGACGGGAATTGCATTTAAAGCATAGGAAAAGAGGCAGAACGTCGACAATGATGCTCTTGGCCAAAAAAGGCGTATGCGTTTTTTCCTGAATATATTCAGGAAAAACACATACGCCCTTTTTGGCCAACCAAGCAAGCATGTTAAAGAAATCTGCACTACAATGAAGTCTCACTGCCCCCCGGTCAAAAGGGCCATCTGAAAAAAGTGTAAAATCCAGAAAGGCAGCACAGGCCATGGAGAACAGGGAGCCTTGTTATGCTGATGAGCGGGATGTAAATTGCCAACAGCCACTCTGGAGAAGTGTATGGTGTTTCCCGGAACACCGAAAAAACAAAGCTACGGAGCCTACGGCACTTCAACTTATGGTCCAATAGCTTAGGGAAATTAAAATCAAAAACACACAGCCACCCCAAAGTGTCGGACGGCTCTGTTTACAAGAACCTCGTCTACGGTACAAGTTAAATATCCCAGAATGTGAAAAATGGATAAAGAAGTTGTGGTACGTACGTACAATGGAATATCACTCAGCAATGAAATCTATGTCATCAGGCCCGTCGCGGCATAATGAGTGGATTCAGGTACGATGATTCTAAGTGAAATAAGTCACACAGAAAATGAAACATCATAAGTTATCACTAATACACGGAATGTAAACTTGGCTACACATGAACTGAATTACAAAACAGAACAGGGTCTCAAATTTAGAAAACCAACTTATGCTTGCTTAAGGGGAAAGGTGAGTTGGGGTGCTGCATAAAACCAGAGATAGAAATTAGCACAGATACCTTTCCATAAGCCAAATATGTAATAGTCAAGACCTACCCCTTGCTCAACGAAATGGACTAAACACCCCATATTCAACGCCTAGTAATACACCTGACTAGTAAGAATCTTCAAACCCATGGATTTATATTTCTCTGTAAGAGAATGAAGCGTGTGTACAGCGGCATGAATGCAGCAGAGAAAATCCGATAAATCCCATTATCAAAATGAATTACACAAACAAAACACAAGGACAGTGAAATAGAGAGCAATTCTTAAATAATTCATTCAGGGCTTGTGATGCAACCTGGATTTACCACATCTACACCCAGAGCTGAGTGAGACATAAGGTTGGGCACTTCGGGCTGATAGCATTGGTGAGGTTCGATGAGCAAATGCAGTCCCTTTGAAGTCATACAGCATGGTACCCATTCCATGGGTCCCAACTCTCCAATTTTAAGGGATTCTTCCTTCAGCTAAAACATGCATGGGAAACCCACAGTATGGTGCACCGTGAGACTGGCAAACGTTTTCAAATGCATCTCAGTTTTCGTCCCCTTTTACTCGGGTTCACCATTCCAGACACTTTACGAACACTCTCCCCACTTGGAGAGTCAGTGCCTTTAACCTCCTGTTGGGCACAGTTTGCAATTTCTGCGCAAGATGAAAAGGAATAGGGAGAACCAATGAGAGACTAGCTCTAGGTGTCTGCACGGGCAAATTTAACGCTCATTTCCCACCAGGAAGAGGAATTAACCAAAGGCTCAGCATGCCGTGCCAGAACCAGATTAGGGTCTGAGGCAATCCTGTGGGTTTGCGGCCAGCTCACAAGATAGCGAGTTGAAGAAAGGAGCTCAGGGGCACGGTAACTCACAAACCTGCAGAGTTATAAATGACAGCTATCGTCCAAAAATATATTGAAGGAAGGCTGCGAAGACGACTTGTAAGTGGGGCAGAATTGCAGGAAATCGATTTCAGGGGGTAGACGGGAATTGCATTTAAAGCATAGGAAAAGAGGCAGAACGTCGACAATGATGCTCTTGGCCAAAAAGGGCGTATGCGTTTTTTCCTGAATATATTCAGGAAAAACACATACGCCCTTTTTGGCCAACCAAGCAAGCATGTTAAAGAAATCTGCACTACAATGAAGTCTCACTGCCCCCCGGTCAAAAGGGCCATCTGAAAAAAGTGTAAAATCCAGAAAGGCAGCACAGGCCATGGAGAACAGGGAGCCTTGTTATGCTGATGGGAGGGATGTAAAGTGCCAACAGCCACTCTGGAGAATTGTATGGTGTTTCCCGGAACACCGAAAAAACAAAGCTACGGAGCCTACGGCACTTCCACTTATGGTCCTATAGCTTAGGAAAATTAAAATCAAAAACACACAGCCACCCAAAAGTCTCCGGTGGCTCTGTTTCCAAGAACCTCGTCTACGGTACAAGTTAAATATCCCAGAATGTGAAAAATGGATAAAGAAGTTGTGGTACGTACGTACAATGGAATATCACACAGCAATGAAATCTATGTCATCAGGCCCGTCGCGGCATAATGAGTGAATTCAGGTACGATGATTGTAAGTGAAATAAGTCACACAGAAAATGAAACATCATAAGATATAACTAATACACGGAATGTAAATTTGGCTACACATGAACTGAATTACAAAACAGAACAGGGTCTCAAATTTAGAAAACCAACTTATGCTTGCTTAAGGGGAAAGGTGAGTTGGGGTGCTGCATAAAACCAGAGATAGAAATTAGCACAGATACCTTTCCATAAGCCAAATATGTAATAGTCAAGACCTACCCCTTGCTCAACGAAATGGACTAAACACCCCATATTCAACGCCTAGGAATACACCTGACTAGTAAGAATCTTCAAACCCATGGATTTATATGTCTCCATAAGAGAATCAAGCATGTGTACAGCTGCATGAAGGCAGCAGAGAAAATCCGATAAATCCCATTATCATAATGAATTAAAAAACAAAACACAATGACAGTGAAATAGAGAGCAATTCTTAAATAATTCATTCAGGGCTTGTGATGCAACCTGGATTTACCTCATCTATACCCAGAGCTGAGTGAGACATAAGGTTGGACACTTCGGGCTGATAGCATTGGTGAGGTTCGATGAGCAAATGAAGACCATTTGAAGTCATACTGCATGGTACCCATTCCATGGGTCCCAACTCTCCAGGTTTAAGCCATTCTTCCTTCAGCTAAAACATGCATGGGAATCCCACAGTATGGTGCACCGTGTGACCGGGAAACGTTTTCACATGCATCTCAGTTTTCGTCCCCTTTTATTTGGGTTCACTATTCCAGACCCTTTACTAACACGCTCCCCACTTGGAGAGTCAGTGCCTTTAACCTGCTGTTTGGCACAGTTTGCAATTTCTGCGCAAGATGAACAGGAATAGGGAGAAACAATGAGAGACTAGCTGTAGGTGTCTGCACGGGCAAATTTAACGCTCATTTCCCACCAGGAAGAGGAATTAACCAAAGGCCCCACATGCCGTGCCGCAACAAAATTAGGGCCTGAAGCAATCCTGCGGGTTTCCGGCCAGCTCAAAAGAAAGCGATTTGAAGAAAGGAGCTCAGGGGCACTGTAATTCACAAACCTGCAGAGTTATAAATGACAGCTATCGTCCAAAAATATATTGAAGGAAGGCTGCGAAGAGGACTTGAAAGCGGGGCAGAATTGCAGGAAAACGATTTCAGGGGGTAGACTGGATTTGCATTTAAAGCATAGGAAAAGAGGCAGAACGACGACAATGATGCACTTGGCCAAAAAGAGCGTATGCGTTTTTTCCTGAATATATTTAGGAAAAAAAGCATACGCCCTTTTTGGCCAACCAAGCAAGCATGTTAAAGAAATCTGCACTACAATGAAGTCTCACTGCCCCCGGGTCAAAAGGGCCATCTGAAAAAAGTGTAAAATCCAGAAATGCCGCACAGGCCATGGAGCACAGGGAGCCTTGTTATGCTGATGGGTGGGATGTAAATTGCCAACAGCCACTCTGGAGAAGTGTATGGTGTTTCCTGAAACATCTAAAAAACAAAGCAACGGAGCCTACGGCACTTCCCCTTATGGTCCTATAGCTTAGGAAAATTAAAATCAAATACGCACAGCCACCCAAAAGTCTCGGGCGGCTCTGTTTACAAGAACCTCGTCTACCGTACAAGTTAAATATCCCAGAATGTGAAAAATGGATAAACATGTTGTGGTACGTACGTACAATGGAATATCACACAGCAATGAAATCTATGTCATCAGGCCCGTCACGGCATAATGAGTGGATTCAGGTACGATGATTCTAAGTGAAATAATTCACACAGAAAATGAAACATCATAAGATATCACTAATACACGGAATGTAAACTTGGCTACACATGAACTGAATTACAAAACAGAACAGGGTCTCAAATTTAGGAAACCAACTTATGCTTGCTTAAGGGGAAAGGTGAGTTGGGGTGCTGCATAAAACCAGAGATAGAAATTAGCACAGATACCTTTCCATAAGCCAAATATGTAATGGTCAAGACCTACCCCTTGCTCAACGAAATGGACTAAACACCCCATATTCAATGCCTAGGAATACACCTGACTAGTAAGAATCTTCAAACCCATGGATTTATATGTCTCCGTAAGAGAATGAAGCGTGTGTACAGCGGCATGAATGCAGCAGAGAAAATCCGATAAATCCCATTATCAAAATGAATTACACAAACAAAACCCAAGGACAGTGAAATAGAGAGCAATTCTTAAATAATTCATTCAGGGCTTGTGATGCAACCTGGATTTACCACCTCTACACCCAGAGCTGAGTGAGACATAAGGTTGGGCACTTCGGGCTGATAGCATTGGTGAGGTTCGATGAGCAAATGCAGACCCTTTGAACTCATACAGCATGGTACCCTTTCCATGGGTCCCAACTCTCCAAGTTTAAGGGATTCTTCCTTCAGCTAAAACATGCATGGGAAACCCACAGTATGGTGCACCGTGTGACTGGCAAACGTTTTCAAATGCATCTCAGTTTTCGTCCCCTTTTACTCGGGTTCACCATTCCAGACCCTTTACGAACACTCTCCCCACTTGGAGAGTCAGTGCCTTTAACCTCCTGTTGGGCACAGTTTGCAATTTCTGCGCAAGATGAAAAGGAATAGGGAGAACGAATGAGAGACTAGCTCTAGGTGTCTGCACGGGCAAATTTAACGCTCATTTCCCACCAGGAAGAGGAATTAACCAAAGGCTCAGCATGCCGTGCCGGAACCAGATTAGGGCCTGAAGCAATCCTGTGGGTTTGCGGCCAGCTCACAAGATAGCGAGTTGAAGAAAGGAGCTCAGGGGCACTGTAACTCACAAACCTGCAGAGTTATAAATGACAGCTATCGTCCAAAAATATATTGAAGGAACGCTGCGAAGACGACTTGTAAGCGGGACAGATTTGCAGGAAAACGATTTCAGGGGGTAGACGGGAATTGCATTTAAAGCATAGGAAAAGAGGCAGAACGTCGACAATGATGCTCTTGGCCAAAAAAGGCGTATGCGTTTTTTCCTGAATATATTCAGGAAAAACACATACGCCCTTTTTGGCCAACCAAGCAAGCATGTTAAAGAAATCTGCACTACAATGAAGTCTCACTGCCCCCCGGTCAAAAGGGCCATCTGAAAAAAGTGTAAAATCCAGAAAGGCAGCACAGGCCATGGAGAACAGGGAGCCTTGTTATGCTGATGAGCGGGATGTAAATTGCCAACAGCCACTCTGGAGATGTGTATGGTGTTTCCCGGAACACCGAAAAAACAAAGCTACGGAGCCTACGGCACTTCCACTTATGGTCCTATAGCTTAGGGAAATTAAAATCAAAAACACACAGCCACCCAAAAGTCTCCGGTGGCTCTGTTTCCAAGAACCTCGTCTACGGTACAAGTTAAATATCCCAGAATGTGAAAAATGGATAAAGAAGTTGTGGTACGTACGTACAATGGAATATCACACAGCAATGAAATCTAGGTCATCAGGCCCGTCGCGGCATAATGAGTGGATTCAGGTACGATGATTCTAAGTGAAATAAGTCACACAGAAAATGAAACATCATAAGATATAACTAATACACGGAATGTAAATTTGGCTACACATGAACTGAATTACAAAACAGAACAGGGTCTCAAATTTAGAAAACCAACTTATGCTTGCTTAAGGGGAAAGGTGAGTTGGGGTGCTGCATAAAACCAGAGATAGAAATTAGCACAGATACCTTTCCATAAGCCAAATATGTAATAGTCAAGACCTACCCCTTGCTCAACGAAATGGACTAAACACCCCATATTCAACGCCTAGGAATACACCTGACTAGTAAGAATCTTCAAACCCATGGATTTATATGTCTCCATAAGAGAATCAAGCATGTGTACAGCTGCATGAAGGCAGCAGAGAAAATCCGATAAATCCCATTATCAAAATGAATTACACAAACAAAACACAAGGACAGTGAAATAGAGAGCAATTCTTAAATAATTCATTCAGAGCTTGTGATGCAACCTGGATTTACCTCATCTATACCCAGAGCTGAGTGAGACATAAGGTTGGACACTTCGGGCTGATAGCATTGGTGAGGTTCGATGAGCAAATGAAGACCATTTGAAGTCATACTGCATGGTACCCATTCCATGGGTCCCAACTCTCCAGGTTTAAGCCATTCTTCCTTCAGCTAAAACATGCATGGGAATCCCACAGTATGGTGCACCGTGTGACCGGGAAACGTTTTCAAATGCATCTCAGTTTTTGTCCCCTTTTATTTGGGTTCACTATTCCAGACCCTTTACTAACACGCTCCCCACTTGGAGAGTCAGTGCCTTTAACCTCCTGTTGGGCACAGTTTGCAATTTCTGCGCAAGATGAACAGGAATAGGGAGAACCAATGAGAGACTAGCTGTAGGTGTCTGCACGGGCAAATTTAACGCTCATTTCCCACCAGGAAGAGGAATTAACCAAAGGCCCCACATGCAGTGCCGCAACAAAATTAGGGCCTGAAGCAATCCTGCGGGTTTGCGGCCAGCTCAAAAGAAAGCGATTTGAAGAAAGGAGCTCAGGGGCACTGTAATACACAAACCTGCAGAGTTATAAATGACAGCTATCGTCCAAAAATATATTGAAGGAAGGCTGCGAAGAGGACTTGAAAGCGGGGCAGAATTGCAGGAAAACGATTTCAGGGGGTAGACTGGAATTGCATTTAAAGCATAGGAAAAGAGGCAGAATGACGACAATGATGAACTTGGCCAAAAAGAGCGTATGCGTTTTTTCCTGAATATATTTAGGAAAAAACGCATACGTCCTTTTTGGCCAACCAAGCAAGCATGTTAAAGAAATCTGCACTACAATGATGTCTCACTGCCCCCTGGTCAAAAGGGCCATCTGAAAAAAGTGTAAAATCCAGAAATGCCGCACAGGCCATGGAGCACAGGGAGCCTTGTTATGCTGATGGGTGGGATGTAAATTGACAACAGCCACTCTGGAGAAGTGTATGGTGTTTCCTGAAACATGTAAAAAACAAAGCAACGGAGCCTACGGCACTTCCCCTTATGGTCCTATAGCTTAGGAAAATTAAAATCAAAAACACACAGCCACCCAAAAGTCTCGGGCGGCTCTGTTTACAAGAACCTCGTCTACAGTACAAGTTAAATATCCCAGAATGTGAAAAATGGATAAACAAGTTGTGGTATGTACGTACAATGGAATATAACACAGCAATGAAATCTATGTCATCAGGCCCGTCGCGGCATAATGAGTGGATTCAGGTATGATGATTCTAAGTGAAATAAGTCACACAGAAAATGAAACATCATAAGATATCACTAATACACGGAATGTAAACTTGGCTACACATGAACTGAATTACAAAACAGAACAGGGTCTCAAATTTAGAAAACCAACTTATGCTTGCTTAAGGGGAAAGGTGAGTTGGGGTGCTGCATAAAACCAGAGATAGAAATTAGCACAGATACCTTTCCATAAGCCAAATATGTAATAGTCAAGCCCTACCCCTTGCTCAACGAAATGGACTAAACACCCCATATTCAACGCCTAGGAATACACCTGACTAGTAAGAATCTTCAAACCCATGGATTTATATGTCTCCGTAAGAGAATGAAGAGTGTGTACAGTGGCATGAATGCAGCAGAGAAAATCCGATAAATCCCATTATCAAAATGAATTACACAAACAAAACCCAAGGACAGTGAAATCGAGAGCAATTCTTAAATAATTCATTCAGGGCTTGTGATGCAACCTGGATTTACCACATCTACACCCAGAGCTGAGTGAGACATAAAGTTGGGCACTTTGGGCTCATAGCATTGGTGAGGTTCGATGAGCAAATGCAGACCCTTTGAAGTCATACAGCATGGTACCTTTTCCATGGGTCCCAACTCTCCATGTTTAAGGGATTCTTCCTTCAGCTAAAACATGCATGGGAAACCCACAGTATGGTGCACCGTGTGACTGGCAAACGTTTTCAAATGCATCTCAGTTTTCGTCCCCTTTTACTCGGGTTCACCATTCCAGACCCTTTACGAACACTCTCCCCACTTGGAGAGTCAGTGCCTTTAGCCTCCTGTTGGGCACAGTTTGCAATTCCTGCGCAAGATGAAAAGGAATAGGGAGAACCAATGAGAGACTAGCTGTAGGTTTCTGCACGGGCAAATTTAACGCTCATTTCCCACCAGGAAGAGGAATTAACCAAAGGCTCAGCATGCCGTGCCGGAACCAGATTAGAGCCTGAAGCAATCCTGCGGGTTTGCGGCCAGCTCACAAGATAGCGAGTTGAAGAAAGGAGCTCAGGGGCACTGTAACTCACAAACCTGCAGAGTTATAAATGACAGCTATCGTCCAAAAATATATTGAAGGAAGGCTGCGAAGACGACTTGTAAGCGGGGCAGATTTGCAGGAAAACGATTTCAGGGGGCAGACGGGAATTTCATTTAAAGCATAGGAAAAGAGGCAGAACGTCGACAATGATGCTCTTGGCCAAAAAGGGCGTATGCGTTTTTTCCTGAATATATTCAGGAAAAAACGCATACGCCCTTTTTGGCCAACCAAGCATGCATGTTAAAGAAATGTGCACTTCAGTGAAGTCTCACTGCCCCCCGGTCAAAAGGGCCATCTGAAAAAAGTGTAAAATCCAGAAAGACAGCACAGGCCATGGAGAACAGCGAGCCTTGTTATGCTGATGGGCGGGATGTAAATTGCCAACAGCCAGTCTGGAAAAGTGTATGGTGTTTCCTAGAACATCTAAAAAACAAAGCAACGGAGCCTACGGCACTTCTCCTTATGGTCCTATAGCTTAGGAAAATTAAAATCAAAAACACACAGCCACCCAAAAGTCTCGGGCGGCTCTGTTTACAAGAACCTCGTCTACCGTAAAAGTTAAATATCCCAGAATGTGAAAAATGGATAAACAAGTTGTGGTACGTACGTACAATGGAATATCACACAGCAATGAAATCTATGTCATCAGGCCCGTCAAGGCATAATGAGTGGATTCAGGTACGATGATTCTAAGTGAAATAAGTCACACAGAAAATGAAACATCATAAGATATCACTAATACACGGAATGTAAACTTGGCTACACATGAACTGAATTACAAAACAGAACAGGGTCTCAAATTTAGAACACCAACTTATGCTTGCTTAAGGGGAAAGGTGAGTTGGGGTGCTGCATAAAACCAGAGATAGAAATTAGCACAGATACCTTTCCATAAGCCAAATATGTAATAGTCAAGACCTACCCCTTGCTCAACGAAATGGACTAAACACCCCATATTCAACGCCTAGGAATACACCTGACTAGTAAGAATCTTCAAACCCATGGATTTATATGTCTCCGTAAGAGAATGAAGCGTGTGTACAGCGGCATGAATGCAGCAGAGAAAATCCGATAAATCCCATTATCAAAATGAATTACACAAACAAAACCCAAGGACAGTGAAATAGAGAGCAATTCTTAAATAATTCATTCAGGGCTTGTGATGCAACCTGGATTTACCACATCTACACCCAGAGCTGAGTGAGACATAAGGTTGGGCGCTTCGGGCTGATAGCATTGGTGAGGTTCGATGAGCAAATGCAGACCCTTTGAAGTCATACAGCATGGTACCCTTTCCATGGGTCCCAACTCTCCAAGTTTAAGGGATTCTTCCTTCAGCTAAAACATGCATGGGAAACCCACAGTATGGTGCACCGTGTGACTGGCAAACGTTTTCAAATGCATCTCAGTTTTCGTCCCGTTTTACTCGGGTTCACCATTCCAGACCCTTTACGAACACTCTCCCCACTTGGAGAGTCAGTGCCTTTAACCTCCTGTTGGGCACAGTTTGCAATTTCTGCGCAAGATGAAAAGGAATAGGGAGAACCAATGAGAGACTAGCTGTAGGTGTCTGCACGGGCAAATTTAACGCTCATTTCCCACCAGGAAGAGGAATTAACCAAAGGCTCAGCATGCCGTGCCGGAATCAGATTAGGGCCTGAAGCAATCCTGTGGGTTTGCGGCCAGCTCACAAGATAGCGAGTTGAAGAAAGGAGCTCAGGGGCACTGTAACTCACAAACCTGCAGAGTTATAAATGACAGCTATCGTCCAAAAATATATTGAAGGAAGGCTGCGAAGACGACTTGTAAGCGGGACAGATTTGCAGGAAAACGATTTCACGGGGTAGACGGGAATTGCATTTAAAGCATAGGAAAAGAGGCAGAACGTCGACAATGATGCTCTTGGCCCAAAAGGGCGTATGCGTTTTTTCCTGAATATATTCAGGAAAAACACATACGCCCTTTTTGGCCAACCAAGCAAGCATGTTAAAGAAATCTGCACTACAATGAAGTCTCACTGCCCCCCGGTCAAAAGGGCCATCTGAAAAAAGTGTAAAATCCAGAAAGGCAGCACAGGCCATGGAGAACAGGGAGCCTTGTTATGCTGATGGGCGGGATGTAAATTGCCAACAGCCACTCTGGAGAAGTGTATGGTGTTTCCCGGAACACCGAAAAAACAAAGCTACGGAGCCTACGGCACTTCCACTTATGGTCCTATAGTTTGGGAAATTAAAATCAAAAACACACAGCCACCCCAAAGTGTCGGACAGCTCTGTTTACAAGAACCTCGTCTACGGTACAAGGTAAATATCCCAGAATGTGAAAAATGGATAAAGAAGTTGTGGTACGTACGTACAAAGGAATATCACTCAGCAATGAAATCTATGTCATCAGGCCCGTCGCGGCATAATGAGTGGATTCAGGTACGATGATTCTAAGTGAAATAAGTCACACAGAAAATGAAACATCATAAGACATCACTAATACACGGAATGTAAACTTGGCTACACATGAACTGAATTACAAAACAGAACAGGGTCTCAAATTTAGAAAACCAACTTATGCTTGCTTAAGGGGAAAGGTGAGTTGGGGTGCTGCATAAAACCAGAGATAGAAATTAGCACAGATACCTTTCCATAAGCCATATATGTAATAGTCAAGACCTACCCCTTGCTCAACGAAATGGACTAAACACCCCATATTCAACGCCTAGGAATACACCTGACTAGTAAGAATCTTCAAACCCATGGATTTATATGTCTCCGTAAGAGAATGAAGCGTGTGTACAGCGGCATGAATGCAGCAGAGAAAATCCGATAAATCCCATTATCAAAATGAATTACACAAACAAACCCAAGGACAGTGAAATCGAGAGCAATTCTTAAATAATTCATTCAGGGCTTGTGATGCAACCTGGATTTACCACATCTACACCCAGAGCTGAGTGAGACATAAGGTTGGGCACTTCGGGCTGATAGCATTGGTGAGGTTCGATGAGCAAATGCAGACCCTTTGAACTCATACAGCATGGTACCCATTCCATGGGTCCCAACTCTCCAAGTTTAAGGGATTCTTCCTTCAGCTAAAACATGCATGGGAAACCCACAGTATGATGCACCGTGAGACTGGCAAACGTTTTCAAATGCATCTCAGTTTTCGTCCCCTTTTACTTGGGTTCACCATTCCAGACCCTTTACGAACACTCTCCTCACTTGGAGAGTCAGTGCCTTTAACCTCCTGTTGGGCACAGTTTGCAATTTCTGCGCAAGATGAAAAGGAATAGGGAGAACCAATGAGAGACTAGCTCTAGGTGTCTGCACCGGCAAATTTAACGCTCATTTCCCACCAGGAAGAGGAATTAACCAAAGGCTCAGCATGCCGTGCCAGAACCAGGTTAGGGCCTGAAGCAATTCTGCGGGTTTGCGGCCAGCTCACAAGATAGCGAGTTGAAGAAAGGAGCTCAGGGGCACTGTAACTCACAAACCTGCAGAGTTATAAATGACAGCTATCGTCCAAAAATATATTGAAGGAAGGCTGCGAAGACGACTTGTAAGCGGGGCAGATTTGCAAGAAAACGATTTCAGGGGGCAGACGGGAATTTCATTTAAAGCATAGGAAAAGAGGCAGAACGTCGACAATGATGCTCTTGGCCAAAAAGGGCGTATGCGTTTTTTCCTGAATATATTCAGGAAAAAACGCCTACGCCCTTTTTGGCCAACCAAGAATGCATGTTAAAGAAATGTGCAATTCAATGAAGTCTCACTGCCCCCCGGTCAGAAGGGCCATCTGAAAAAAGTGTAAAATCCAGAAAGGCAGCACAGGCCATGGAGAACAGGGAGCCTTGTTATGCTGATGGGCGGGATGTAAATTGCCAACAGCCACTCTGGAGAAGTGTATGGTGTTTCCCGGAACACCGAAAAAACAAAGCTACGGAGCCTACGGCACTTCCACTTATGGTCCTATAGCTTAGGGAAATTAAAATCAAAAACACACAGCCACCCCAAAGTGTCGGACGGCTCTGTTTCCAAGAACCTCGTGTACGGTACAAGTTAAATATCCCAGAATGTGAAAAATGGATAAAGAAGTTGTGGTACGTACGTACAATGGAATATCACTCAGCAATGAAATCTATGTCATCAGGCCCGTCGCGGCATAATGAGTGGATTCAGGTACGATGATTCTTAGTGAAATAAGTCACACAGAAAATGAAACATCGTAAGATACCACTAATACACGGAATGTAAACTTGGCTACACATGAACTGAATTACAAAACAGAACAGGGTCTCAAATTTAGAAAACCAACTTATGCTTGCTTAAGGGGAAAGGTGAGTTGGGGTGCTGCATAAAACCAGAGATAGAAATTAGCACAGATACCTTTCCATAAGCCAAATATGTAATAGTCAAGACCTACCCCTTGCTCAACGAAATGGACTAAACACCCCATATTCAACGCCTAGGAATACACCTGACTAGTAAGAATCTTCAAACCCATGGATTTATATGTCTCCGTAAGAGAATGAAGCGTGTGTACAGCGGCATGAATGCAGCAGAGAAAATCCGATAAATCCCATTATCAAAATGAATTACACAAACAAACCCAAGGACAGTGAAATCGAGAGCAATTCTTAAATAATTCATTCAGGGCTTGTGATGCAACCTGGATTTACCACATCTACACCCAGAGCTGAGTGAGACATAAGGTTGGGCACTTCGGGCTGATAGCATTGGTGAGGTTCGATGAGCAAATGCAGACCCTTTGAACTCATACAGCATGGTACCCATTCCATGGGTCCCAACTCTCCAAGTTTAAGGGATTCTTCCTTCAGCTAAAACATGCATGGGAAACCCACAGTATGATGCACCGTGAGACTGGCAAACGTTTTCAAATGCATCTCAGTTTTCGTCCCCTTTTACTTGGGTTCACCATTCCAGACCCTTTACGAACACTCTCCTCACTTGGAGAGTCAGTGCCTTTAACCTCCTGTTGGGCACAGTTTGCAATTTCTGCGCAAGATGAAAAGGAATAGGGAGAACCAATGAGAGACTAGCTCTAGGTGTCTGCACCGGCAAATTTAACGCTCATTTCCCACCAGGAAGAGGAATTAACCAAAGGCTCAGCATGCCGTGCCAGAACCAGGTTAGGGCCTGAAGCAATTCTGCGGGTTTGCGGCCAGCTCACAAGATAGCGAGTTGAAGAAAGGAGCTCAGGGGCACTGTAACTCACAAACCTGCAGAGTTATAAATGACAGCTATCGTCCAAAAATATATTGAAGGAAGGCTGCGAAGACGACTTGTAAGCGGGGCAGATTTGCAAGAAAACGATTTCAGGGGGCAGACGGGAATTTCATTTAAAGCATAGGAAAAGAGGCAGAACGTCGACAATGATGCTCTTGGCCAAAAAGGGCGTATGCGTTTTTTCCTGAATATATTCAGGAAAAAACGCCTACGCCCTTTTTGGCCAACCAAGAATGCATGTTAAAGAAATGTGCAATTCAATGAAGTCTCACTGCCCCCCGGTCAGAAGGGCCATCTGAAAAAAGTGTAAAATCCAGAAAGGCAGCACAGGCCATGGAGAACAGGGAGCCTTGTTATGCTGATGGGCGGGATGTAAATTGCCAACAGCCACTCTGGAGAAGTGTATGGTGTTTCCCGGAACACCGAAAAAACAAAGCTACGGAGCCTACGGCACTTCCACTTATGGTCCTATAGCTTAGGGAAATTAAAATCAAAAACACACAGCCACCCCAAAGTGTCGGACGGCTCTGTTTCCAAGAACCTCGTGTACGGTACAAGTTAAATATCCCAGAATGTGAAAAATGGATAAAGAAGTTGTGGTACGTACGTACAATGGAATATCACTCAGCAATGAAATCTATGTCATCAGGCCCGTCGCGGCATAATGAGTGGATTCAGGTACGATGATTCTTAGTGAAATAAGTCACACAGAAAATGAAACATCGTAAGATACCACTAATACACGGAATGTAAACTTGGCTACACATGAACTGAATTACAAAACAGAACAGGGTCTCAAATTTAGAAAACCAACTTATGCTTGCTTAAGGGGAAAGGTGAGTTGGGGTGCTGCATAAAACCAGAGATAGAAATTAGCACAGATACCTTTCCATAAGCCAAATATGTAATAGTCAAGACCTACCCCTTGCTCAACGAAATGGACTAAACACCCCATATTCAACGCCTAGGAATACACCTGACTAGTAAGAATCTTCAAACCCATGGATTTATATGTCTCCGTAAGAGAATGAAGCGTGTGTACAGCGGCATGAATGCAGCAGAGAAAATCCGATAAATCCCATTAACAAAATGAATTACACAAACAAAACCCAAGGACAGTGAAATAGAGAGCAATTCTTAAATAATTCATTCAGGGCTTGTGATGCAACCTGGATTTACCACATCTACACCCAGAGCTGAGTGAGACATAAGGTTGGGCACTTCGGGCTGATAGCATTGGTGAGGTTCGATGAGCAAATGCAGACCCTTTGAAGTCATACAGCATGGTACCCATTCCATGGGTCCCAACTCTCCAAGTTTAAGGGATTCCTCCTTCAGCTAAAACATGCATGGGAAACCCACAGTATGGTGCACCGTGTGACTGGCAAACGTTTTCAAATGCATCTCAGTTTTCGTCCCCTTTTACTCGGGTTCACCATTCCAGACCCTTTACGAACACTCTCCCCACTTGGAGAGTCAGTGCCTTTAACCTCCTGTTGGGCACAGTTTGCAATTTCTGCGCAAGATGAAAAGGAATAGGGAGAACCAATGAGAGACTAGCTCTAGGTGTCTGCACGGGCAAATTTAATGCTCATTTCCCACCAGGAAGAGGAATTAACCAAAGGCTCAGCATGCCGTGCCGGAACCAGATTAGGGCCTGAAGCAATCCTGTGGGTTTGCGGCCAGCTCACAAGATAGCGAGTTGAAGAAAGGAGCTCAGGGGCACTGTAACTAACAAACCTGCAGAGTTACAAATGACAGCTATCGTCCAAAAATATATTGAAGGAAGGCTGCGAAGACGACTTGTAAGCGGGACAGATTTGCAGGAAAACGATTTCAGGGGGTAGACGGGAATTGCATTTAAAGCATAGGAAAAGAGGCAGAACGTCGACAATGATGCTCTTGGCCAAAAAGGGCGTATGCGTTTTTTCCTGATATTCAGGAAAAAACGCATACGCCCTTTTTGGCCAACCAAGCAAGCATGTTAAAGAAATCTGCACTACAATGAAGTCTCACTGCCCCCCGGTCAAAAGGGCCATCTGAAAAAAGTGTAAAATCCAGAAAGGCAGCACAGGCCATGGAGAACCGGGAGCCTTGTTATGCTGATGGGCGGGATGTAAATTGCCAACAGCCACTCTGGAGAAGTGTATGGTGTTTCCCGGAACACCGAAAAAACAAAGCTACGGAGCCTACGGCACTTCCACTTATGGTCCTATAGCTTAGGGAAATTAAAATCAAAAACACACAGCCACCCCAAAGTGTCGGACGGCTCTGTTTACAAGAACCTCGTCTACGGTACAAGTTAAATATCCCAGAATGTGAAAAATGGATAAAGAAGTTGTGGTACGTACGTACAATGGAATATCACTCAGCAATGAAATCTATGTCATCAGGCCCGTCGAGGCATAATGAGTGGATTCAGGTACGATGATTCTAAGTGAAATAAGTCACACAGAAAATGAAACATCATAAGATATCACTACTACACGGAATGTAAACTTGGCTACACATGAACTGAATTACAAAACAGAACAGGATCTCAAATTTAGAAAACCAACTTATGCTTGCTTAAGGGGAAAGGTGAGTTGGGGTGCTGCATAAAACCAGAGATAGAAATTAGCACAGATACCTTTCCATAAGCCAAATATGTAATAGTCAAGACCTACCCCTTGCTCAACGAAATGGACTAAACACCCCATATTCAACGCCTAGGAATACACCTGACTAGTAAGAATCTTCAAACCCATGGATTTATATGTCTCCGTAAGAGAATGAAGCGTGTGTACAGCGGCATGAATGCAGCAGAGAAAATCCGATAAATCCCATTATCAAAATGAATTACACAAACAAAACCCAAGGACAGTGAAATAGAGAGCAATTCTTAAATAATTCATTCAGGGCTTGTGATGCAACCTGGGTTTACCACATCTACACCCAGAGCTCAGTGAGACATAAGGTTGGGCACTTCGGGCTGATAGCATTGGTGAGGTTCGATGAGCAAATGCAGACCATTTGAAGTCATACAGCATGGTACCCATTCCATGGGTCCCAACTCTCCAAGTTTAAGGGATTCTTCCTTCAGCTAAAACATGCATGGGAAACCCACAGTATGGTGCACCGTGTGACTGGCAAACGTTTTCAAATGCATCTCAGTTTTCGACCCCTTTTACTTGGGTTCACCATTCCAGACCCTTTACGAACACTCTCCCCACTTGGAGAGTCAGTGCCTTTAAGCTCCTGTTGGGCACAGTTTGCAATTTCTGCGCAAGATGAAAAGGAATAGGGAGAACGAATGAGAGACTAGCTCTAGGTGTCTGCACGGGCAAATTTAACGCTCATTTCCCACCAGGAAGAGGAATTAACCAAAGGCTCAGCATGCCGTGCCGGAACCAGATTAGGGCCTGAGGCAATCCTGTGGGTTTGCGGCCAGCTCACAAGATAGCGAGTTGAAGAAAGGAGCTCAGGGGCACTGTAACTCACAACCCTGCAGAGTTATAAATTACAGCTATCGTCCAAAAATATATTGAAGGAAGGCTGCGAAGACGACTTGTAAGCGGGACAGATTTGCAGGAAAACGATTTCAGGGGGTAGACGGGAATTGCATTTAAAGCATAGGAAAAGAGGCAGAACGTCGACAGTGATGCTCTTGGCCAAAAAGGGCGTATGCGTTTTTCCCTGAATATATTCAGGAAAAAACGCATACGCCCTTTTTGGCCAACCAAGCAAGCATGTTAAAGAAATCTGCACTACAATGAAGTCTCACTGCCCCCCGGTCAAAAGGGCCATCTGAAAAAAGTGTAAAATCCAGAAAGGCAGCACAGGCCATGGAGAACAGGGAGCCTTGTTATGCTGATGGGTGGGATGTAAATTGACAACAGCCACTCTGGAGAAGTGTATGGTGTTTCCTGAAACATCTAAAAAACAAAGCAACGGAGCCTACGGCACTTCTCCTTATGGTCCTATAGCTTAGGAAAATTAAAATCAAAAACACACAGCCACCCAAAAGTCTCGGGCGGCTCTGTTTACAAGAACCTCGTCTACCGTAAAAGTTAAATATCCCAGAATGTGAAAAATGGATAAACAAGTTGTGGTACGTACGTACAATGGAATATCACACAGCAATGAAATCTATGTCATCAGGCCCGTCAAGGCATAATGAGTGGATTCAGGTACGATGATTCTAAGTGAAATAAGTCACACAGAATATGAAACATCATAAGATATCACTAATACACGGAATGTAAACTTGGCTACACATGAACTGAATTACAAAACAGAACAGGGTCTCAAATTTAGAACACCAACTTATGCTTGCTTAAGGGGAAAGGTGAGTTGGGGTGCTGCATAAAACCAGAGATAGAAATTAGCACAGATACCTTTCCATAAGCCAAATATGTAATAGTCAAGACCTACCCCTTGCTCAACGAAATGGACTAAACACCCCATATTCAACGCCTAGGAATACACCTGACTAGTAAGAATCTTCAAACCCATGGATTTATATGTCTCCGTAAGAGAATGAAGCGTGTGTACAGCGGCATGAATGCAGCAGAGAAAATCCGATAAATCCCATTATCAAAATGAATTACACAAACAAAACCCAAGGACAGTGAAATAGAGAGCAATTCTTAAATAATTCATTCAGGGCTTGTGATGCAACCTGGATTTACCACATCTACACCCAGAGCTGAGTGAGACATAAGGTTGGGCGCTTCGGGCTGATAGCATTGGTGAGGTTCGATGAGCAAATGCAGACCCTTTGAAGTCATACAGCATGGTACCCTTTCCATGGGTCCCAACTCTCCAAGTTTAAGGGATTCTTCCTTCAGCTAAAACATGCATGGGAAACCCACAGTATGGTGCACCGTGTGACTGGCAAACGTTTTCAAATGCATCTCAGTTTTCGTCCCGTTTTACTCGGGTTCACCATTCCAGACCCTTTACGAACACTCTCCCCACTTGGAGAGTCAGTGCCTTTAACCTCCTGTTGGGCACAGTTTGCAATTTCTGCGCAAGATGAAAAGGAATAGGGAGAACCAATGAGAGACTAGCTGTAGGTGTCTGCACGGGCAAATTTAACGCTCATTTCCCACCAGGAAGAGGAATTAACCAAAGGCTCAGCATGCCGTGCCGGAATCAGATTAGGGCCTGAAGCAATCCTGTGGGTTTGCGGCCAGCTCACAAGATAGCGAGTTGAAGAAAGGAGCTCAGGGGCACTGTAACTCACAAACCTGCAGAGTTATAAATGACAGCTATCGTCCAAAAATATATTGAAGGAAGGCTGCGAAGACGACTTGTAAGCGGGACAGATTTGCAGGAAAACGATTTCACGGGGTAGACGGGAATTGCATTTAAAGCATAGGAAAAGAGGCAGAACGTCGACAATGATGCTCTTGGCCCAAAAGGGCGTATGCGTTTTTTCCTGAATATATTCAGGAAAAACACATACGCCCTTTTTGGCCAACCAAGCAAGCATGTTAAAGAAATCTGCACTACAATGAAGTCTCACTGCCCCCCGGTCAAAAGGGCCATCTGAAAAAAGTGTAAAATCCAGAAAGGCAGCACAGGCCATGGAGAACAGGGAGCCTTGTTATGCTGATGGGCGGGATGTAAATTGCCAACAGCCACTCTGGAGAAGTGTATGGTGTTTCCCGGAACACCGAAAAAACAAAGCTACGGAGCCTACGGCACTTCCACTTATGGTCCTATAGTTTGGGAAATTAAAATCAAAAACACACAGCCACCCCAAAGTGTCGGACAGCTCTGTTTACAAGAACCTCGTCTACGGTACAAGGTAAATATCCCAGAATGTGAAAAATGGATAAAGAAGATGTGGTACGTACGTACAATGGAATATAACTCAGCAATGAAATCTATGTCATCAGGCCCGTCGCGGCATAATGAGTGGATTCAGGTACGATGATTCTAAGTGAAATAAGTCACACAGAAAATGAAACATCATAAGATATCACTAATACACGGAATGTAAACTTGGCTACACATGAACTGAATTACAAAACAGAACAGGGTCTCAAATTTAGAAAACCAACTTATGCTTGCTTAAGGGGAAAGGTGAGTTGGGGTGCTGCATAAAACCAGAGATAGAAATTAGCACAGATACCTTTCCATAAGCCAAATATATAATAGTCAAGCCCTTCCCCTTGCTCAACGAAATGGACTAAACACCCCATATTCAACGCCTAGGAATACACCTGACTAGTAAGAATCTTCAAACCCATGGATTTATATGTCTCCGTAAGAGAATGAAGCGTGTGTACAGTGGCATGAATGCAGCAGAGAAAATCCGATAAATCCCATTATCAAAATGAATTACACAAACAAAACCCAATGACAGTGAAATCGAGAGCAATTCTTAAATAATTCATTCAGGGCTTGTGATGCAACCTGGATTTACCACATCTACACCCAGAGCTGAGTGAGACATAAGGTTGGGCACTTCGGGCTGATAGCATTGGTGAGGTTCGATGAGCAAATGCAGACCCTTTGAACTCATACAGCATGGTACCCATTCCATGGGTCCCAACTCTCCAAGTTTAAGGGATTCTTCCTTCAGCTAAAACATGCATGGGAAACCCACAGTATGGTGCACCGTGTGACTGGCAAACGTTTTCAAATGCATCTCAGTTTTCATCCCCTTTTACTCGGGTTCACCATTCCAGACCCTTTACGAACACTCTCCCCACTTGGAGAGTCAGTGCCTTTAACCTCCTGTTGGGCACAGTTTGCAATTTCTGCGCAAGATGAAAAGGAATAGGGAGAACGAATGAGAGACTAGCTCTAGGTGTCTGCACGGGCAAATTTAACGCTCATTTCCCACCAGGAAGAGGAATTAACCAAAGGCTCAGCATGCCGTGCCGGAACCAGATTAGGGCCTGAGGCAATCCTGTGGGTTTGCGGCCAGCTCACAAGATAGTGAGTTGAAGAAAGGAGCTCAGGTTCACTGTAACTCACAAACCTGCAGAGTTATAACTGACAGCTATCGTCCAAAAATATATTGAAGGAAGGCTGCGAAGACGACTTGTATGCGGGACAGATTTGCAGGAAAACGATTTCAGGGGGTAGACGGGAATTGCATTTAAAGCATAGGAAAAGAGGCAGAACGTCGACAATGATGCTCTTGGCCAAAAAGGGCGTATGCGATTTTTCCTGAATATATTCAGGAAAAAACGCATACGCCCTTTTTGGCCAACCAAGCAAGCATGTTAAAGAAATCTGCACTACAATGAAGTCTCACTTCCCCCGGTCAAAAGGGCCATCTGAAAAAAGTGTAAAATCCAGAAAGGCAGCACAGGCCATGGAGAACAGGGAGCCTTGTTATGCTGATGGGCGGCATGAAAATTGCCAACAGCCACTCTGGAGAAGTGTATGGTGTTTCCCGGAACCCCGAAAAAACAAAGCTACGGAGCCTACGGCACTTCCACTTATGTTCCTATAGCTTAGGGAAATTAAAATCAAAAACACACAGCCACCCCAAAGTGTCGGACGGCTCTGTTTACAAGAACCTCGTCTACGGTACAAGTTAAATATCCCAGAATGTGAAAAATGGATAAAGAAGTTGTGGTACGTACGTACAAAGGAATATCACTCAGCAATGAAATCTATGTCATCAGGCCCGTCGCGGCATAATGAGTGGATTCAGGTACGATGATTCTAAGTGAAATAAGTCACACAGAAAATGAAACATCATAAGACATCACTAATACACGGAATGTAAACTTGGCTACACATGAACTGAATTACAAAACAGAACAGGGTCTCAAATTTAGAAAACCAACTTATGCTTGCTTAAGGGGAAAGGTGAGTTGGGGTGCTGCATAAAACCAGAGATAGAAATTAGCACAGATACCTTTCCATAAGCCATATATGTAATAGTCAAGACCTACCCCTTGCTCAACGAAATGGACTAAACACCCCATATTCAACGCCTAGGAATACACCTGACTAGTAAGAATCTTCAAACCCATGGATTTATATGTCTCCGTAAGAGAATGAAGCGTGTGTACAGCGGCATGAATGCAGCAGAGAAAATCCGATAAATCCCATTATCAAAATGAATTACACAAACAAACCCAAGGACAGTGAAATCGAGAGCAATTCTTAAATAATTCATTCAGGGCTTGTGATGCAACCTGGATTTACCACATCTACACCCAGAGCTGAGTGAGACATAAGGTTGGGCACTTCGGGCTGATAGCATTGGTGAGGTTCGATGAGCAAATGCAGACCCTTTGAACTCATACAGCATGGTACCCATTCCATGGGTCCCAACTCTCCAAGTTTAAGGGATTCTTCCTTCAGCTAAAACATGCATGGGAAACCCACAGTATGATGCACCGTGAGACTGGCAAACGTTTTCAAATGCATCTCAGTTTTCGTCCCCTTTTACTTGGGTTCACCATTCCAGACCCTTTACGAACACTCTCCTCACTTGGAGAGTCAGTGCCTTTAACCTCCTGTTGGGCACAGTTTGCAATTTCTGCGCAAGATGAAAAGGAATAGGGAGAACCAATGAGAGACTAGCTCTAGGTGTCTGCACCGGCAAATTTAACGCTCATTTCCCACCAGGAAGAGGAATTAACCAAAGGCTCAGCATGCCGTGCCAGAACCAGGTTAGGGCCTGAAGCAATTCTGCGGGTTTGCGGCCAGCTCACAAGATAGCGAGTTGAAGAAAGGAGCTCAGGGGCACTGTAACTCACAAACCTGCAGAGTTATAAATGACAGCTATCGTCCAAAAATATATTGAAGGAAGGCTGCGAAGACGACTTGTAAGCGGGGCAGATTTGCAAGAAAACGATTTCAGGGGGCAGACGGGAATTTCATTTAAAGCATAGGAAAAGAGGCAGAACGTCGACAATGATGCTCTTGGCCAAAAAGGGCGTATGCGTTTTTTCCTGAATATATTCAGGAAAAAACGCCTACGCCCTTTTTGGCCAACCAAGAATGCATGTTAAAGAAATGTGCAATTCAATGAAGTCTCACTGCCCCCCGGTCAGAAGGGCCATCTGAAAAAAGTGTAAAATCCAGAAAGGCAGCACAGGCCATGGAGAACAGGGAGCCTTGTTATGCTGATGGGCGGGATGTAAATTGCCAACAGCCACTCTGGAGAAGTGTATGGTGTTTCCCGGAACACCGAAAAAACAAAGCTACGGAGCCTACGGCACTTCCACTTATGGTCCTATAGCTTAGGGAAATTAAAATCAAAAACACACAGCCACCCCAAAGTGTCGGACGGCTCTGTTTCCAAGAACCTCGTCTACGGTACAAGTTAAATATCCCAGAATGTGAAAAATGGATAAAGAAGTTGTGGTACGTACGTACAATGGAATATCACTCAGCAATGAAATCTATGTCATCAGGCCCGTCGCGGCATAATGAGTGGATTCAGGTACGATGATTCTTAGTGAAATAAGTCACACAGAAAATGAAACATCTTAAGATACCACTAATACACGGAATGTAAACTTGGCTACACATGAACTGAATTACAAAACAGAACAGGGTCTCAAATTTAGAAAACCAACTTATGCTTGCTTAAGGGGAAAGGTGAGTTGGGGTGCTGCATAAAACCAGAGATAGAAATTAGCACAGATACCTTTCCATAAGCCAAATATGTAATAGTCAAGACCTACCCCTTGCTCAACGAAATGGACTAAACACCCCATATTCAACGCCTAGGAATACACCTGACTAGTAAGAATCTTCAAACCCATGGATTTATATGTCTCCGTAAGAGAATGAAGCGTGTGTACAGCGGCATGAATGCAGCAGAGAAAATCCGATAAATCCCATTAACAAAATGAATTACACAAACAAAACCCAAGGACAGTGAAATAGAGAGCAATTCTTAAATAATTCATTCAGGGCTTGTGATGCAACCTGGATTTACCACATCTACACCCAGAGCTGAGTGAGACATAAGGTTGGGCACTTCGGGCTGATAGCATTGGTGAGGTTCGATGAGCAAATGCAGACCCTTTGAAGTCATACAGCATGGTACCCATTCCATGGGTCCCAACTCTCCAAGTTTAAGGGATTCCTCCTTCAGCTAAAACATGCATGGGAAACCCACAGTATGGTGCACCGTGTGACTGGCAAACGTTTTCAAATGCATCTCAGTTTTCGTCCCCTTTTACTCGGGTTCACCATTCCAGACCCTTTACGAACACTCTCCCCACTTGGAGAGTCAGTGCCTTTAACCTCCTGTTGGGCACAGTTTGCAATTTCTGCGCAAGATGAAAAGGAATAGGGAGAACCAATGAGAGACTAGCTCTAGGTGTCTGCACGGGCAAATTTAATGCTCATTTCCCACCAGGAAGAGGAATTAACCAAAGGCTCAGCATGCCGTGCCGGAACCAGATTAGGGCCTGAAGCAATCCTGTGGGTTTGCGGCCAGCTCACAAGATAGCGAGTTGAAGAAAGGAGCTCAGGGGCACTGTAACTAACAAACCTGCAGAGTTACAAATGACAGCTATCGTCCAAAAATATATTGAAGGAAGGCTGCGAAGACGACTTGTAAGCGGGACAGATTTGCAGGAAAACGATTTCAGGGGGTAGACGGGAATTGCATTTAAAGCATAGGAAAAGAGGCAGAACGTCGACAATGATGCTCTTGGCCAAAAAGGGCGTATGCGTTTTTTCCTGATATTCAGGAAAAAACGCATACGCCCTTTTTGGCCAACCAAGCAAGCATGTTAAAGAAATCTGCACTACAATGAAGTCTCACTGCCCCCCGGTCAAAAGGGCCATCTGAAAAAAGTGTAAAATCCAGAAAGGCAGCACAGGCCATGGAGAACCGGGAGCCTTGTTATGCTGATGGGCGGGATGTAAATTGCCAACAGCCTCTCTGGAGAAGTGTATGGTGTTTCCCGGAACACCGAAAAAACAAAGCTACGGAGCCTACGGCACTTCCACTTATGGTCCTATAGCTTAGGGAAATTAAAATCAAAAACACACAGCCACCCCAAAGTGTCGGACGGCTCTGTTTACAAGAACCTCGTCTACGGTACAAGTTAAATATCCCAGAATGTGAAAAATGGATAAAGAAGTTGTGGTACGTACGTACAATGGAATATCACTCAGCAATGAAATCTATGTCATCAGGCCCGTCGAGGCATAATGAGTGGATTCAGGTACGATGATTCTAAGTGAAATAAGTCACACAGAAAATGAAACATCATAAGATATCACTACTACACGGAATGTAAACTTGGCTACACATGAACTGAATTACAAAACAGAACAGGATCTCAAATTTAGAAAACCAACTTATGCTTGCTTAAGGGGAAAGGTGAGTTGGGGTGCTGCATAAAACCAGAGATAGAAATTAGCACAGATACCTTTCCATAAGCCAAATATGTAATAGTCAAGACCTACCCCTTGCTCAACGAAATGGACTAAACACCCCATATTCAACGCCTAGGAATACACCTGACTAGTAAGAATCTTCAAACCCATGGATTTATATGTCTCCGTAAGAGAATGAAGCGTGTGTACAGCGGCATGAATGCAGCAGAGAAAATCCGATAAATCCCATTATCAAAATGAATTACACAAACAAAACCCAAGGACAGTGAAATAGAGAGCAATTCTTAAATAATTCATTCAGGGCTTGTGATGCAACCTGGGTTTACCACATCTACACCCAGAGCTCAGTGAGACATAAGGTTGGGCACTTCGGGCTGATAGCATTGGTGAGGTTCGATGAGCAAATGCAGACCCTTTGAAGTCATACAGCATGGTACCCATTCCATGGGTCCCAACTCTCCAAGTTTAAGGGATTCTTCCTTCAGCTAAAACATGCATGGGAAACCCACAGTATGGTGCACCGTGTGACTGGCAAACGTTTTCAAATGCATCTCAGTTTTCGACCCCTTTTACTTGGGTTCACCATTCCAGACCCTTTACGAACACTCTCCCCACTTGGAGAGTCAGTGCCTTTAAGCTCCTGTTGGGCACAGTTTGCAATTTCTGCGCAAGATGAAAAGGAATAGGGAGAACGAATGAGAGACTAGCTCTAGGTGTCTGCACGGGCAAATTTAACGCTCATTTCCCACCAGGAAGAGGAATTAACCAAAGGCTCAGCATGCCGTGCCGGAACCAGATTAGGGCCTGAGGCAATCCTGTGGGTTTGCGGCCAGCTCACAAGATAGCGAGTTGAAGAAAGGAGCTCAGGGGCACTGTAACTCACAACCCTGCAGAGTTATAAATTACAGCTATCGTCCAAAAATATATTGAAGGAAGGCTGCGAAGACGACTTGTAAGCGGGACAGATTTGCAGGAAAACGATTTCAGGGGGTAGACGGGAATTGCATTTAAAGCATAGGAAAAGAGGCAGAACGTCGACAGTGATGCTCTTGGCCAAAAAGGGCGTATGCGTTTTTCCCTGAATATATTCAGGAAAAAACGCATACGCCCTTTTTGGCCAACCAAGCAAGCATGTTAAAGAAATCTGCACTACAATGAAGTCTCACTGCCCCCCGGTCAAAAGGGCCATCTGAAAAAAGTGTAAAATCCAGAAAGGCAGCACAGGCCATGGAGAACAGGGAGCCTTGTTATGCTGATGGGTGGGATGTAAATTGACAACAGCCACTCTGGAGAAGTGTATGGTGTTTCCTGAAACATCTAAAAAACAAAGCTACGGAGCCTACGGCACTTCCCCTTATGGTCCTATAGCTTAGGAAAATTAAAATCAAAAACACACAGCCACCCAAATGTCTCGGGCGGCTCTGTTTACAAGAACCTCGTCTACAGTACAAGTTAAATATCCCAGAATGTGAAAAATGGATAAACAAGTTGTGGTATGTACGTACAATGGAATATAACACAGCAATGAAATCTATGTCATCAGGCCCGTCGCGGCATAATGAGTGGATTCAGGTACGATGATTCTAAGTGAAATAAGTCACACAGAAAATGAAACATCATAAGATATCACTAATACACGGAATGTAAACTTGGCTACACATGAACTGAATTACAAAACAGAACAGGGTCTCAAATTTAGAAAACCAACTTATGCTTGCTTAAGGGGAAAGGTGAGTTGGGGTGCTGCATAAAACCAGAGATAGAAATTAGCACAGATACCTTTCCATAAGCCAAATATGTAATAGTCAAGACCTACCCCTTGCTCAACGAAATGGACTAAACACCCCATATTCAACGCCTAGGAATACACCTGACTAGTAAGAATCTTCAAACCCATGGATTTATATGTCTCCGTAAGAGAATGAAGAGTGTGTACAGTGGCATGAATGCAGCAGAGAAAATCCGATAAATCCCATTATCAAAATGAATTACACAAACAAAACCCAAGGACAGTGAAATCGAGAGCAATTCTTAAATAATTCATTCAGGGCTTGTGATGCAACCTGGATTTACCACATCTACACCCAGAGCTGAGTGAGACATAAAGTTGGGCACTTTGGGCTCATAGCATTGGTGAGGTTCGATGAGCAAATGCAGACCCTTTGAAGTTATACAGCATGGTACCTTTTCCATGGGTCCCAACTCTCCAAGTTTAAGGGATTCTTCCTTCAGCTAAAACATGCATGGGAAACCCACAGTATGGTGCACCGTGTGACTGGCAAACGTTTTCAAATGCATCTCAGTTTTCGTCCCCTTTTACTCGGGTTCACCATTCCAGACCCTTTACAAACACTCTCCCCACTTGGAGAGTCAGTGCCTTTAGCCTCCTGTTGAGCACAGTTTGCAATTCCTGCGCAAGATGAAAAGGAATAGGGAGAACCAATGAGAGACTAGCTGTAGGTGTCTGCACGGGCAAATTTAACGCTCATTTCCCACCAGGAAGAGGAATTAACCAAAGGCTCAGCATGCCGTGCCGGAACCAGATTAGAGCCTGAAGCAATCCTGCGGGTTTGCGGCCAGCTCACAAGATAGCGAGTTGAAGAAAGGAGCTCAGGGGCACTGTAACTCACAAACCTGCAGAGTTATAAATGACAGCTATCGTCCAAAAATATATTGAAGGAAGGCTGCGAAGACGACTTGTAAGCGGGGCAGATTTGCAGGAAAACGATTTCAGGGGGCAGACGGGAATTTCATTTAAAGCATAGGAAAAGAGGCAGAACGTCGACAATGATGCTCTTGGCCAAAAAAGGCGTATGCGTTTTTTCCTGAATATATTCAGGAAAAACACATACGCCCTTTTTGGCCAACCAAGCAAGCATGTTAAAGAAATCTGCACTACAATGAAGTCTCACTGCCCCCCGGTCAGAAGGGCCATCTGAAAAAAGTGTAAAATCCAGAAAGGCAGCACAGGCCATGGAGAACAGGGAGCCTTGTTATGCTGATGAGCGGGATGTAAATTGCCAACAGCCACTCTGGAGATGTGTATGGTGTTTCCCGGAACACCGAAAAAACAAAGCTACGGAGCCTACGGCACTTCCACTTATGGTCCTATAGCTTAGGGAAATTAAAATCAAAAACACACAGCCACCCAAAAGTCTCCGGTGGCTCTGTTTACAAGAACCTCGTCTACGGTACAAGTTAAATATCCCAGAATGTGAAAAATGGATAAAGAAGTTGTGGTACGTACGTACAATGGAATATCACACAGCAATGAAATCTATGTCATCAGGCCCGTCGCGGCATAATGAGTGGATTCAGGTACGATGATTCTAAGTGAAATAAGTCACACAGAAAATGAAACATCATAAGATATAACTAATACACGGAATGTAAATTTGGCTACACATGAACTGAATTACAAAACAGAACAGGGTCTCAAATTTAGAAAACCAACTTATGCTTGCTTAAGGGGAAAGGTGAGTTGGGGTGCTGCATAAAACCAGAGATAGAAATTAGCACAGATACCTTTCCATAAGCCAAATATGTAATAGTCAAGACCTACCCCTTGCTCAACGAAATGGACTAAACACCCCATATTCAACGCCTAGGAATACACCTGACTAGTAAGAATCTTCAAACCCATGGATTTATATGTCTCCATAAGAGAATCAAGCATGTGTACAGCTGCATGAAGGCAGCAGAGAAAATCCGATAAATCCCATTATCAAAATGAATTACACAAACAAAACACAAGGACAGTGAAATAGAGAGCAATTCTTAAATAATTCATTCAGAGCTTGTGATGCAACCTGGATTTACCTCATCTATACCCAGAGCTGAGTGAGACATAAGGTTGGACACTTCGGGCTGATAGCATTGGTGAGGTTCGATGAGCAAATGAAGACCATTTGAAGTCATACTGCATGGTACCCATTCCATGGGTCCCAACTCTCCAGGTTTAAGCCATTCTTCCTTCAGCTAAAACATGCATGGGAATCCCACAGTATGGTGCACCGTGTGACCGGGAAACGTTTTCAAATGCATCTCAGTTTTTGTCCCCTTTTATTTGGGTTCACTATTCCAGACCCTTTACTAACACGCTCCCCACTTGGAGAGTCAGTGCCTTTAACCTCCTGTTGGGCACAGTTTGCAATTTCTGCGCAAGATGAACAGGAATAGGGAGAACCAATGAGAGACTAGCTGTAGGTGTCTGCACGGGCAAATTTAACGCTCATTTCCCACCAGGAAGAGGAATTAACCAAAGGCCCCACATGCCGTGCCGCAACAAAATTAGGGCCTGAAGCAATCCTGCGGGTTTGCGGCCAGCTCAAAAGAAAGCGATTTGAAGAAAGGAGCTCAGGGGCACTGTAATACACAAACCTGCAGAGTTATAAATGACAGCTATCGTCCAAAAATATATTGAAGGAAGGCTGCGAAGACGACTTGTAAGCGGGGCAGATTTGCAGGAAAACGATTTCAGGGGGTAGACTGGAATTGCATTTAAAGCATAGGAAAAGAGGCAGAATGACGACAATGATGAACTTGGCCAAAAAGAGCGTATGCGTTTTTTCCTGAATATATTTAGGAAAAAACGCATACGTCCTTTTTGGCCAACCAAGCAAGCATGTTAAAGAAATCTGCACTACAATGATGTCTCACTGCCCCCTGGTCAAAAGGGCCATCTGAAAAAAGTGTAAAATCCAGAAATGCCGCACAGGCCATGGAGCACAGGGAGCCTTGTTATGCTGATGGGTGGGATGTAAATTGACAACAGCCACTCTGGAGAAGTGTATGGTGTTTCCTGAAACATCTAAAAAACAAAGCAACGGAGCCTACGGCACTTCCCCTTATGGTCCTATAGCTTAGGAAAATTAAAATCAAAAACACACAGCCACCCAAAAGTCTCGGGCGGCTCTGTTTACAAGAACCTCGTCTACAGTACAAGTTAAATATCCCAGAATGTGAAAAATGGATAAACAAGTTGTGGTACGTACGTACAATGGAATATCACACAGCAATGAAATCTATGTCATCAGGCCCGTCAAGGCATAATGAGTGGATTCAGGTACGATGATTCTAAGTGAAATAAGTCACACAGAAAATGAAACATCATAAGATATCACTAATACACGGAATGTAAACTTGGCTACACATGAACTGAATTACAAAACAGAACAGGGTCTCAAATTTAGAACACCAACTTATGCTTGCTTAAGGGGAAAGGTGAGTTGGGGTGCTGCATAAAACCAGAGATAGAAATTAGCACAGATACCTTTCCATAAGCCAAATATGTAATAGTCAAGACCTACCCCTTGCTCAACGAAATGGACTAAACACCCCATATTCAACGCCTAGGAATACACCTGACTAGTAAGAATCTTCAAACCCATGGATTTATATGTCTCCGTAAGAGAATGAAGCGTGTGTACAGCGGCATGAATGCAGCAGAGAAAATCCGATAAATCCCATTATCAAAATGAATTACACAAACAAAACCCAAGGACAGTGAAATAGAGAGCAATTCTTAAATAATTCATTCAGGGCTTGTGATGCAACCTGGATTTACCACATCTACACCCAGAGCTGAGTGAGACATAAGGTTGGGCGCTTCGGGCTGATAGCATTGGTGAGGTTCGATGAGCAAATGCAGACCCTTTGAAGTCATACAGCATGGTACCCTTTCCATGGGTCCCAACTCTCCAAGTTTAAGGGATTCTTCCTTCAGCTAAAACATGCATGGGAAACCCACAGTATGGTGCACCGTGTGACTGGCAAACGTTTTCAAATGCATCTCAGTTTTCGTCCCGTTTTACTCGGGTTCACCATTCCAGACCCTTTACGAACACTCTCCCCACTTGGAGAGTCAGTGCCTTTAACCTCCTGTTGGGCACAGTTTGCAATTTCTGCGCAAGATGAAAAGGAATAGGGAGAACCAATGAGAGACTAGCTGTAGGTGTCTGCACGGGCAAATTTAACGCTCATTTCCCACCAGGAAGAGGAATTAACCAAAGGCTCAGCATGCCGTGCCGGAATCAGATTAGGGCCTGAAGCAATCCTGTGGGTTTGCGGCCAGCTCACAAGATAGCGAGTTGAAGAAAGGAGCTCAGGGGCACTGTAACTCACAAACCTGCAGAGTTATAAATGACAGCTATCGTCCAAAAATATATTGAAGGAAGGCTGCGAAGACGACTTGTAAGCGGGACAGATTTGCAGGAAAACGATTTCACGGGGTAGACGGGAATTGCATTTAAAGCATAGGAAAAGAGGCAGAACGTCGACAATGATGCTCTTGGCCCAAAAGGGCGTATGCGTTTTTTCCTGAATATATTCAGGAAAAACACATACGCCCTTTTTGGCCAACCAAGCAAGCATGTTAAAGAAATCTGCACTACAATGAAGTCTCACTGCCCCCCGGTCAAAAGGGCCATCTGAAAAAAGTGTAAAATCCAGAAAGGCAGCACAGGCCATGGAGAACAGGGAGCCTTGTTATGCTGATGGGCGGGATGTAAATTGCCAACAGCCACTCTGGAGAAGTGTATGGTGTTTCCCGGAACACCGAAAAAACAAAGCTACGGAGCCTACGGCACTTCCACTTATGGTCCTATAGTTTGGGAAATTAAAATCAAAAACACACAGCCACCCCAAAGTGTCGGACAGCTCTGTTTACAAGAACCTCGTCTACGGTACAAGGTAAATATCCCAGAATGTGAAAAATGGATAAAGAAGATGTGGTACGTACGTACAATGGAATATAACTCAGCAATGAAATCTATGTCATCAGGCCCGTCGCGGCATAATGAGTGGATTCAGGTACGATGATTCTAAGTGAAATAAGTCACACAGAAAATGAAACATCATAAGATATCACTAATACACGGAATGTAAACTTGGCTACACATGAACTGAATTACAAAACAGAACAGGGTCTCAAATTTAGAAAACCAACTTATGCTTGCTTAAGGGGAAAGGTGAGTTGGGGTGCTGCATAAAACCAGAGATAGAGATTAGCACAGATACCTTTCCATAAGCCAAATATATAATAGTCAAGCCCTTCCCCTTGCTCAACGAAATGGACTAAACACCCCATATTCAACGCCTAGGAATACACCTGACTAGTAAGAATCTTCAAACCCATGGATTTATATGTCTCCGTAAGAGAATGAAGCGTGTGTACAGTGGCATGAATGCAGCAGAGAAAATCCGATAAATCCCATTATCAAAATGAATTACACAAACAAAACCCAATGACAGTGAAATCGAGAGCAATTCTTAAATAATTCATTCAGGGCTTGTGATGCAACCTGGATTTACCACATCTACACCCAGAGCTGAGTGAGACATAAGGTTGGGCACTTCGGGCTGATAGCATTGGTGAGGTTCGATGAGCAAATGCAGACCCTTTGAACTCATACAGCATGGTACCCATTCCATGGGTCCCAACTCTCCAAGTTTAAGGGATTCTTCCTTCAGCTAAAACATGCATGGGAAACCCACAGTATGGTGCACCGTGTGACTGGCAAACGTTTTCAAATGCATCTCAGTTTTCATCCCCTTTTACTCGGGTTCACCATTCCAGACCCTTTACGAACACTCTCCCCACTTGGAGAGTCAGTGCCTTTAACCTCCTGTTGGGCACAGTTTGCAATTTCTGCGCAAGATGAAAAGGAATAGGGAGAACGAATGAGAGACTAGCTCTAGGTGTCTGCACGGGCAAATTTAACGCTCATTTCCCACCAGGAAGAGGAATTAACCAAAGGCTCAGCATGCCGTGCCGGAACCAGATTAGGGCCTGAGGCAATCCTGTGGGTTTGCGGCCAGCTCACAAGATAGTGAGTTGAAGAAAGGAGCTCAGGTTCACTGTAACTCACAAACCTGCAGAGTTATAAATGACAGCTATCGTCCAAAAATATATTGAAGGAAGGCTGCGAAGACGACTTGTATGCGGGACAGATTTGCAGGAAAACGATTTCAGGGGGTAGACGGGAATTGCATTTAAAGCATAGGAAAAGAGGCAGAACGTCGACAATGATGCTCTTGGCCAAAAAGGGCGTATGCGATTTTTCCTGAATATATTCAGGAAAAAACGCATACGCCCTTTTTGGCCAACCAAGCAAGCATGTTAAAGAAATCTGCACTACAATGAAGTCTCACTTCCCCCGGTCAAAAGGGCCATCTGAAAAAAGTGTAAAATCCAGAAAGGCAGCACAGGCCATGGAGAACAGGGAGCCTTGTTATGCTGATGGGCGGCATGAAAATTGCCAACAGCCACTCTGGAGAAGTGTATGGTGTTTCCCGGAACCCCGAAAAAACAAAGCTACGGAGCCTACGGCACTTCCACTTATGTTCCTATAGCTTAGGGAAATTAAAATCAAAAACACACAGCAACCCCAAAGTGTCGGACGGCTCTGTTTACAAGAACCTCGTCTACGGTACAAGTTAAATATCCCAGAATGTGAAAAATGGATAAAGAAGTTGTGGTACGTACGTACAAAGGAATATCACTCAGCAATGAAATCTATGTCATCAGGCCCGTCGCGGCATAATGAGTGGATTCAGGTACGATGATTCTAAGTGAAATAAGTCACACAGAAAATGAAACATCATAAGACATCACTAATACACGGAATGTAAACTTGGCTACACATGAACTGAATTACAAAACAGAACAGGGTCTCAAATTTAGAAAACCAACTTATGCTTGCTTAAGGGGAAAGGTGAGTTGGGGTGCTGCATAAAACCAGAGATAGAAATTAGCACAGATACCTTTCCATAAGCCATATATGTAATAGTCAAGACCTACCCCTTGCTCAACGAAATGGACTAAACACCCCATATTCAACGCCTAGGAATACACCTGACTAGTAAGAATCTTCAAACCCATGGATTTATATGTCTCCGTAAGAGAATGAAGCGTGTGTACAGCGGCATGAATGCAGCAGAGAAAATCCGATAAATCCCATTATCAAAATGAATTACACAAACAAACCCAAGGACAGTGAAATCGAGAGCAATTCTTAAATAATTCATTCAGGGCTTGTGATGCAACCTGGATTTACCACATCTACACCCAGAGCTGAGTGAGACATAAGGTTGGGCACTTCGGGCTGATAGCATTGGTGAGGTTCGATGAGCAAATGCAGACCCTTTGAACTCATACAGCATGGTACCCATTCCATGGGTCCCAACTCTCCAAGTTTAAGGGATTCTTCCTTCAGCTAAAACATGCATGGGAAACCCACAGTATGATGCACCGTGAGACTGGCAAACGTTTTCAAATGCATCTCAGTTTTCGTCCCCTTTTACTTGGGTTCACCATTCCAGACCCTTTACGAACACTCTCCTCACTTGGAGAGTCAGTGCCTTTAACCTCCTGTTGGGCACAGTTTGCAATTTCTGCGCAAGATGAAAAGGAATAGGGAGAACCAATGAGAGACTAGCTCTAGGTGTCTGCACCGGCAAATTTAACGCTCATTTCCCACCAGGAAGAGGAATTAACCAAAGGCTCAGCATGCCGTGCCAGAACCAGGTTAGGGCCTGAAGCAATTCTGCGGGTTTGCGGCCAGCTCACAAGATAGCGAGTTGAAGAAAGGAGCTCAGGGGCACTGTAACTCACAAACCTGCAGAGTTATAAATGACAGCTATCGTCCAAAAATATATTGAAGGAAGGCTGCGAAGACGACTTGTAAGCGGGGCAGATTTGCAAGAAAACGATTTCAGGGGGCAGACGGGAATTTCATTTAAAGCATAGGAAAAGAGGCAGAACGTCGACAATGATGCTCTTGGCCAAAAAGGGCGTATGCGTTTTTTCCTGAATATATTCAGGAAAAAACGCCTACGCCCTTTTTGGCCAACCAAGAATGCATGTTAAAGAAATGTGCAATTCAATGAAGTCTCACTGCCCCCCGGTCAGAAGGGCCATCTGAAAAAAGTGTAAAATCCAGAAAGGCAGCACAGGCCATGGAGAACAGCGAGCCTTGTTATGCTGATGGGCGGGATGTAAATTGCCAACAGCCACTCTGGAGAAGTGTATGGTGTTTCCCGGAACACCGAAAAAACAAAGCTACGGAGCCTACGGCACTTCCACTTATGGTCCTATAGCGTAGGGAAATTAAAATCAAAAACACACAGCCACCCCAAAGTGTCGGACGGCTCTGTTTCCAAGAACCTCGTCTACGGTACAAGTTAAATATCCCAGAATGTGAAAAATGGATAAAGAAGTTGTGGTACGTACGTACAATGGAATATCACTCAGCAATGAAATCTATGTCATCAGGCCCGTCGCGGCATAATGAGTGGATTCAGGTACGATGATTCTTAGTGAAATAAGTCACACAGAAAATGAAACATCGTAAGATACCACTAATACACGGAATGTAAACTTGGCTACACATGAACTGAATTACAAAACAGAACAGGGTCTCAAATTTAGAAAACCAACTTATGCTTGCTTAAGGGGAAAGGTGAGTTGGGGTGCTGCATAAAACCAGAGATAGAAATTAGCACAGATACCTTTCCATAAGCCAAATATGTAATAGTCAAGACCTACCCCTTGCTCAACGAAATGGACTAAACACCCCATATTCAACGCCTAGGAATACACCTGACTAGTAAGAATCTTCAAACCCATGGATTTATATGTCTCCGTAAGAGAATGAAGCGTGTGTACAGCGGCATGAATGCAGCAGAGAAAATCCGATAAATCCCATTAACAAAATGAATTACACAAACAAAACCCAAGGACAGTGAAATAGAGAGCAATTCTTAAATAATTCATTCAGGGCTTGTGATGCAACCTGGATTTACCACATCTACACCCAGAGCTGAGTGAGACATAAGGTTGGGCGCTTCGGGCTGATAGCATTGGTGAGGTTCGATGAGCAAATGCAGACCCTTTGAAGTCATACAGCATGGTACCCATTCCATGGGTCCCAACTCTCCAAGTTTAAGGGATTCCTCCTTCAGCTAAAACATGCATGGGAAACCCACAGTATGGTGCACCGTGTGACTGGCAAACGTTTTCAAATGCATCTCAGTTTTCGTCCCCTTTTACTCGGGTTCACCATTCCAGACCCTTTACGAACACTCTCCCCACTTGGAGAGTCAGTGCCTTTAACCTCCTGTTGGGCACAGTTTGCAATTTCTGCGCAAGATGAAAAGGAATAGGGAGAACCAATGAGAGACTAGCTGTAGGTGTCTGCACGGGCAAATTTAACGCTCATTTCCCACCAGGAAGAGGAATTAACCAAAGGCTCAGCATGCCGTGCCGGAATCAGATTAGGGCCTGAAGCAATCCTGTGGGTTTGCGGCCAGCTCACAAGATAGCGAGTTGAAGAAAGGAGCTCAGGGGCACTGTAACTCACAAACCTGCAGAGTTATAAATGACAGCTATCGTCCAAAAATATATTGAAGGAAGGCTGCGAAGACGACTTGTAAGCGGGACAGATTTGCAGGAAAACGATTTCACGGGGTAGACGGGAATTGCATTTAAAGCATAGGAAAAGAGGCAGAACGTCGACAATGATGCTCTTGGCCCAAAAGGGCGTATGCGTTTTTTCCTGAATATATTCAGGAAAAACACATACGCCCTTTTTGGCCAACCAAGCAAGCATGTTAAAGAAATCTGCACTACAATGAAGTCTCACTGCCCCCCGGTCAAAAGGGCCATCTGAAAAAAGTGTAAAATCCAGAAAGGCAGCACAGGCCATGGAGAACAGGGAGCCTTGTTATGCTGATGGGCGGGATGTAAATTGCCAACAGCCACTCTGGAGAAGTGTATGGTGTTTCCCGGAACACCGAAAAAACAAAGCTACGGAGCCTACGGCACTTCCACTTATGGTCCTATAGTTTGGGAAATTAAAATCAAAAACACACAGCCACCCCAAAGTGTCGGACAGCTCTGTTTACAAGAACCTCGTCTACGGTACAAGGTAAATATCCCAGAATGTGAAAAATGGATAAAGAAGATGTGGTACGTACGTACAATGGAATATAACTCAGCAATGAAATCTATGTCATCAGGCCCGTCGCGGCATAATGAGTGGATTCAGGTACGATGATTCTAAGTGAAATAAGTCACACAGAAAATGAAACATCATAAGATATCACTAATACACGGAATGTAAACTTGGCTACACATGAACTGAATTACAAAACAGAACAGGGTCTCAAATTTAGAAAACCAACTTATGCTTGCTTAAGGGGAAAGGTGAGTTGGGGTGCTGCATAAAACCAGAGATAGAAATTAGCACAGATACCTTTCCATAAGCCAAATATATAATAGTCAAGCCCTTCCCCTTGCTCAACGAAATGGACTAAACACCCCATATTCAACGCCTAGGAATACACCTGACTAGTAAGAATCTTCAAACCCATGGATTTATATGTCTCCGTAAGAGAATGAAGCGTGTGTACAGTGGCATGAATGCAGCAGAGAAAATCCGATAAATCCCATTATCAAAATGAATTACACAAACAAAACCCAATGACAGTGAAATCGAGAGCAATTCTTAAATAATTCATTCAGGGCTTGTGATGCAACCTGGATTTACCACATCTACACCCAGAGCTGAGTGAGACATAAGGTTGGGCACTTCGGGCTGATAGCATTGGTGAGGTTCGATGAGCAAATGCAGACCCTTTGAACTCATACAGCATGGTACCCATTCCATGGGTCCCAACTCTCCAAGTTTAAGGGATTCTTCCTTCAGCTAAAACATGCATGGGAAACCCACAGTATGGTGCACCGTGTGACTGGCAAACGTTTTCAAATGCATCTCAGTTTTCATCCCCTTTTACTCGGGTTCACCATTCCAGACCCTTTACGAACACTCTCCCCACTTGGAGAGTCAGTGCCTTTAACCTCCTGTTGGGCACAGTTTGCAATTTCTGCGCAAGATGAAAAGGAATAGGGAGAACGAATGAGAGACTAGCTCTAGGTGTCTGCACGGGCAAATTTAACGCTCATTTCCCACCAGGAAGAGGAATTAACCAAAGGCTCAGCATGCCGTGCCGGAACCAGATTAGGGCCTGAGGCAATCCTGTGGGTTTGCGGCCAGCTCACAAGATAGTGAGTTGAAGAAAGGAGCTCAGGTTCACTGTAACTCACAAACCTGCAGAGTTATAAATGACAGCTATCGTCCAAAAATATATTGAAGGAAGGCTGCGAAGACGACTTGTATGCGGGACAGATTTGCAGGAAAACGATTTCAGGGGGTAGACGGGAATTGCATTTAAAGCATAGGAAAAGAGGCAGAACGTCGACAATGATGCTCTTGGCCAAAAAGGGCGTATGCGATTTTTCCTGAATATATTCAGGAAAAAACGCATACGCCCTTTTTGGCCAACCAAGCAAGCATGTTAAAGAAATCTGCACTACAATGAAGTCTCACTTCCCCCGGTCAAAAGGGCCATCTGAAAAAAGTGTAAAATCCAGAAAGGCAGCACAGGCCATGGAGAACAGGGAGCCTTGTTATGCTGATGGGCGGCATGAAAATTGCCAACAGCCACTCTGGAGAAGTGTATGGTGTTTCCCGGAACCCCGAAAAAACAAAGCTACGGAGCCTACGGCACTTCCACTTATGTTCCTATAGCTTAGGGAAATTAAAATCAAAAACACACAGCCACCCCAAAGTGTCGGACGGCTCTGTTTACAAGAACCTCGTCTACGGTACAAGTTAAATATCCCAGAATGTGAAAAATGGATAAAGAAGTTGTGGTACGTACGTACAAAGGAATATCACTCAGCAATGAAATCTATGTCATCAGGCCCGTCGCGGCATAATGAGTGGATTCAGGTACGATGATTCTAAGTGAAATAAGTCACACAGAAAATGAAACATCATAAGACATCACTAATACACGGAATGTAAACTTGGCTACACATGAACTGAATTACAAAACAGAACAGGGTCTCAAATTTAGAAAACCAACTTATGCTTGCTTAAGGGGAAAGGTGAGTTGGGGTGCTGCATAAAACCAGAGATAGAAATTAGCACAGATACCTTTCCATAAGCCATATATGTAATAGTCAAGACCTACCCCTTGCTCAACGAAATGGACTAAACACCCCATATTCAACGCCTAGGAATACACCTGACTAGTAAGAATCTTCAAACCCATGGATTTATATGTCTCCGTAAGAGAATGAAGCGTGTGTACAGCGGCATGAATGCAGCAGAGAAAATCCGATAAATCCCATTATCAAAATGAATTACACAAACAAACCCAAGGACAGTGAAATCGAGAGCAATTCTTAAATAATTCATTCAGGGCTTGTGATGCAACCTGGATTTACCACATCTACACCCAGAGCTGAGTGAGACATAAGGTTGGGCACTTCGGGCTGATAGCATTGGTGAGGTTCGATGAGCAAATGCAGACCCTTTGAACTCATACAGCATGGTACCCATTCCATGGGTCCCAACTCTCCAAGTTTAAGGGATTCTTCCTTCAGCTAAAACATGCATGGGAAACCCACAGTATGATGCACCGTGAGACTGGCAAACGTTTTCAAATGCATCTCAGTTTTCGTCCCCTTTTACTTGGGTTCACCATTCCAGACCCTTTACGAACACTCTCCTCACTTGGAGAGTCAGTGCCTTTAACCTCCTGTTGGGCACAGTTTGCAATTTCTGCGCAAGATGAAAAGGAATAGGGAGAACCAATGAGAGACTAGCTCTAGGTGTCTGCACCGGCAAATTTAACGCTCATTTCCCACCAGGAAGAGGAATTAACCAAAGGCTCAGCATGCCGTGCCAGAACCAGGTTAGGGCCTGAAGCAATTCTGCGGGTTTGCGGCCAGCTCACAAGATAGCGAGTTGAAGAAAGGAGCTCAGGGGCACTGTAACTCACAAACCTGCAGAGTTATAAATGACAGCTATCGTCCAAAAATATATTGAAGGAAGGCTGCGAAGACGACTTGTAAGCGGGGCAGATTTGCAAGAAAACGATTTCAGGGGGCAGACGGGAATTTCATTTAAAGCATAGGAAAAGAGGCAGAACGTCGACAATGATGCTCTTGGCCAAAAAGGGCGTATGCGTTTTTTCCTGAATATATTCAGGAAAAAACGCCTACGCCCTTTTTGGCCAACCAAGAATGCATGTTAAAGAAATGTGCAATTCAATGAAGTCTCACTGCCCCCCGGTCAGAAGGGCCATCTGAAAAAAGTGTAAAATCCAGAAAGGCAGCACAGGCCATGGAGAACAGGGAGCCTTGTTATGCTGATGGGCGGGATGTAAATTGCCAACAGCCACTCTGGAGAAGTGTATGGTGTTTCCCGGAACACCGAAAAAACAAAGCTACGGAGCCTACGGCACTTCCACTTATGGTCCTATAGCTTAGGGAAATTAAAATCAAAAACACACAGCCACCCCAAAGTGTCGGACGGCTCTGTTTCCAAGAACCTCGTCTACGGTACAAGTTAAATATCCCAGAATGTGAAAAATGGATAAAGAAGTTGTGGTACGTACGTACAATGGAATATCACTCAGCAATGAAATCTATGTCATCAGGCCCGTCGCGGCATAATGAGTGGATTCAGGTACGATGATTCTTAGTGAAATAAGTCACACAGAAAATGAAACATCTTAAGATACCACTAATACACGGAATGTAAACTTGGCTACACATGAACTGAATTACAAAACAGAACAGGGTCTCAAATTTAGAAAACCAACTTATGCTTGCTTAAGGGGAAAGGTGAGTTGGGGTGCTGCATAAAACCAGAGATAGAAATTAGCACAGATACCTTTCCATAAGCCAAATATGTAATAGTCAAGACCTACCCCTTGCTCAACGAAATGGACTAAACACCCCATATTCAACGCCTAGGAATACACCTGACTAGTAAGAATCTTCAAACCCATGGATTTATATGTCTCCGTAAGAGAATGAAGCGTGTGTACAGCGGCATGAATGCAGCAGAGAAAATCCGATAAATCCCATTAACAAAATGAATTACACAAACAAAACCCAAGGACAGTGAAATAGAGAGCAATTCTTAAATAATTCATTCAGGGCTTGTGATGCAACCTGGATTTACCACATCTACACCCAGAGCTGAGTGAGACATAAGGTTGGGCACTTCGGGCTGATAGCATTGGTGAGGTTCGATGAGCAAATGCAGACCCTTTGAAGTCATACAGCATGGTACCCATTCCATGGGTCCCAACTCTCCAAGTTTAAGGGATTCCTCCTTCAGCTAAAACATGCATGGGAAACCCACAGTATGGTGCACCGTGTGACTGGCAAACGTTTTCAAATGCATCTCAGTTTTCGTCCCCTTTTACTCGGGTTCACCATTCCAGACCCTTTACGAACACTCTCCCCACTTGGAGAGTCAGTGCCTTTAACCTCCTGTTGGGCACAGTTTGCAATTTCTGCGCAAGATGAAAAGGAATAGGGAGAACCAATGAGAGACTAGCTCTAGGTGTCTGCACGGGCAAATTTAATGCTCATTTCCCACCAGGAAGAGGAATTAACCAAAGGCTCAGCATGCCGTGCCGGAACCAGATTAGGGCCTGAAGCAATCCTGTGGGTTTGCGGCCAGCTCACAAGATAGCGAGTTGAAGAAAGGAGCTCAGGGGCACTGTAACTAACAAACCTGCAGAGTTACAAATGACAGCTATCGTCCAAAAATATATTGAAGGAAGGCTGCGAAGACGACTTGTAAGCGGGACAGATTTGCAGGAAAACGATTTCAGGGGGTAGACGGGAATTGCATTTAAAGCATAGGAAAAGAGGCAGAACGTCGACAATGATGCTCTTGGCCAAAAAGGGCGTATGCGTTTTTTCCTGATATTCAGGAAAAAACGCATACGCCCTTTTTGGCCAACCAAGCAAGCATGTTAAAGAAATCTGCACTACAATGAAGTCTCACTGCCCCCCGGTCAAAAGGGCCATCTGAAAAAAGTGTAAAATCCAGAAAGGCAGCACAGGCCATGGAGAACCGGGAGCCTTGTTATGCTGATGGGCGGGATGTAAATTGCCAACAGCCTCTCTGGAGAAGTGTATGGTGTTTCCCGGAACACCGAAAAAACAAAGCTACGGAGCCTACGGCACTTCCACTTATGGTCCTATAGCTTAGGGAAATTAAAATCAAAAACACACAGCCACCCCAAAGTGTCGGACGGCTCTGTTTACAAGAACCTCGTCTACGGTACAAGTTAAATATCCCAGAATGTGAAAAATGGATAAAGAAGTTGTGGTACGTACGTACAATGGAATATCACTCAGCAATGAAATCTATGTCATCAGGCCCGTCGAGGCATAATGAGTGGATTCAGGTACGATGATTCTAAGTGAAATAAGTCACACAGAAAATGAAACATCATAAGATATCACTACTACACGGAATGTAAACTTGGCTACACATGAACTGAATTACAAAACAGAACAGGATCTCAAATTTAGAAAACCAACTTATGCTTGCTTAAGGGGAAAGGTGAGTTGGGGTGCTGCATAAAACCAGAGATAGAAATTAGCACAGATACCTTTCCATAAGCCAAATATGTAATAGTCAAGACCTACCCCTTGCTCAACGAAATGGACTAAACACCCCATATTCAACGCCTAGGAATACACCTGACTAGTAAGAATCTTCAAACCCATGGATTTATATGTCTCCGTAAGAGAATGAAGCGTGTGTACAGCGGCATGAATGCAGCAGAGAAAATCCGATAAATCCCATTATCAAAATGAATTACACAAACAAAACCCAAGGACAGTGAAATAGAGAGCAATTCTTAAATAATTCATTCAGGGCTTGTGATGCAACCTGGGTTTACCACATCTACACCCAGAGCTCAGTGAGACATAAGGTTGGGCACTTCGGGCTGATAGCATTGGTGAGGTTCGATGAGCAAATGCAGACCCTTTGAAGTCATACAGCATGGTACCCATTCCATGGGTCCCAACTCTCCAAGTTTAAGGGATTCTTCCTTCAGCTAAAACATGCATGGGAAACCCACAGTATGGTGCACCGTGTGACTGGCAAACGTTTTCAAATGCATCTCAGTTTTCGACCCCTTTTACTTGGGTTCACCATTCCAGACCCTTTACGAACACTCTCCCCACTTGGAGAGTCAGTGCCTTTAAGCTCCTGTTGGGCACAGTTTGCAATTTCTGCGCAAGATGAAAAGGAATAGGGAGAACGAATGAGAGACTAGCTCTAGGTGTCTGCACGGGCAAATTTAACGCTCATTTCCCACCAGGAAGAGGAATTAACCAAAGGCTCAGCATGCCGTGCCGGAACCAGATTAGGGCCTGAGGCAATCCTGTGGGTTTGCGGCCAGCTCACAAGATAGCGAGTTGAAGAAAGGAGCTCAGGGGCACTGTAACTCACAACCCTGCAGAGTTATAAATTACAGCTATCGTCCAAAAATATATTGAAGGAAGGCTGCGAAGACGACTTGTAAGCGGGACAGATTTGCAGGAAAACGATTTCAGGGGGTAGACGGGAATTGCATTTAAAGCATAGGAAAAGAGGCAGAACGTCGACAGTGATGCTCTTGGCCAAAAAGGGCGTATGCGTTTTTCCCTGAATATATTCAGGAAAAAACGCATACGCCCTTTTTGGCCAACCAAGCAAGCATGTTAAAGAAATCTGCACTACAATGAAGTCTCACTGCCCCCCGGTCAAAAGGGCCATCTGAAAAAAGTGTAAAATCCAGAAAGGCAGCACAGGCCATGGAGAACAGGGAGCCTTGTTATGCTGATGGGTGGGATGTAAATTGACAACAGCCACTCTGGAGAAGTGTATGGTGTTTCCTGAAACATCTAAAAAACAAAGCTACGGAGCCTACGGCACTTCCCCTTATGGTCCTATAGCTTAGGAAAATTAAAATCAAAAACACACAGCCACCCAAATGTCTCGGGCGGCTCTGTTTACAAGAACCTCGTCTACATTACAAGTTAAATATCCCAGAATGTGAAAAATGGATAAACAAGTTGTGGTATGTACGTACAATGGAATATAACACAGCAATGAAATCTATGTCATCAGGCCCGTCGCGGCATAATGAGTGGATTCAGGTACGATGATTCTAAGTGAAATAAGTCACACAGAAAATGAAACATCATAAGATATCACTAATACACGGAATGTAAACTTGGCTACACATGAACTGAATTACAAAACAGAACAGGGTCTCAAATTTAGAAAACCAACTTATGCTTGATTAAGGGGAAAGGTGAGTTGGGGTGCTGCATAAAACCAGAGATAGAAATTAGCACAGATACCTTTCCATAAGCCAAATATGTAATAGTCAAGACCTACCCCTTGCTCAACGAAATGGACTAAACACCCCATATTCAACGCCTAGGAATACACCTGACTAGTAAGAATCTTCAAACCCATGGATTTATATGTCTCCGTAAGAGAATGAAGAGTGTGTACAGTGGCATGAATGCAGCAGAGAAAATCCGATAAATCCCATTATCAAAATGAATTACACAAACAAAACCCAAGGACAGTGAAATCGAGAGCAATTCTTAAATAATTCATTCAGGGCTTGTGATGCAACCTGGATTTACCACATCTACACCCAGAGCTGAGTGAGACATAAAGTTGGGCACTTTGGGCTCATAGCATTGGTGAGGTTCGATGAGCAAATGCAGACCCTTTGAAGTTATACAGCATGGTACCTTTTCCATGGGTCCCAACTCTCCAAGTTTAAGGGATTCTTCCTTCAGCTAAAACATGCATGGGAAACCCACAGTATGGTGCACCGTGTGACTGGCAAACGTTTTCAAATGCATCTCAGTTTTCGTCCCCTTTTACTCGGGTTCACCATTCCAGACCCTTTACAAACACTCTCCCCACTTGGAGAGTCAGTGCCTTTAGCCTCCTGTTGAGCACAGTTTGCAATTCCTGCGCAAGATGAAAAGGAATAGGGAGAACCAATGAGAGACTAGCTGTAGGTGTCTGCACGGGCAAATTTAACGCTCATTTCCCACCAGGAAGAGGAATTAACCAAAGGCTCAGCATGCCGTGCCGGAACCAGATTAGAGCCTGAAGCAATCCTGCGGGTTTGCGGCCAGCTCACAAGATAGCGAGTTGAAGAAAGGAGCTCAGGGGCACTGTAACTCACAAACCTGCAGAGTTATAAATGACAGCTATCGTCCAAAAATATATTGAAGGAAGGCTGCGAAGACGACTTGTAAGCGGGGCAGATTTGCAGGAAAACGATTTCAGGGGGCAGACGGGAATTTCATTTAAAGCATAGGAAAAGAGGCAGAACGTCGACAATGATGCTCTTGGCCAAAAAAGGCGTATGCGTTTTTTCCTGAATATATTCAGGAAAAACACATACGCCCTTTTTGGCCAACCAAGCAAGCATGTTAAAGAAATCTGCACTACAATGAAGTCTCACTGCCCCCCGGTCAGAAGGGCCATCTGAAAAAAGTGTAAAATCCAGAAAGGCAGCACAGGCCATGGAGAACAGGGAGCCTTGTTATGCTGATGAGCGGGATGTAAATTGCCAACAGCCACTCTGGAGATGTGTATGGTGTTTCCCGGAACACCGAAAAAACAAAGCTACGGAGCCTACGGCACTTCCACTTATGGTCCTATAGCTTAGGGAAATTAAAATCAAAAACACACAGCCACCCAAAAGTCTCCGGTGGCTCTGTTTACAAGAACCTCGTCTACGGTACAAGTTAAATATCCCAGAATGTGAAAAATGGATAAAGAAGTTGTGGTACGTACGTACAATGGAATATCACACAGCAATGAAATCTATGTCATCAGGCCCGTCGCGGCATAATGAGTGGATTCAGGTACGATGATTCTAAGTGAAATAAGTCACACAGAAAATGAAACATCATAAGATATAACTAATACACGGAATGTAAATTTGGCTACACATGAACTGAATTACAAAACAGAACAGGGTCTCAAATTTAGAAAACCAACTTATGCTTGCTTAAGGGGAAAGGTGAGTTGGGGTGCTGCATAAAACCAGAGATAGAAATTAGCACAGATACCTTTCCATAAGCCAAATATGTAATAGTCAAGACCTACCCCTTGCTCAACGAAATGGACTAAACACCCCATATTCAACGCCTAGGAATACACCTGACTAGTAAGAATCTTCAAACCCATGGATTTATATGTCTCCATAAGAGAATCAAGCATGTGTACAGCTGCATGAAGGCAGCAGAGAAAATCCGATAAATCCCATTATCAAAATGAATTACACAAACAAAACACAAGGACAGTGAAATAGAGAGCAATTCTTAAATAATTCATTCAGAGCTTGTGATGCAACCTGGATTTACCTCATCTATACCCAGAGCTGAGTGAGACATAAGGTTGGACACTTCGGGCTGATAGCATTGGTGAGGTTCGATGAGCAAATGAAGACCATTTGAAGTCATACTGCATGGTACCCATTCCATGGGTCCCAACTCTCCAGGTTTAAGCCATTCTTCCTTCAGCTAAAACATGCATGGGAATCCCACAGTATGGTGCACCGTGTGACCGGGAAACGTTTTCAAATGCATCTCAGTTTTTGTCCCCTTTTATTTGGGTTCACTATTCCAGACCCTTTACTAACACGCTCCCCACTTGGAGAGTCAGTGCCTTTAACCTCCTGTTGGGCACAGTTTGCAATTTCTGCGCAAGATGAACAGGAATAGGGAGAACCAATGAGAGACTAGCTGTAGGTGTCTGCACGGGCAAATTTAACGCTCATTTCCCACCAGGAAGAGGAATTAACCAAAGGCCCCACATGCCGTGCCGCAACAAAATTAGGGCCTGAAGCAATCCTGCGGGTTTGCGGCCAGCTCAAAAGAAAGCGATTTGAAGAAAGGAGCTCAGGGGCACTGTAATACACAAACCTGCAGAGTTATAAATGACAGCTATCGTCCAAAAATATATTGAAGGAAGGCTGCGAAGACGACTTGTAAGCGGGGCAGATTTGCAGGAAAACGATTTCAGGGGGTAGACTGGAATTGCATTTAAAGCATAGGAAAAGAGGCAGAATGACGACAATGATGAACTTGGCCAAAAAGAGCGTATGCGTTTTTTCCTGAATATATTTAGGAAAAAACGCATACGTCCTTTTTGGCCAACCAAGCAAGCATGTTAAAGAAATCTGCACTACAATGATGTCTCACTGCCCCCTGGTCAAAAGGGCCATCTGAAAAAAGTGTAAAATCCAGAAATGCCGCACAGGCCATGGAGCACAGGGAGCCTCGTTATGCTGATGGGTGGGATGTAAATTGACAACAGCCACTCTGGAGAAGTGTATGGTGTTTCCTGAAACATCTAAAAAACAAAGCAACGGAGCCTACGGCACTTCCCCTTATGGTCCTATAGCTTAGGAAAATTAAAATCAAAAACACACAGCCACCCAAAAGTCTCGGGCGGCTCTGTTTACAAGAACCTCGTCTACAGTACAAGTTAAATATCCCAGAATGTGAAAAATGGATAAACAAGTTGTGGTACGTACGTACAATGGAATATCACACAGCAATGAAATCTATGTCATCAGGCCCGTCAAGGCATAATGAGTGGATTCAGGTACGATGATTCTAAGTGAAATAAGTCACACAGAAAATGAAACATCATAAGATATCACTAATACACGGAATGTAAACTTGGCTACACATGAACTGAATTACAAAACAGAACAGGGTCTCAAATTTAGAAAACCAACTTATGCTTGCTTAAGGGGAAAGGTGAGTTGGGGTGCTGCATAAAACCAGAGATAGAGATTAGCACAGATACCTTTCCATAAGCCAAATATATAATAGTCAAGCCCTTCCCCTTGCTCAACGAAATGGACTAAACACCCCATATTCAACGCCTAGGAATACACCTGACTAGTAAGAATCTTCAAACCCATGGATTTATATGTCTCCGTAAGAGAATGAAGCGTGTGTACAGTGGCATGAATGCAGCAGAGAAAATCCGATAAATCCCATTATCAAAATGAATTACACAAACAAAACCCAATGACAGTGAAATCGAGAGCAATTCTTAAATAATTCATTCAGGGCTTGTGATGCAACCTGGATTTACCACATCTACACCCAGAGCTGAGTGAGACATAAGGTTGGGCACTTCGGGCTGATAGCATTGGTGAGGTTCGATGAGCAAATGCAGACCCTTTGAACTCATACAGCATGGTACCCATTCCATGGGTCCCAACTCTCCAAGTTTAAGGGATTCTTCCTTCAGCTAAAACATGCATGGGAAACCCACAGTATGGTGCACCGTGTGACTGGCAAACGTTTTCAAATGCATCTCAGTTTTCGTCCCCTTTTACTCGGGTTCACCATTCCAGACCCTTTACGAACACTCTCCCCACTTGGAGAGTCAGTGCCTTTAACCTCCTGTTGGGCACAGTTTGCAATTTCTGCGCAAGATGAAAAGGAATAGGGAGAACGAATGAGAGACTAGCTCTAGGTGTCTGCACGGGCAAATTTAACGCTCATTTCCCACCAGGAAGAGGAATTAACCAAAGGCTCAGCATGCCGTGCCGGAACCAGATTAGGGCCTGAGGCAATCCTGTGGGTTTGCGGCCAGCTCACAAGATAGTGAGTTGAAGAAAGGAGCTCAGGTTCACTGTAACTCACAAACCTGCAGAGTTATAAATGACAGCTATCGTCCAAAAATATATTGAAGGAAGGCTGCGAAGACGACTTGTATGCGGGACAGATTTGCAGGAAAACGATTTCAGGGGGTAGACGGGAATTGCATTTAAAGCATAGGAAAAGAGGCAGAACGTCGACAATGATGCTCTTGGCCAAAAAGGGCGTATGCGATTTTTCCTGAATATATTCAGGAAAAAACGCATACGCCCTTTTTGGCCAACCAAGCAAGCATGTTAAAGAAATCTGCACTACAATGAAGTCTCACTTCCCCCGGTCAAAAGGGCCATCTGAAAAAAGTGTAAAATCCAGAAAGGCAGCACAGGCCATGGAGAACAGGGAGCCTTGTTATGCTGATGGGCGGCATGAAAATTGCCAACAGCCACTCTGGAGAAGTGTATGGTGTTTCCCGGAACCCCGAAAAAACAAAGCTACGGAGCCTACGGCACTTCCACTTATGTTCCTATAGCTTAGGGAAATTAAAATCAAAAACACACAGCAACCCCAAAGTGTCGGACGGCTCTGTTTACAAGAACCTCGTCTACGGTACAAGTTAAATATCCCAGAATGTGAAAAATGGATAAAGAAGTTGTGGTACGTACGTACAAAGGAATATCACTCAGCAATGAAATCTATGTCATCAGGCCCGTCGCGGCATAATGAGTGGATTCAGGTACGATGATTCTAAGTGAAATAAGTCACACAGAAAATGAAACATCATAAGATATCACTAATACACGGAATGTAAACTTGGCTACACATGAACTGAATTACAAAACAGAACAGGGTCTCAAATTTAGAACACCAACTTATGCTTGCTTAAGGGGAAAGGTGAGTTGGGGTGCTGCATAAAACCAGAGATAGAAATTAGCACAGATACCTTTCCATAAGCCAAATATGTAATAGTCAAGACCTACCCCTTGCTCAACGAAATGGACTAAACACCCCATATTCAACGCCTAGGAATACACCTGACTAGTAAGAATCTTCAAACCCATGGATTTATATGTCTCCGTAAGAGAATGAAGCGTGTGTACAGCGGCATGAATGCAGCAGAGAAAATCCGATAAATCCCATTATCAAAATGAATTACACAAACAAAACCCAAGGACAGTGAAATAGAGAGCAATTCTTAAATAATTCATTCAGGGCTTGTGATGCAACCTGGATTTACCACATCTACACCCAGAGCTGAGTGAGACATAAGGTTGGGCGCTTCGGGCTGATAGCATTGGTGAGGTTCGATGAGCAAATGCAGACCCTTTGAAGTCATACAGCATGGTACCCTTTCCATGGGTCCCAACTCTCCAAGTTTAAGGGATTCTTCCTTCAGCTAAAACATGCATGGGAAACCCACAGTATGGTGCACCGTGTGACTGGCAAACGTTTTCAAATGCATCTCAGTTTTCGTCCCGTTTTACTCGGGTTCACCATTCCAGACCCTTTACGAACACTCTCCCCACTTGGAGAGTCAGTGCCTTTAACCTCCTGTTGGGCACAGTTTGCAATTTCTGCGCAAGATGAAAAGGAATAGGGAGAACCAATGAGAGACTAGCTGTAGGTGTCTGCACGGGCAAATTTAACGCTCATTTCCCACCAGGAAGAGGAATTAACCAAAGGCTCAGCATGCCGTGCCGGAATCAGATTAGGGCCTGAAGCAATCCTGTGGGTTTGCGGCCAGCTCACAAGATAGCGAGTTGAAGAAAGGAGCTCAGGGGCACTGTAACTCACAAACCTGCAGAGTTATAAATGACAGCTATCGTCCAAAAATATATTGAAGGAAGGCTGCGAAGACGACTTGTAAGCGGGACAGATTTGCAGGAAAACGATTTCACGGGGTAGACGGGAATTGCATTTAAAGCATAGGAAAAGAGGCAGAACGTCGACAATGATGCTCTTGGCCCAAAAGGGCGTATGCGTTTTTTCCTGAATATATTCAGGAAAAACACATACGCCCTTTTTGGCCAACCAAGCAAGCATGTTAAAGAAATCTGCACTACAATGAAGTCTCACTGCCCCCCGGTCAAAAGGGCCATCTGAAAAAAGTGTAAAATCCAGAAAGGCAGCACAGGCCATGGAGAACAGGGAGCCTTGTTATGCTGATGGGCGGGATGTAAATTGCCAACAGCCACTCTGGAGAAGTGTATGGTGTTTCCCGGAACACCGAAAAAACAAAGCTACGGAGCCTACGGCACTTCCACTTATGGTCCTATAGTTTGGGAAATTAAAATCAAAAACACACAGCCACCCCAAAGTGTCGGACAGCTCTGTTTACAAGAACCTCGTCTACGGTACAAGGTAAATATCCCAGAATGTGAAAAATGGATAAAGAAGATGTGGTACGTACGTACAATGGAATATAACTCAGCAATGAAATCTATGTCATCAGGCCCGTCGCGGCATAATGAGTGGATTCAGGTACGATGATTCTAAGTGAAATAAGTCACACAGAAAATGAAACATCATAAGATATCACTAATACACGGAATGTAAACTTGGCTACACATGAACTGAATTACAAAACAGAACAGGGTCTCAAATTTAGAAAACCAACTTATGCTTGCTTAAGGGGAAAGGTGAGTTGGGGTGCTGCATAAAACCAGAGATAGAGATTAGCACAGATACCTTTCCATAAGCCAAATATATAATAGTCAAGCCCTTCCCCTTGCTCAACGAAATGGACTAAACACCCCATATTCAACGCCTAGGAATACACCTGACTAGTAAGAATCTTCAAACCCATGGATTTATATGTCTCCGTAAGAGAATGAAGCGTGTGTACAGTGGCATGAATGCAGCAGAGAAAATCCGATAAATCCCATTATCAAAATGAATTACACAAACAAAACCCAATGACAGTGAAATCGAGAGCAATTCTTAAATAATTCATTCAGGGCTTGTGATGCAACCTGGATTTACCACATCTACACCCAGAGCTGAGTGAGACATAAGGTTGGGCACTTCGGGCTGATAGCATTGGTGAGGTTCGATGAGCAAATGCAGACCCTTTGAACTCATACAGCATGGTACCCATTCCATGGGTCCCAACTCTCCAAGTTTAAGGGATTCTTCCTTCAGCTAAAACATGCATGGGAAACCCACAGTATGGTGCACCGTGTGACTGGCAAACGTTTTCAAATGCATCTCAGTTTTCGTCCCCTTTTACTCGGGTTCACCATTCCAGACCCTTTACGAACACTCTCCCCACTTGGAGAGTCAGTGCCTTTAACCTCCTGTTGGGCACAGTTTGCAATTTCTGCGCAAGATGAAAAGGAATAGGGAGAACGAATGAGAGACTAGCTCTAGGTGTCTGCACGGGCAAATTTAACGCTCATTTCCCACCAGGAAGAGGAATTAACCAAAGGCTCAGCATGCCGTGCCGGAACCAGATTAGGGCCTGAGGCAATCCTGTGGGTTTGCGGCCAGCTCACAAGATAGTGAGTTGAAGAAAGGAGCTCAGGTTCACTGTAACTCACAAACCTGCAGAGTTATAAATGACAGCTATCGTCCAAAAATATATTGAAGGAAGGCTGCGAAGACGACTTGTATGCGGGACAGATTTGCAGGAAAACGATTTCAGGGGGTAGACGGGAATTGCATTTAAAGCATAGGAAAAGAGGCAGAACGTCGACAATGATGCTCTTGGCCAAAAAGGGCGTATGCGATTTTTCCTGAATATATTCAGGAAAAAACGCATACGCCCTTTTTGGCCAACCAAGCAAGCATGTTAAAGAAATCTGCACTACAATGAAGTCTCACTTCCCCCGGTCAAAAGGGCCATCTGAAAAATGTGTAAAATCCAGAAAGGCAGCACAGGCCATGGAGAACAGGGAGCCTTGTTATGCTGATGGGCGGCATGAAAATTGCCAACAGCCACTCTGGAGAAGTGTATGGTGTTTCCCGGAACCCCGAAAAAACAAAGCTACGGAGCCTACGGCACTTCCACTTATGTTCCTATAGCTTAGGGAAATTAAAATCAAAAACACACAGCAACCCCAAAGTGTCGGACGGCTCTGTTTACAAGAACCTCGTCTACGGTACAAGTTAAATATCCCAGAATGTGAAAAATGGATAAAGAAGTTGTGGTACGTACGTACAAAGGAATATCACTCAGCAATGAAATCTATGTCATCAGGCCCGTCGCGGCATAATGAGTGGATTCAGGTACGATGATTCTAAGTGAAATAAGTCACACAGAAAATGAAACATCATAAGACATCACTAATACACGGAATGTAAACTTGGCTACACATGAACTGAATTACAAAACAGAACAGGGTCTCAAATTTAGAAAACCAACTTATGCTTGCTTAAGGGGAAAGGTGAGTTGGGGTGCTGCATAAAACCAGAGATAGAAATTAGCACAGATACCTTTCCATAAGCCATATATGTAATAGTCAAGACCTACCCCTTGCTCAACGAAATGGACTAAACACCCCATATTCAACGCCTAGGAATACACCTGACTAGTAAGAATCTTCAAACCCATGGATTTATATGTCTCCGTAAGAGAATGAAGCGTGTGTACAGCGGCATGAATGCAGCAGAGAAAATCCGATAAATCCCATTATCAAAATGAATTACACAAACAAACCCAAGGACAGTGAAATCGAGAGCAATTCTTAAATAATTCATTCAGGGCTTGTGATGCAACCTGGATTTACCACATCTACACCCAGAGCTGAGTGAGACATAAGGTTGGGCACTTCGGGCTGATAGCATTGGTGAGGTTCGATGAGCAAATGCAGACCCTTTGAACTCATACAGCATGGTACCCATTCCATGGGTCCCAACTCTCCAAGTTTAAGGGATTCTTCCTTCAGCTAAAACATGCATGGGAAACCCACAGTATGATGCACCGTGAGACTGGCAAACGTTTTCAAATGCATCTCAGTTTTCGTCCCCTTTTACTTGGGTTCACCATTCCAGACCCTTTACGAACACTCTCCTCACTTGGAGAGTCAGTGCCTTTAACCTCCTGTTGGGCACAGTTTGCAATTTCTGCGCAAGATGAAAAGGAATAGGGAGAACCAATGAGAGACTAGCTCTAGGTGTCTGCACCGGCAAATTTAACGCTCATTTCCCACCAGGAAGAGGAATTAACCAAAGGCTCAGCATGCCGTGCCAGAACCAGGTTAGGGCCTGAAGCAATTCTGCGGGTTTGCGGCCAGCTCACAAGATAGCGAGTTGAAGAAAGGAGCTCAGGGGCACTGTAACTCACAAACCTGCAGAGTTATAAATGACAGCTATCGTCCAAAAATATATTGAAGGAAGGCTGCGAAGACGACTTGTAAGCGGGGCAGATTTGCAAGAAAACGATTTCAGGGGGCAGACGGGAATTTCATTTAAAGCATAGGAAAAGAGGCAGAACGTCGACAATGATGCTCTTGGCCAAAAAGGGCGTATGCGTTTTTTCCTGAATATATTCAGGAAAAAACGCCTACGCCCTTTTTGGCCAACCAAGAATGCATGTTAAAGAAATGTGCAATTCAATGAAGTCTCACTGCCCCCCGGTCAGAAGGGCCATCTGAAAAAAGTGTAAAATCCAGAAAGGCAGCACAGGCCATGGAGAACAGCGAGCCTTGTTATGCTGATGGGCGGGATGTAAATTGCCAACAGCCACTCTGGAGAAGTGTATGGTGTTTCCCGGAACACCGAAAAAACAAAGCTACGGAGCCTACGGCACTTCCACTTATGGTCCTATAGCGTAGGGAAATTAAAATCAAAAACACACAGCCACCCCAAAGTGTCGGACGGCTCTGTTTCCAAGAACCTCGTCTACGGTACAAGTTAAATATCCCAGAATGTGAAAAATGGATAAAGAAGTTGTGGTACGTACGTACAATGGAATATCACTCAGCAATGAAATCTATGTCATCAGGCCCGTCGCGGCATAATGAGTGGATTCAGGTACGATGATTCTTAGTGAAATAAGTCACACAGAAAATGAAACATCGTAAGATACCACTAATACACGGAATGTAAACTTGGCTACACATGAACTGAATTACAAAACAGAACAGGGTCTCAAATTTAGAAAACCAACTTATGCTTGCTTAAGGGGAAAGGTGAGTTGGGGTGCTGCATAAAACCAGAGATAGAAATTAGCACAGATACCTTTCCATAAGCCAAATATGTAATAGTCAAGACCTACCCCTTGCTCAACGAAATGGACTAAACACCCCATATTCAACGCCTAGGAATACACCTGACTAGTAAGAATCTTCAAACCCATGGATTTATATGTCTCCGTAAGAGAATGAAGCGTGTGTACAGCGGCATGAATGCAGCAGAGAAAATCCGATAAATCCCATTAACAAAATGAATTACACAAACAAAACCCAAGGACAGTGAAATAGAGAGCAATTCTTAAATAATTCATTCAGGGCTTGTGATGCAACCTGGATTTACCACATCTACACCCAGAGCTGAGTGAGACATAAGGTTGGGCACTTCGGGCTGATAGCATTGGTGAGGTTCGATGAGCAAATGCAGACCCTTTGAAGTCATACAGCATGGTACCCATTCCATGGGTCCCAACTCTCCAAGTTTAAGGGATTCCTCCTTCAGCTAAAACATGCATGGGAAACCCACAGTATGGTGCACCGTGTGACTGGCAAACGTTTTCAAATGCATCTCAGTTTTCGTCCCCTTTTACTCGGGTTCACCATTCCAGACCCTTTACGAACACTCTCCCCACTTGGAGAGTCAGTGCCTTTAACCTCCTGTTGGGCACAGTTTGCAATTTCTGCGCAAGATGAAAAGGAATAGGGAGAACCAATGAGAGACTAGCTCTAGGTGTCTGCACGGGCAAATTTAACGCTCATTTCCCACCAGGAAGAGGAATTAACCAAAGGCTCAGCATGCCGTGCCGTAATCAGATTAGGGCCTGAAGCAATCCTGTGGGTTTGCGGCCAGCTCACAAGATAGCGAGTTGAAGAAAGGAGCTCAGGGGCACTGTAACTCACAAACCTGCAGAGTTATAAATGACAGCTATCGTCCAAAAATATATTGAAGGAAGGCTGCGAAGACGACTTGTAAGCGGGACAGATTTGCAGGAAAACGATTTCACGGGGTAGACGGGAATTGCATTTAAAGCATAGGAAAAGAGGCAGAACGTCGACAATGATGCTCTTGGCCCAAAAGGGCGTATGCGTTTTTTCCTGAATATATTCAGGAAAAACACATACGCCCTTTTTGGCCAACCAAGCAAGCATGTTAAAGAAATCTGCACTACAATGAAGTCTCACTGCCCCCCGGTCAAAAGGGCCATCTGAAAAAAGTGTAAAATCCAGAAAGGCAGCACAGGCCATGGAGAACAGGGAGCCTTGTTATGCTGATGGGCGGGATGTAAATTGCCAACAGCCACTCTGGAGAAGTGTATGGTGTTTCCCGGAACACCGAAAAAACAAAGCTACGGAGCCTACGGCACTTCCACTTATGGTCCTATAGTTTGGGAAATTAAAATCAAAAACACACAGCCACCCCAAAGTGTCGGACGGCTCTGTTTACAAGAACCTCGTCTACGGTACAAGGTAAATATCCCAGAATGTGAAAAATGGATAAAGAAGATGTGGTACGTACGTACAATGGAATATCACTCAGCAATGAAATCTATGTCATCAGGCCCGTCGCGGCATAATGAGTGGATTCAGGTACGATGATTCTAAGTGAAATAAGTCACACAGAAAATGAAACATCATAAGATATCACTAATACACGGAATGTAAACTTGGCTACACATGAACTGAATTACAAAACAGAACAGGGTCTCAAATTTAGAAAACCAACTTATGCTTGCTTAAGGGGAAAGGTGAGTTGGGGTGCTGCATAAAACCAGAGATAGAGATTAGCACAGATACCTTTCCATAAGCCAAATATATAATAGTCAAGCCCTTCCCCTTGCTCAACGAAATGGACTAAACACCCCATATTCAACGCCTAGGAATACACCTGACTAGTAAGAATCTTCAAACCCATGGATTTATATGTCTCCGTAAGAGAATGAAGCGTGTGTACAGTGGCATGAATGCAGCAGAGAAAATCCGATAAATCCCATTATCAAAATGAATTACACAAACAAAACCCAATGACAGTGAAATCGAGAGCAATTCTTAAATAATTCATTCAGGGCTTGTGATGCAACCTGGATTTACCACATCTACACCCAGAGCTGAGTGAGACATAAGGTTGGGCACTTCGGGCTGATAGCATTGGTGAGGTTCGATGAGCAAATGCAGACCCTTTGAAGTCATACAGCATGGTACCCATTCCATGGGTCCCAACTCTCCAAGTTTAAGGGATTCTTCCTTCAGCTAAAACATGCATGGGAAACCCACAGTATGGTGCACCGTGTGACTGGCAAACGTTTTCAAATGCATCTCAGTTTTCATCCCCTTTTACTCGGGTTCACCATTCCAGACCCTTTACGAACACTCTCCCCACTTGGAGAGTCAGTGCCTTTAACCTCCTGTTGGGCACAGTTTGCAATTTCTGCGCAAGATGAAAAGGAATAGGGAGAACGAATGAGAGACTAGCTCTAGGTGTCTGCACGGGCAAATTTAACGCTCATTTCCCACCAGGAAGAGGAATTAACCAAAGGCTCAGCATGCCGTGCCGGAACCAGATTAGGGCCTGAGGCAATCCTGTGGGTTTGCGGCCAGCTCACAAGATAGTGAGTTGAAGAAAGGAGCTCAGGTTCACTGTAACTCACAAACCTGCAGAGTTATAAATGACAGCTATCGTCCAAAAATATATTGAAGGAAGGCTGCGAAGACGACTTGTATGCGGGACAGATTTGCAGGAAAACGATTTCAGGGGGTAGACGGGAATTGCATTTAAAGCATAGGAAAAGAGGCAGAACGTCGACAATGATGCTCTTGGCCAAAAAGGGCGTATGCGATTTTTCCTGAATATATTCAGGAAAAAACGCATACGCCCTTTTTGGCCAACCAAGCAAGCATGTTAAAGAAATCTGCACTACAATGAAGTCTCACTTCCCCCGGTCAAAAGGGCCATCTGAAAAAAGTGTAAAATCCAGAAAGGCAGCACAGGCCATGGAGAACAGGGAGCCTTGTTATGCTGATGGGCGGCATGAAAATTGCCAACAGCCACTCTGGAGAAGTGTATGGTGTTTCCCGGAACCCCGAAAAAACAAAGCTACGGAGCCTACGGCACTTCCACTTATGTTCCTATAGCTTAGGGAAATTAAAATCAAAAACACACAGCAACCCCAAAGTGTCGGACGGCTCTGTTTACAAGAACCTCGTCTACGGTACAAGTTAAATATCCCAGAATGTGAAAAATGGATAAAGAAGTTGTGGTACGTACGTACAAAGGAATATCACTCAGCAATGAAATCTATGTCATCAGGCCCGTCGCGGCATAATGAGTGGATTCAGGTACGATGATTCTAAGTGAAATAAGTCACACAGAAAATGAAACATCATAAGACATCACTAATACACGGAATGTAAACTTGGCTACACATGAACTGAATTACAAAACAGAACAGGGTCTCAAATTTAGAAAACCAACTTATGCTTGCTTAAGGGGAAAGGTGAGTTGGGGTGCTGCATAAAACCAGAGATAGAAATTAGCACAGATACCTTTCCATAAGCCATATATGTAATAGTCAAGACCTACCCCTTGCTCAACGAAATGGACTAAACACCCCATATTCAACGCCTAGGAATACACCTGACTAGTAAGAATCTTCAAACCCATGGATTTATATGTCTCCGTAAGAGAATGAAGCGTGTGTACAGCGGCATGAATGCAGCAGAGAAAATCCGATAAATCCCATTATCAAAATGAATTACACAAACAAACCCAAGGACAGTGAAATCGAGAGCAATTCTTAAATAATTCATTCAGGGCTTGTGATGCAACCTGGATTTACCACATCTACACCCAGAGCTGAGTGAGACATAAGGTTGGGCACTTCGGGCTGATAGCATTGGTGAGGTTCGATGAGCAAATGCAGACCCTTTGAACTCATACAGCATGGTACCCATTCCATGGGTCCCAACTCTCCAAGTTTAAGGGATTCTTCCTTCAGCTAAAACATGCATGGGAAACCCACAGTATGATGCACCGTGAGACTGGCAAACGTTTTCAAATGCATCTCAGTTTTCGTCCCCTTTTACTTGGGTTCACCATTCCAGACCCTTTACGAACACTCTCCTCACTTGGAGAGTCAGTGCCTTTAACCTCCTGTTGGGCACAGTTTGCAATTTCTGCGCAAGATGAAAAGGAATAGGGAGAACCAATGAGAGACTAGCTCTAGGTGTCTGCACCGGCAAATTTAACGCTCATTTCCCACCAGGAAGAGGAATTAACCAAAGGCTCAGCATGCCGTGCCAGAACCAGGTTAGGGCCTGAAGCAATTCTGCGGGTTTGCGGCCAGCTCACAAGATAGCGAGTTGAAGAAAGGAGCTCAGGGGCACTGTAACTCACAAACCTGCAGAGTTATAAATGACAGCTATCGTCCAAAAATATATTGAAGGAAGGCTGCGAAGACGACTTGTAAGCGGGGCAGATTTGCAAGAAAACGATTTCAGGGGGCAGACGGGAATTTCATTTAAAGCATAGGAAAAGAGGCAGAACGTCGACAATGATGCTCTTGGCCAAAAAGGGCGTATGCGTTTTTTCCTGAATATATTCAGGAAAAAACGCCTACGCCCTTTTTGGCCAACCAAGAATGCATGTTAAAGAAATGTGCAATTCAATGAAGTCTCACTGCCCCCCGGTCAGAAGGGCCATCTGAAAAAAGTGTAAAATCCAGAAAGGCAGCACAGGCCATGGAGAACAGCGAGCCTTGTTATGCTGATGGGCGGGATGTAAATTGCCAACAGCCACTCTGGAGAAGTGTATGGTGTTTCCCGGAACACCGAAAAAACAAAGCTACGGAGCCTACGGCACTTCCACTTATGGTCCTATAGCGTAGGGAAATTAAAATCAAAAACACACAGCCACCCCAAAGTGTCGGACGGCTCTGTTTCCAAGAACCTCGTCTACGGTACAAGTTAAATATCCCAGAATGTGAAAAATGGATAAAGAAGTTGTGGTACGTACGTACAATGGAATATCACTCAGCAATGAAATCTATGTCATCAGGCCCGTCGCGGCATAATGAGTGGATTCAGGTACGATGATTCTTAGTGAAATAAGTCACACAGAAAATGAAACATCGTAAGATACCACTAATACACGGAATGTAAACTTGGCTACACATGAACTGAATTACAAAACAGAACAGGGTCTCAAATTTAGAAAACCAACTTATGCTTGCTTAAGGGGAAAGGTGAGTTGGGGTGCTGCATAAAACCAGAGATAGAAATTAGCACAGATACCTTTCCATAAGCCAAATATGTAATAGTCAAGACCTACCCCTTGCTCAACGAAATGGACTAAACACCCCATATTCAACGCCTAGGAATACACCTGACTAGTAAGAATCTTCAAACCCATGGATTTATATGTCTCCGTAAGAGAATGAAGCGTGTGTACAGCGGCATGAATGCAGCAGAGAAAATCCGATAAATCCCATTAACAAAATGAATTACACAAACAAAACCCAAGGACAGTGAAATAGAGAGCAATTCTTAAATAATTCATTCAGGGCTTGTGATGCAACCTGGATTTACCACATCTACACCCAGAGCTGAGTGAGACATAAGGTTGGGCACTTCGGGCTGATAGCATTGGTGAGGTTCGATGAGCAAATGCAGACCCTTTGAAGTCATACAGCATGGTACCCATTCCATGGGTCCCAACTCTCCAAGTTTAAGGGATTCCTCCTTCAGCTAAAACATGCATGGGAAACCCACAGTATGGTGCACCGTGTGACTGGCAAACGTTTTCAAATGCATCTCAGTTTTCGTCCCCTTTTACTCGGGTTCACCATTCCAGACCCTTTACGAACACTCTCCCCACTTGGAGAGTCAGTGCCTTTAACCTCCTGTTGGGCACAGTTTGCAATTTCTGCGCAAGATGAAAAGGAATAGGGAGAACCAATGAGAGACTAGCTCTAGGTGTCTGCACGGGCAAATTTAATGCTCATTTCCCACCAGGAAGAGGAATTAACCAAAGGCTCAGCATGCCGTGCCGGAACCAGATTAGGGCCTGAAGCAATCCTGTGGGTTTGCGGCCAGCTCACAAGATAGCGAGTTGAAGAAAGGAGCTCAGGGGCACTGTAACTAACAAACCTGCAGAGTTACAAATGACAGCTATCGTCCAAAAATATATTGAAGGAAGGCTGCGAAGACGACTTGTAAGCGGGACAGATTTGCAGGAAAACGATTTCAGGGGGTAGACGGGAATTGCATTTAAAGCATAGGAAAAGAGGCAGAACGTCGACAATGATGCTCTTGGCCAAAAAGGGCGTATGCGTTTTTTCCTGATATTCAGGAAAAAACGCATACGCCCTTTTTGGCCAACCAAGCAAGCATGTTAAAGAAATCTGCACTACAATGAAGTCTCACTGCCCCCCGGTCAAAAGGGCCATCTGAAAAAAGTGTAAAATCCAGAAAGGCAGCACAGGCCATGGAGAACCGGGAGCCTTGTTATGCTGATGGGCGGGATGTAAATTGCCAACAGCCACTCTGGAGAAGTGTATGGTGTTTCCCGGAACACCGAAAAAACAAAGCTACGGAGCCTACGGCACTTCCACTTATGGTCCTATAGCTTAGGGAAATTAAAATCAAAAACACACAGCCACCCAAAAGTGTCGGACGGCTCTGTTTACAAGAACCTCGTCTACGGTACAAGTTAAATATCCCAGAATGTGAAAAATGGATAAAGAAGTTGTGGTACGTACGTACAATGGAATATCACTCAGCAATGAAATCTATGTCATCAGGCCCGTCGAGGCATAATGAGTGGATTCAGGTACGATGATTCTAAGTGAAATAAGTCACACAGAAAATGAAACATCATAAGATATCACTACTACACGGAATGTAAACTTGGCTACACATGAACTGAATTACAAAACAGAACAGGATCTCAAATTTAGAAAACCAACTTATGCTTGCTTAAGGGGAAAGGTGAGTTGGGGTGCTGCATAAAACCAGAGATAGAAATTAGCACAGATACCTTTCCATAAGCCAAATATGTAATAGTCAAGACCTACCCCTTGCTCAACGAAATGGACTAAACACCCCATATTCAACGCCTAGGAATACACCTGACTAGTAAGAATCTTCAAACCCATGGATTTATATGTCTCCGTAAGAGAATGAAGCGTGTGTACAGCGGCATGAATGCAGCAGAGAAAATCCGATAAATCCCATTATCAAAATGAATTACACAAACAAAACCCAAGGACAGTGAAATAGAGAGCAATTCTTAAATAATTCATTCAGGGCTTGTGATGCAACCTGGGTTTACCACATCTACACCCAGAGCTCAGTGAGACATAAGGTTGGGCACTTCGGGCTGATAGCATTGGTGAGGTTCGATGAGCAAATGCAGACCCTTTGAAGTCATACAGCATGGTACCCATTCCATGGGTCCCAACTCTCCAAGTTTAAGGGATTCTTCCTTCAGCTAAAACATGCATGGGAAACCCACAGTATGGTGCACCGTGTGACTGGCAAACGTTTTCAAATGCATCTCAGTTTTCGACCCCTTTTACTTGGGTTCACCATTCCAGACCCTTTACGAACACTCTCCCCACTTGGAGAGTCAGTGCCTTTAAGCTCCTGTTGGGCACAGTTTGCAATTTCTGCGCAAGATGAAAAGGAATAGGGAGAACGAATGAGAGACTAGCTCTAGGTGTCTGCACGGGCAAAGTTAACGCTCATTTCCCACCAGGAAGAGGAATTAACCAAAGGCTCAGCATGCCGTGCCGGAACCAGATTAGGGCCTGAGGCAATCCTGTGGGTTTGCGGCCAGCTCACAAGATAGCGAGTTGAAGAAAGGAGCTCAGGGGCACTGTAACTCACAACCCTGCAGAGTTATAAATTACAGCTATCGTCCAAAAATATATTGAAGGAAGGCTGCGAAGACGACTTGTAAGCGGGACAGATTTGCAGGAAAACGATTTCAGGGGGTAGACGGGAATTGCATTTAAAGCATAGGAAAAGAGGCAGAACGTCGACAGTGATGCTCTTGGCCAAAAAGGGCGTATGCGTTTTTCCCTGAATATATTCAGGAAAAAACGCATACGCCCTTTTTGGCCAACCAAGCAAGCATGTTAAAGAAATCTGCACTACAATGAAGTCTCACTGCCCCCCGGTCAAAAGGGCCATCTGAAAAAAGTGTAAAATCCAGAAAGGCAGCACAGGCCATGGAGAACAGGGAGCCTTGTTATGCTGATGGGTGGGATGTAAATTGACAACAGCCACTCTGGAGAAGTGTATGGTGTTTCCTGAAACATCTAAAAAACAAAGCTACGGAGCCTACGGCACTTCCCCTTATGGTCCTATAGCTTAGGAAAATTAAAATCAAAAACACACAGCCACCCAAATGTCTCGGGCGGCTCTGTTTACAAGAACCTCGTCTACAGTACAAGTTAAATATCCCAGAATGTGAAAAATGGATAAACAAGTTGTGGTATGTACGTACAATGGAATATAACACAGCAATGAAATCTATGTCATCAGGCCCGTCGCGGCATAATGAGTGGATTCAGGTACGATGATTCTAAGTGAAATAAGTCACACAGAAAATGAAACATCATAAGATATCACTAATACACGGAATGTAAACTTGGCTACACATGAACTGAATTACAAAACAGAACAGGGTCTCAAATTTAGAAAACCAACTTATGCTTGCTTAAGGGGAAAGGTGAGTTGGGGTGCTGCATAAAACCAGAGATAGAAATTAGCACAGATACCTTTCCATAAGCCAAATATGTAATAGTCAAGACCTACCCCTTGCTCAACGAAATGGACTAAACACCCCATATTCAACGCCTAGGAATACACCTGACTAGTAAGAATCTTCAAACCCATGGATTTATATGTCTCCGTAAGAGAATGAAGAGTGTGTACAGTGGCATGAATGCAGCAGAGAAAATCCGATAAATCCCATTATCAAAATGAATTACACAAACAAAACCCAAGGACAGTGAAATCGAGAGCAATTCTTAAATAATTCATTCAGGGCTTGTGATGCAACCTGGATTTACCACATCTACACCCAGAGCTGAGTGAGACATAAAGTTGGGCACTTTGGGCTCATAGCATTGGTGAGGTTCGATGAGCAAATGCAGACCCTTTGAAGTTATACAGCATGGTACCTTTTCCATGGGTCCCAACTCTCCAAGTTTAAGGGATTCTTCCTTCAGCTAAAACATGCATGGGAAACCCACAGTATGGTGCACCGTGTGACTGGCAAACGTTTTCAAATGCATCTCAGTTTTCGTCCCCTTTTACTCGGGTTCACCATTCCAGACCCTTTACGAACACTCTCCCCACTTGGAGAGTCAGTGCCTTTAGCCTCCTGTTGAGCACAGTTTGCAATTCCTGCGCAAGATGAAAAGGAATAGGGAGAACCAATGAGAGACTAGCTGTAGGTGTCTGCACGGGCAAATTTAACGCTCATTTCCCACCAGGAAGAGGAATTAACCAAAGGCTCAGCATGCCGTGCCGGAACCAGATTAGAGCCTGAAGCAATCCTGCGGGTTTGCGGCCAGCTCACAAGATAGCGAGTTGAAGAAAGGAGCTCAGGGGCACTGTAACTCACAAACCTGCAGAGTTATAAATGACAGCTATCGTCCAAAAATATATTGAAGGAAGGCTGCGAAGACGACTTGTAAGCGGGGCAGATTTGCAGGAAAACGATTTCAGGGGGCAGACGGGAATTTCATTTAAAGCATAGGAAAAGAGGCAGAACGTCGACAATGATGCTCTTGGCCAAAAAAGGCGTATGCGTTTTTTCCTGAATATATTCAGGAAAAACACATACGCCCTTTTTGGCCAACCAAGCAAGCATGTTAAAGAAATCTGCACTACAATGAAGTCTCACTGCCCCCCGGTCAAAAGGGCCATCTGAAAAAAGTGTAAAATCCAGAAAGGCAGCACAGGCCATGGAGAACAGGGAGCCTTGTTATGCTGATGAGCGGGATGTAAATTGCCAACAGCCACTCTGGAGATGTGTATGGTGTTTCCCGGAACACCGAAAAAACAAAGCTACGGAGCCTACGGCACTTCCACTTATGGTCCTATAGCTTAGGGAAATTAAAATCAAAAACACACAGCCACCCAAAAGTCTCCGGTGGCTCTGTTTACAAGAACCTCGTCTACGGTACAAGTTAAATATCCCAGAATGTGAAAAATGGATAAAGAAGTTGTGGTACGTACGTACAATGGAATATCACACAGCAATGAAATCTATGTCATCAGGCCCGTCGCGGCATAATGAGTGGATTCAGGTACGATGATTCTAAGTGAAATAAGTCACACAGAAAATGAAACATCATAAGATATAACTAATACACGGAATGTAAATTTGGCTACACATGAACTGAATTACAAAACAGAACAGGGTCTCAAATTTAGAAAACCAACTTATGCTTGCTTAAGGGGAAAGGTGAGTTGGGGTGCTGCATAAAACCAGAGATAGAAATTAGCACAGATACCTTTCCATAAGCCAAATATGTAATAGTCAAGACCTACCCCTTGCTCAACGAAATGGACTAAACACCCCATATTCAACGCCTAGGAATACACCTGACTAGTAAGAATCTTCAAACCCATGGATTTATATGTCTCCATAAGAGAATCAAGCATGTGTACAGCTGCATGAAGGCAGCAGAGAAAATCCGATAAATCCCATTATCAAAATGAATTACACAAACAAAACACAAGGACAGTGAAATAGAGAGCAATTCTTAAATAATTCATTCAGAGCTTGTGATGCAACCTGGATTTACCTCATCTATACCCAGAGCTGAGTGAGACATAAGGTTGGACACTTCGGGCTGATAGCATTGGTGAGGTTCGATGAGCAAATGAAGACCATTTGAAGTCATACTGCATGGTACCCATTCCATGGGTCCCAACTCTCCAGGTTTAAGCCATTCTTCCTTCAGCTAAAACATGCATGGGAATCCCACAGTATGGTGCACCGTGTGACCGGGAAACGTTTTCAAATGCATCTCAGTTTTTGTCCCCTTTTATTTGGGTTCACTATTCCAGACCCTTTACTAACACGCTCCCCACTTGGAGAGTCAGTGCCTTTAACCTCCTGTTGGGCACAGTTTGCAATTTCTGCGCAAGATGAACAGGAATAGGGAGAACCAATGAGAGACTAGCTGTAGGTGTCTGCACGGGCAAATTTAACGCTCATTTCCCACCAGGAAGAGGAATTAACCAAAGGCTCAGCATGCCGTGCCGGAACCAGATTAGAGCCTGAAGCAATCCTGCGGGTTTGCGGCCAGCTCACAAGATAGCGAGTTGAAGAAAGGAGCTCAGGGGCACTGTAACTCACAAACCTGCAGAGTTATAAATGACAGCTATCGTCCAAAAATATATTGAAGGAAGGCTGCGAAGACGACTTGTAAGCGGGGCAGATTTGCAGGAAAACGATTTCAGGGGGCAGACGGGAATTTCATTTAAAGCATAGGAAAAGAGGCAGAACGTCGACAATGATGCTCTTGGCCAAAAAGGGCGTATGCGTTTTTTCCTGAATATATTCAGGAAAAAACGCATACGCCCTTTTTGGCCAACCAAGCATGCATGTTAAAGAAATGTGCACTTCAGTGAAGTCTCACTGCCCCCCGGTCAAAAGGGCCATCTGAAAAAAGTGTAAAATCCAGAAAGACAGCACAGGCCATGGAGAACAGCGAGCCTTGTTATGCTGATGGGCGGGATGTAAATTGCCAACAGCCAGTCTGGAAAAGTGTATGGTGTTTCCTAGAACATCTAAAAAACAAAGCAACGGAGCCTACGGCACTTCTCCTTATGGTCCTATAGCTTAGGAAAATTAAAATCAAAAACACACAGCCACCCAAAAGTCTCGGGCGGCTCTGTTTACAAGAACCTCGTCTACCGTAAAAGTTAAATATCCCAGAATGTGAAAAATGGATAAACAAGTTGTGGTACGTACGTACAATGGAATATCACACAGCAATGAAATCTATGTCATCAGGCCCGTCAAGGCATAATGAGTGGATTCAGGTACGATGATTCTAAGTGAAATAAGTCACACAGAAAATGAAACATCATAAGATATCACTAATACACGGAATGTAAACTTGGCTACACATGAACTGAATTACAAAACAGAACAGGGTCTCAAATTTAGAACACCAACTTATGCTTGCTTAAGGGGAAAGGTGAGTTGGGGTGCTGCATAAAACCAGAGATAGAAATTAGCACAGATACCTTTCCATAAGCCAAATATGTAATAGTCAAGCCCTACCCCTTGCTCAACGAAATGGACTAAACACCCCATATTCAACGCCTAGGAATACACCTGACTAGTAAGAATCTTCAAACCCATGGATTTATATGTCTCCGTAAGAGAATGAAGAGTGTGTACAGTGGCATGAATGCAGCAGAGAAAATCCGATAAATCCCATTATCAAAATGAATTACACAAACAAAACCCAAGGACAGTGAAATCGAGAGCAATTCTTAAATAATTCATTCAGGGCTTGTGATGCAACCTGGATTTACCACATCTACACCCAGAGCTGAGTGAGACATAAAGTTGGGCACTTTGGGCTCATAGCATTGGTGAGGTTCGATGAGCAAATGCAGACCCTTTGAAGTCATACAGCATGGTACCTTTTCCATGGGTCCCAACTCTCCATGTTTAAGGGATTCTTCCTTCAGCTAAAACATGCATGGGAAACCCACAGTATGGTGCACCGTGTGACTGGCAAACGTTTTCAAATGCATCTCAGTTTTCGTCCCCTTTTACTCGGGTTCACCATTCCAGACCCTTTACGAACACTCTCCCCACTTGGAGAGTCAGTGCCTTTAGCCTCCTGTTGGGCACAGTTTGCAATTCCTGCGCAAGATGAAAAGGAATAGGGAGAACCAATGAGAGACTAGCTGTAGGTTTCTGCACGGGCAAATTTAACGCTCATTTCCCACCAGGAAGAGGAATTAACCAAAGGCTCAGCATGCCGTGCCGGAACCAGATTAGAGCCTGAAGCAATCCTGCGGGTTTGCGGCCAGCTCACAAGATAGCGAGTTGAAGAAAGGAGCTCAGGGGCACTGTAACTCACAAACCTGCAGAGTTATAAATGACAGCTATCGTCCAAAAATATATTGAAGGAAGGCTGCGAAGACGACTTGTAAGCGGGGCAGATTTGCAGGAAAACGATTTCAGGGGGCAGACGGGAATTTCATTTAAAGCATAGGAAAAGAGGCAGAACGTCGACAATGATGCTCTTGGCCAAAAAGGGCGTATGCGTTTTTTCCTGAATATATTCAGGAAAAAACGCATACGCCCTTTTTGGCCAACCAAGCATGCATGTTAAAGAAATGTGCACTTCAGTGAAGTCTCACTGCCCCCCGGTCAAAAGGGCCATCTGAAAAAAGTGTAAAATCCAGAAAGACAGCACAGGCCATGGAGAACAGCGAGCCTTGTTATGCTGATGGGCGGGATGTAAATTGCCAACAGCCAGTCTGGAAAAGTGTATGGTGTTTCCTAGAACATCTAAAAAACAAAGCAACGGAGCCTACGGCACTTCTCCTTATGGTCCTATAGCTTAGGAAAATTAAAATCAAAAACACACAGCCACCCAAAAGTCTCGGGCGGCTCTGTTTACAAGAACCTCGTCTACCGTAAAAGTTAAATATCCCAGAATGTGAAAAATGGATAAACAAGTTGTGGTACGTACGTACAATGGAATATCACACAGCAATGAAATCTATGTCATCAGGCCCGTCAAGGCATAATGAGTGGATTCAGGTACGATGATTCTAAGTGAAATAAGTCACACAGAAAATGAAACATCATAAGATATCACTAATACACGGAATGTAAACTTGGCTACACATGAACTGAATTACAAAACAGAACAGGGTCTCAAATTTAGAACACCAACTTATGCTTGCTTAAGGGGAAAGGTGAGTTGGGGTGCTGCATAAAACAAGAGATAGAAATTAGCACAGATACCTTTCCATAAGCCAAATATGTAATAGTCAAGACCTACCCCTTGCTCAACGAAATGGACTAAACACCCCATATTCAACGCCTAGGAATACACCTGACTAGTAAGAATCTTCAAACCCATGGATTTATATGTCTCCGTAAGAGAATGAAGCGTGTGTACAGCGGCATGAATGCAGCAGAGAAAATCCGATAAATCCCATTATCAAAATGAATTACACAAACAAAACCCAAGGACAGTGAAATAGAGAGCAATTCTTAAATAATTCATTCAGGGCTTGTGATGCAACCTGGATTTACCACATCTACACCCAGAGCTGAGTGAGACATAAGGTTGGGCGCTTCGGGCTGATAGCATTGGTGAGGTTCGATGAGCAAATGCAGACCCTTTGAAGTCATACAGCATGGTACCCTTTCCATGGGTCCCAACTCTCCAAGTTTAAGGGATTCTTCCTTCAGCTAAAACATGCATGGGAAACCCACAGTATGGTGCACCGTGTGACTGGCAAACGTTTTCAAATGCATCTCAGTTTTCGTCCCGTTTTACTCGGGTTCACCATTCCAGACCCTTTACGAACACTCTCCCCACTTGGAGAGTCAGTGCCTTTAACCTCCTGTTGGGCACAGTTTGCAATTTCTGCGCAAGATGAAAAGGAATAGGGAGAACCAATGAGAGACTAGCTGTAGGTGTGTGCACGGGCAAATTTAACGCTCATTTCCCACCAGGAAGAGGAATTAACCAAAGGCTCAGCATGCCGTGCCGGAATCAGATTAGGGCCTGAAGCAATCCTGTGGGTTTGCGGCCAGCTCACAAGATAGCGAGTTGAAGAAAGGAGCTCAGGGGCACTGTAACTCACAAACCTGCAGAGTTATAAATGACAGCTATCGTCCAAAAATATATTGAAGGAAGGCTGCGAAGACGACTTGTAAGCGGGACAGATTTGCAGGAAAACGATTTCACGGGGTAGACGGGAATTGCATTTAAAGCATAGGAAAAGAGGCAGAACGTCGACAATGATGCTCTTGGCCCAAAAGGGCGTATGCGTTTTTTCCTGAATATATTCAGGAAAAACACATACGCCCTTTTTGGCCAACCAAGCAAGCATGTTAAAGAAATCTGCACTACAATGAAGTCTCACTGCCCCCCGGTCAAAAGGGCCATCTGAAAAAAGTGTAAAATCCAGAAAGGCAGCACAGGCCATGGAGAACAGGGAGCCTTGTTATGCTGATGGGCGGGATGTAAATTGCCAACAGCCACTCTGGAGAAGTGTATGGTGTTTCACGGAACACCGAAAAAACAAAGCTACGGAGCCTACGGCACTTCCACTTATGGTCCTATAGTTTGGGAAATTAAAATCAAAAACACACAGCCACCCCAAAGTGTCGGACAGCTCTGTTTACAAGAACCTCGTCTACGGTACAAGGTAAATATCCCAGAATGTGAAAAATGGATAAAGAAGATGTGGTACGTACGTACAATGGAATATAACTCAGCAATGAAATCTATGTCATCAGGCCCGTCGCGGCATAATGAGTGGATTCAGGTACGATGATTCTAAGTGAAATAAGTCACACAGAAAATGAAACATCATAAGATATCACTAATACACGGAATGTAAACTTGGCTACACATGAACTGAATTACAAAACAGAACAGGGTCTCAAATTTAGAAAACCAACTTATGCTTGCTTAAGGGGAAAGGTGAGTTGGGGTGCTGCATAAAACCAGAGATAGAAATTAGCACAGATACCTTTCCATAAGCCAAATATATAATAGTCAAGCCCTTCCCCTTGCTCAACGAAATGGACTAAACACCCCATATTCAACGCCTAGGAATACACCTGACTAGTAAGAATCTTCAAACCCATGGATTTATATGTCTCCGTAAGAGAATGAAGCGTGTGTACAGTGGCATGAATGCAGCAGAGAAAATCCGATAAATCCCATTATCAAAATGAATTACACAAACAAAACCCAATGACAGTGAAATCGAGAGCAATTCTTAAATAATTCATTCAGGGCTTGTGATGCAACCTGGATTTACCACATCTACACCCAGAGCTGAGTGAGACATAAGGTTGGGCACTTCGGGCTGATAGCATTGGTGAGGTTCGATGAGCAAATGCAGACCCTTTGAACTCATACAGCATGGTACCCATTCCATGGGTCCCAACTCTCCAAGTTTAAGGGATTCTTCCTTCAGCTAAAACATGCATGGGAAACCCACAGTATGGTGCACCGTGTGACTGGCAAACGTTTTCAAATGCATCTCAGTTTTCATCCCCTTTTACTCGGGTTCACCATTCCAGACCCTTTACGAACACTCTCCCCACTTGGAGAGTCAGTGCCTTTAACCTCCTGTTGGGCACAGTTTGCAATTTCTGCGCAAGATGAAAAGGAATAGGGAGAACGAATGAGAGACTAGCTCTAGGTGTCTGCACGGGCAAATTTAACGCTCATTTCCCACCAGGAAGAGGAATTAACCAAAGGCTCAGCATGCCGTGCCGGAACCAGATTAGGGCCTGAGGCAATCCTGTGGGTTTGCGGCCAACTCACAAGATAGTGAGTTGAAGAAAGGAGCTCAGGTTCACTGTAACTCACAAACCTGCAGAGTTATAAATGACAGCTATCGTCCAAAAATATATTGAAGGAAGGCTGCGAAGACGACTTGTATGCGGGACAGATTTGCAGGAAAACGATTTCAGGGGGTAGACGGGAATTGCATTTAAAGCATAGGAAAAGAGGCAGAACGTCGACAATGATGCTCTTGGCCAAAAAGGGCGTATGCGATTTTTCCTGAATATATTCAGGAAAAAACGCATACGCCCTTTTTGGCCAACCAAGCAAGCATGTTAAAGAAATCTGCACTACAATGAAGACTCACTGCCCCCGGTCAAAAGGGCCATCTGAAAAAAGTGTAAAATCCAGAAAGGCAGCACAGGCCATGGAGAACAGGGAGCCTTGTTATGCTGATGGGCGGCATGAAAATTGCCAACAGCCACTCTGGAGAAGTGTATGGTGTTTCCCGGAACCCCGAAAAAACAAAGCTACGGAGCCTACGGCACTTCCACTTATGTTCCTATAGCTTAGGGAAATTAAAATCAAAAACACACAGCCACCCCAAAGTGTCGGACGGCTCTGTTTACAAGAACCTCGTCTACGGTACAAGTTAAATATCCCAGAATGTGAAAAATGGATAAAGAAGTTGTGGTACGTACGTACAAAGGAATATCACTCAGCAATGAAATCTATGTCATCAGGCCCGTCGCGGCATAATGAGTGGATTCAGGTACGATGATTCTAAGTGAAATAAGTCACACAGAAAATGAAACATCATAAGACATCACTAATACACGGAATGTAAACTTGGCTACACATGAACTGAATTACAAAACAGAACAGGGTCTCAAATTTAGAAAACCAACTTATGCTTGCTTAAGGGGAAAGGTGAGTTGGGGTGCTGCATAAAACCAGAGATAGAAATTAGCACAGATACCTTTCCATAAGCCATATATGTAATAGTCAAGACCTACCCCTTGCTCAACGAAATGGACTAAACACCCCATATTCAACGCCTAGGAATACACCTGACTAGTAAGAATCTTCAAACCCATGGATTTATATGTCTCCGTAAGAGAATGAAGCGTGTGTACAGCGGCATGAATGCAGCAGAGAAAATCCGATAAATCCCATTATCAAAATGAATTACACAAACAAACCCAAGGACAGTGAAATCGAGAGCAATTCTTAAATAATTCATTCAGGGCTTGTGATGCAACCTGGATTTACCACATCTACACCCAGAGCTGAGTGAGACATAAGGTTGGGCACTTCGGGCTGATAGCATTGGTGAGGTTCGATGAGCAAATGCAGACCCTTTGAACTCATACAGCATGGTACCCATTCCATGGGTCCCAACTCTCCAAGTTTAAGGGATTCTTCCTTCAGCTAAAACATGCATGGGAAACCCACAGTATGATGCACCGTGAGACTGGCAAACGTTTTCAAATGCATCTCAGTTTTCGTCCCCTTTTACTTGGGTTCACCATTCCAGACCCTTTACGAACACTCTCCTCACTTGGAGAGTCAGTGCCTTTAACCTCCTGTTGGGCACAGTTTGCAATTTCTGCGCAAGATGAAAAGGAATAGGGAGAACCAATGAGAGACTAGCTCTAGGTGTCTGCACTGGCAAATTTAACGCTCATTTCCCACCAGGAAGAGGAATTAACCAAAGGCTCAGCATGCCGTGCCAGAACCAGGTTAGGGCCTGAAGCAATTCTGCGGGTTTGCGGCCAGCTCACAAGATAGCGAGTTGAAGAAAGGAGCTCAGGGGCACTGTAACTCACAAACCTGCAGAGTTATAAATGACAGCTATCGTCCAAAAATATATTGAAGGAAGGCTGCGAAGACGACTTGTAAGCGGGGCAGATTTGCAAGAAAACGATTTCAGGGGGCAGACGGGAATTTCATTTAAAGCATAGGAAAAGAGGCAGAACGTCGACAATGATGCTCTTGGCCAAAAAGGGCGTATGCGTTTTTTCCTGAATATATTCAGGAAAAAACGCCTACGCCCTTTTTGGCCAACCAAGAATGCATGTTAAAGAAATGTGCAATTCAATGAAGTCTCACTGCCCCCCGGTCAGAAGGGCCATCTGAAAAAAGTGTAAAATCCAGAAAGGCAGCACAGGCCATGGAGAACAGCGAGCCTTGTTATGCTGATGGGCGGGATGTAAATTGCCAACAGCCACTCTGGAGAAGTGTATGGTGTTTCCCGGAACACCGAAAAAACAAAGCTACGGAGCCTACGGCACTTCCACTTATGGTCCTATAGCTTAGGGAAATTAAAATCAAAAACACACAGCCACCCCAAAGTGTCGGACGGCTCTGTTTCCAAGAACCTCGTCTACGGTACAAGTTAAATATCCCAGAATGTGAAAAATGGATAAAGAAGTTGTGGTACGTACGTACAATGGAATATCACTCAGCAATGAAATCTATGTCATCAGGCCCGTCGAGGCATAATGAGTGGATTCAGGTACGATGATTCTAAGTGAAATAAGTCACACAGAAAATGAAACATCATAAGATATCACTACTACACGGAATGTAAACTTGGCTACACATGAACTGAATTACAAAACAGAACAGGATCTCAAATTTAGAAAACCAACTTATGCTTGCTTAAGGGGAAAGTTGAGTTGGGGTGCTGCATAAAACCAGAGATAGAAATTAGCACAGATACCTTTCCATAAGCCAAATATGTAATAGTCAAGACCTACCCCTTGCTCAACGAAATGGACTAAACACCCCATATTCAACGCCTAGGAATACACCTGACTAGTAAGAATCTTCAAACCCATGGATTTATATGTCTCCGTAAGAGAATGAAGCGTGTGTACAGCGGCATGAATGCAGCAGAGAAAATCCGATAAATCCCATTATCAAAATGAATTACACAAACAAAACCCAAGGACAGTGAAATAGAGAGCAATTCTTAAATAATTCATTCAGGGCTTGTGATGCAACCTGGGTTTACCACATCTACACCCAGAGCTCAGTGAGACATAAGGTTGGGCACTTCGGGCTGATAGCATTGGTGAGGTTCGATGAGCAAATGCAGACCCTTTGAAGTCATACAGCATGGTACCCATTCCATGGGTCCCAACTCTCCAAGTTTAAGGGATTCTTCCTTCAGCTAAAACATGCATGGGAAACCCACAGTATGGTGCACCGTGTGACTGGCAAACGTTTTCAAATGCATCTCAGTTTTCGACCCCTTTTACTTGGGTTCACCATTCCAGACCCTTTACGAACACTCTCCCCACTTGGAGAGTCAGTGCCTTTAAGCTCCTGTTGGGCACAGTTTGCAATTTCTGCGCAAGATGAAAAGGAATAGGGAGAACGAATGAGAGACTAGCTCTAGGTGTCTGCACGGGCAAATTTAACGCTCATTTCCCACCAGGAAGAGGAATTAACCAAAGGCTCAGCATGCCGTGCCGGAACCAGATTAGGGCCTGAGGCAATCCTGTGGGTTTGCGGCCAGCTCACAAGATAGCGAGTTGAAGAAAGGAGCTCAGGGGCACTGTAACTCACAACCCTGCAGAGTTATAAATTACAGCTATCGTCCAAAAATATATTGAAGGAAGGCTGCGAAGACGACTTGTAAGCGGGGCAGATTTGCAGGAAAACGATTTCAGGGGGTAGACGGGAATTGCATTTAAAGCATAGGAAAAGAGGCAGAACGTCGACAGTGATGCTCTTGGCCAAAAAGGGCGTATGCGTTTTTCCCTGAATATATTCAGGAAAAAACGCATACGCCCTTTTTGGCCAACCAAGCAAGCATGTTAAAGAAATCTGCACTACAATGAAGTCTCACTGCCCCCCGGTCAAAAGGGCCATCTGAAAAAAGTGTAAAATCCAGAAAGGCAGCACAGGCCATGGAGAACAGGGAGCCTTGTTATGCTGATGGGTGGGATGTAAATTGACAACAGCCACTCTGGAGAAGTGTATGGTGTTTCCTGAAACATCTAAAAAACAAAGCTACGGAGCCTACGGCACTTCCCCTTATGGTCCTATAGCTTAGGAAAATTAAAATCAAAAACACACAGCCACCCAAATGTCTCGGGCAGCTCTGTTTACAAGAACCTCGTCTACAGTACAAGTTAAATATCCCAGAATGTGAAAAATGGATAAAGAAGTTGTGGTATGTACGTACAATGGAATATAACACAGCAATGAAATCTATGTCATCAGGCCCGTCGCGGCATAATGAGTGGATTCAGGTACGATGATTCTAAGTGAAATAAGTCACACAGAAAATGAAACATCATAAGATATCACTAATACACGGAATGTAAACTTGGCTACACATGAACTGAATTACAAAACAGAACAGGGTCTCAAATTTAGAAAACCAACTTATGCTTGCTTAAGGGGAAAGGTGAGTTGGGGTGCTGCATAAAACCAGAGATAGAAATTAGCACAGATACCTTTCCATAAGCCAAATATGTAATAGTCAAGACCTACCCCTTGCTCAACGAAATGGACTAAACACCCCATATTCAACGCCTAGGAATACACCTGACTAGTAAGAATCTTCAAACCCATGGATTTATATGTCTCCGTAAGAGAATGAAGAGTGTGTACAGTGGCATGAATGCAGCAGAGAAAATCCGATAAATCCCATTATCAAAATGAATTACACAAACAAAACCCAAGGACAGTGAAATCGAGAGCAATTCTTAAATAATTCATTCAGGGCTTGTGATGCAACCTGGATTTACCACATCTACACCCAGAGCTGAGTGAGACATAAAGTTGGGCACTTTGGGCTCATAGCATTGGTGAGGTTCGATGAGCAAATGCAGACCCTTTGAAGTTATACAGCATGGTACCTTTTCCATGGGTCCCAACTCTCCAAGTTTAAGGGATTCTTCCTTCAGCTAAAACATGCATGGGAAACCCACAGTATGGTGCACCGTGTGACTGGCAAACGTTTTCAAATGCATCTCAGTTTTCGTCCCCTTTTACTCGGGTTCACCATTCCAGACCCTTTACGAACACTCTCCCCACTTGGAGAGTCAGTGCCTTTAGCCTCCTGTTGAGCACAGTTTGCAATTCCTGCGCAAGATGAAAAGGAATAGGGAGAACCAATGAGAGACTAGCTGTAGGTGTCTGCACGGGCAAATTTAACGCTCATTTCCCACCAGGAAGAGGAATTAACCAAAGGCTCAGCATGCCGTGCCGGAACCAGATTAGAGCCTGAAGCAATCCTGCGGGTTTGCGGCCAGCTCACAAGATAGCGAGTTGAAGAAAGGAGCTCAGGGGCACTGTAACTCACAAACCTGCAGAGTTATAAATGACAGCTATCGTCCAAAAATATATTGAAGGAAGGCTGCGAAGACGACTTGTAAGCGGGGCAGATTTGCAGGAAAACGATTTCAGGGGGCAGACGGGAATTTCATTTAAAGCATAGGAAAAGAGGCAGAACGTCGACAATGATGCTCTTGGCCAAAAAGGGCGTATGCGTTTTTTCCTGAATATATTCAGGAAAAAACGCATACGCCCTTTTTGGCCAACCAAGCATGCATGTTAAAGAAATGTGCACTTCAATGAAGTCTCACTGCCCCCCGGTCAAAAGGGCCATCTGAAAAAAGTGTAAAATCCAGAAAGACAGCACAGGCCATGGAGAACAGCGAGCCTTGTTATGCTGATGGGCGGGATGTAAATTGCCAACAGCCAGTCTGGAAAAGTGTATGGTGTTTCCTAGAACATCTAAAAAACAAAGCAACGGAGCCTACGGCACTTCTCCTTATGGTCCTATAGCTTAGGAAAATTAAAATCAAAAACACACAGCCACCCAAAAGTCTCGGGCGGCTCTGTTTACAAGAACCTCGTCTACCGTAAAAGTTAAATATCCCAGAATGTGAAAAATGGATAAACAAGTTGTGGTACGTACGTACAATGGAATATCACACAGCAATGAAATCTATGTCATCAGGCCCGTCAAGGCATAATGAGTGGATTCAGGTACGATGATTCTAAGTGAAATAAGTCACACAGAAAATGAAACATCATAAGATATCACTAATACACGGAATGTAAACTTGGCTACACATGAACTGAATTACAAAACAGAACAGGGTCTCAAATTTAGAAAACCAACTTATGCTTGCTTAAGGGGAAAGGTGAGTTGGGGTGCTGCATAAAACCAGAGATAGAAATTAGCACAGATACCTTTCCATAAGCCAAATATGTAATAGTCAAGACCTACCCCTTGCTCAACGAAATGGACTAAACACCCCATATTCAACGCCTAGGAATACACCTGACTAGTAAGAATCTTCAAACCCATGGATTTATATGTCTCCGTAAGAGAATGAAGCGTGTGTACAGCGGCATGAATGCAGCAGAGAAAATCCGATAAATCCCATTATCAAAATGAATTACACAAACAAAACCCAAGGACAGTGAAATAGAGAGCAATTCTTAAATAATTCATTCAGGGCTTGTGATGCAACCTGGATTTACCACATCTACACCCAGAGCTGAGTGAGACATAAGGTTGGGCGCTTCGGGCTGATAGCATTGGTGAGGTTCGATGAGCAAATGCAGACCCTTTGAAGTCATACAGCATGGTACCCTTTCCATGGGTCCCAACTCTCCAAGTTTAAGGGATTCTTCCTTCAGCTAAAACATGCATGGGAAACCCACAGTATGGTGCACCGTGTGACTGGCAAACGTTTTCAAATGCATCTCAGTTTTCGTCCCGTTTTACTCGGGTTCACCATTCCAGACCCTTTACGAACACTCTCCCCACTTGGAGAGTCAGTGCCTTTAACCTCCTGTTGGGCACAGTTTGCAATTTCTGCGCAAGATGAAAAGGAATAGGGAGAACCAATGAGAGACTAGCTGTAGGTGTCTGCACGGGCAAATTTAACGCTCATTTCCCACCAGGAAGAGGAATTAACCAAAGGCTCAGCATGCCGTGCCGGAATCAGATTAGGGCCTGAAGCAATCCTGTGGGTTTGCGGCCAGCTCACAAGATAGCGAGTTGAAGAAAGGAGCTCAGGGGCACTGTAACTCACAAACCTGCAGAGTTATAAATGACAGCTATCGTCCAAAAATATATTGAAGGAAGGCTGCGAAGACGACTTGTAAGCGGGACAGATTTGCAGGAAAACGATTTCACGGGGTAGACGGGAATTGCATTTAAAGCATAGGAAAAGAGGCAGAACGTCGACAATGATGCTCTTGGCCCAAAAGGGCGTATGCGTTTTTTCCTGAATATATTCAGGAAAAACACATACGCCCTTTTTGGCCAACCAAGCAAGCATGTTAAAGAAATCTGCACTACAATGAAGTCTCACTGCCCCCCGGTCAAAAGGGCCATCTGAAAAAAGTGTAAAATCCAGAAAGGCAGCACAGGCCATGGAGAACAGGGAGCCTTGTTATGCTGTTGGGCGGGATGTAAATTGCCAACAGCCACTCTGGAGAAGTGTATGGTGTTTCCCGGAACACCGAAAAAACAAAGCTACGGAGCCTACGGCACTTCCACTTATGGTCCTATAGATTAGGGAAATTAAAATCAAAAACACACAGCCACCCCAAAGTGTCGGACGGCTCTGTTTACAAGAACCTCGTCTACGGTACAAGTTAAATATCCCAGAATGTGAAAAATGGATAAAGAAGTTGTGGTACGTACGTACAATGGAATATCACTCAGCAATGAAATCTATGTCATCAGGCCCGTCGAGGCATAATGAGTGGATTCAGGTACGATGATTCTAAGTGAAATAAGTCACACAGAAAATGAAACATCATAAGATATCACTACTACACGGAATGTAAACTTGGCTACACATGAACTGAATTACAAAACAGAACAGGATCTCAAATTTAGAAAACCAACTTATGCTTGCTTAAGGGGAAAGGTGAGTTGGGGTGCTGCATAAAACCAGAGATAGAAATTAGCACAGATACCTTTCCATAAGCCAAATATGTAATAGTCAAGACCTACCCCTTGCTCAACGAAATGGACTAAACACCCCATATTCAACGCCTAGGAATACACCTGACTAGTAAGAATCTTCAAACCCATGGATTTATATGTCTCCGTAAGAGAATGAAGCGTGTGTACAGCGGCATGAATGCAGCAGAGAAAATCCGATAAATCCCATTATCAAAATGAATTACACAAACAAAACCCAAGGACAGTGAAATAGAGAGCAATTCTTAAATAATTCATTCAGGGCTTGTGATGCAACCTGGGTTTACCACATCTACACCCAGAGCTCAGTGAGACATAAGGTTGGGCACTTCGGGCTGATAGCATTGGTGAGGTTCGATGAGCAAATGCAGACCCTTTGAAGTCATACAGCATGGTACCCATTCCATGGGTCCCAACTCTCCAAGTTTAAGGGATTCTTCCTTCAGCTAAAACATGCATGGGAAACCCACAGTATGGTGCACCGTGTGACTGGCAAACGTTTTCAAATGCATCTCAGTTTTCGACCCCTTTTACTCGGGTTCACCATTCCAGACCCTTTACGAACACTCTCCCCACTTGGAGAGTCAGTGCCTTTAAGCTCCTGTTGGGCACAGTTTGCAATTTCTGCGCAAGATGAAAAGGAATAGGGAGAACGAATGAGAGACTAGCTCTAGGTGTCTGCACGGGCAAATTTAACGCTCATTTCCCACCAGGAAGAGGAATTAACCAAAGGCTCAGCATGCCGTGCCGGAACCAGATTAGGGCCTGAGGCAATCCTGTGGGTTTGCGGCCAGCTCACAAGATAGCGAGTTGAAGAAAGGAGCTCAGGGGCACTGTAACTCACAACCCTGCAGAGTTATAAATTACAGCTATCGTCCAAAAATATATTGAAGGAAGGCTGCGAAGACGACTTGTAAGCGGGACAGATTTGCAGGAAAACGATTTCAGGGGGTAGACGGGAATTGCATTTAAAGCATAGGAAAAGAGGCAGAACGTCGACAGTGATGCTCTTGGCCAAAAAGGGCGTATGCGTTTTTCCCTGAATATATTCAGGAAAAAACGCATACGCCCTTTTTGGCCAACCAAGCAAGCATGTTAAAGAAATCTGCACTACAATGAAGTCTCACTGCCCCCCGGTCAAAAGGGCCATCTGAAAAAAGTGTAAAATCCAGAAAGGCAGCACAGGCCATGGAGAACAGGGAGCCTTGTTATGCTGATGGGTGGGATGTAAATTGACAACAGCCACTCTGGAGAAGTGTATGGTGTTTCCTGAAACATCTAAAAAACAAAGCTACGGAGCCTACGGCACTTCCCCTTATGGTCCTATAGCTTAGGAAAATTAAAATCAAAAACACACAGCCACCCAAATGTCTCGGGCGGCTCTGTTTACAAGAACCTCGTCTACAGTACAAGTTAAATATCCCAGAATGTGAAAAATGGATAAACAAGTTGTGGTATGTACGTACAATGGAATATAACACAGCAATGAAATCTATGTCATCAGGCCCGTCGCGGCATAATGAGTGGATTCAGGTACGATGATTCTAAGTGAAATAAGTCACACAGAAAATGAAACATCATAAGATATCACTAATACACGGAATGTAAACTTGGCTACACATGAACTGAATTACAAAACAGAACAGGGTCTCAAATTTAGAAAACCAACTTATGCTTGCTTAAGGGGAAAGGTGAGTTGGGGTGCTGCATAAAACCAGAGATAGAAATTAGCACAGATACCTTTCCATAAGCCAAATATGTAATAGTCAAGACCTACCCCTTGCTCAACGAAATGGACTAAACACCCCATATTCAACGCCTAGGAATACACCTGACTAGTAAGAATCTTCAAACCCATGGATTTATATGTCTCCGTAAGAGAATGAAGAGTGTGTACAGTGGCATGAATGCAGCAGAGAAAATCCGATAAATCCCATTATCAAAATGAATTACACAAACAAAACCCAAGGACAGTGAAATCGAGAGCAATTCTTAATTAATTCATTCAGGGCTTGTGATGCAACCTGGATTTACCACATCTACACCCAGAGCTGAGTGAGACATAAAGTTGGGCACTTTGGGCTCATAGCATTGGTGAGGTTCAATGAGCAAATGCAGACCCTTTGAAGTTATACAGCATGGTACCTTTTCCATGGGTCCCAACTCTCCAAGTTTAAGGGATTCTTCCTTCAGCTAAAACATGCATGGGAAACCCACAGTATGGTGCACCGTGTGACTGGCAAACGTTTTCAAATGCATCTCAGTTTTCGTCCCCTTTTACTCGGGTTCACCATTCCAGACCCTTTACGAACACTCTCCCCACTTGGAGAGTCAGTGCCTTTAGCCTCCTGTTGAGCACAGTTTGCAATTCCTGCGCAAGATGAAAAGGAATAGGGAGAACCAATGAGAGACTAGCTGTAGGTGTCTGCACGGGCAAATTTAACGCTCATTTCCCACCAGGAAGAGGAATTAACCAAAGGCTCAGCATGCCGTGCCGGAACAAGATTAGAGCCTGAAGCAATCCTGCGGGTTTGCGGCCAGCTCACAAGATAGCGAGTTGAAGAAAGGAGCTCAGGGGCACTGTAACTCACAAACCTGCAGAGTTATAAATGACAGCTATCGTCCAAAAATATATTGAAGGAAGGCTGCGAAGACGACTTGTAAGCGGGGCAGATTTGCAGGAAAACGATTTCAGGGGGCAGACGGGAATTTCATTTAAAGCATAGGAAAAGAGGCAGAACGTCGACAATGATGCTCTTGGCCAAAAAGGGCGTATGCGTTTTTTCCTGAATATATTCAGGATAAAACGCATACGCCCTTTTTGGCCAACCAAGCATGCATGTTAAAGAAATGTGCACTTCAATGAAGTCTCACTACCCCCCGGTCAAAAGGGCCATCTGAAAAAAGTGTAAAATCCAGAAAGACAGCACAGGCCATGGAGAACAGCGAGCCTTGTTATGCTGATGGGCGGGATGTAAATTGCCAACAGCCAGTCTGGAAAAGTGTATGGTGTTTCCTAGAACATCTAAAAAACAAAGCAACGGAGCCTACGGCACTTCTCCTTATGGTCCTATAGCTTAGGAAAATTAAAATCAAAAACACACAGCCACCCAAAAGTCTCGGGCGGCTCTGTTTACAAGAACCTCGTCTACCGTAAAAGTTAAATATCCCAGAATGTGAAAAATGGATAAACAAGTTGTGGTACGTACGTACAATGGAATATCACACAGCAATGAAATCTATGTCATCAGGCCCGTCAAGGCATAATGAGTGGATTCAGGTACGATGATTCTAAGTGAAATAAGTCACACAGAAAATGAAACATCATAAGATATCACTAATACACGGAATGTAAACTTGGCTACACATGAACTGAATTACAAAACAGAACAGGGTCTCAAATTTAGAAAACCAACTTATGCTTGCTTAAGGGGAAAGGTGAGTTGGGGTGCTGCATAAAACCAGAGATAGAAATTAGCACAGATACCTTTCCATAAGCCAAATATATAATACTCAAGACCTACCCCTTGCTCAACGAAATGGACTAAACACCCCATATTCAACGCCTAGGAATACACCTGACTAGTAAGAATCTTCAAACCCATGGATTTATATGTCTCCGTAAGAGAATGAAGCGTGTGTACAGCGGCATGAATGCAGCAGAGAAAATCCGATAAATCCCATTATCAAAATGAATTACACAAACAAAACCCAAGGACAGTGAAATAGAGAGCAATTCTTAAATAATTCATTCAGGGCTTGTGATGCAACCTGGATTTACCACATCTACACCCAGAGCTGAGTGAGACATAAGGTTGGGCGCTTCGGGCTGATAGCATTGGTGAGGTTCGATGAGCAAATGCAGACCCTTTGAAGTCATACAGCATGGTACCCTTTCCATGGGTCCCAACTCTCCAAGTTTAAGGGATTCTTCCTTCAGCTAAAACATGCATGGGAAACCCACAGTATGGTGCACCGTGTGACTGGCAAACCTTTTCAAATGCATCTCAGTTTTCGTCCCTTTTTACTCGGGTTCACCATTCCAGACCCTTTACGAACACTCTCCCCACTTGGAGAGTCAGTGCCTTTAACCTCATGTTGGGCACAGTTTGCAATTTCTGCGCAAGATGAAAAGGAATAGGGAGAACGAATGAGAGACTAGCTCTAGGTGTCTGCACGGGCAAATTTAATGCTCATTTCCCACCAGGAAGAGGAATTAACCAAAGGCTCTGCATGCCGTGCCGGAACCAGAATAGGGCCTGAAGCAATCCTGTGTGTTTGCGGCCAGCTGACAAGATAGCGAGTTGAAGAAAGGAGCTCAGGGGTACTGTAACTCACAAACCTGCAGAGTTATAAATGACAGCTATCGTCCAAAAATATATTGAAGGAAGGCTGCGAAGACGACTTGTAAGCGGGACAGATTTGCAAGAAAACGATTTCAGGGGGTAGACGGGAATTGCATTTAAAGCATAGGAAAAGAGGCAGAACGTCGACAATGATGCTCTTGGCCAAAAAGGGCGTATGCGTTTTTCCCTGAATATATTCAGGAAAAAACGCATACGCCCTTTTTGGCCAACCAAGCAAGCATGTTAAAGAAATCTGCACTACAATGAAGTCTCACTGCCCCCCGGTCAAAAGGGCCATCTGAAAAAAGTGTAAAATCCAGAAAGGCAGCACAGGCCATGGAGAACAGGGAGCCTTGTTATGCTGATGGGCGGGATGTAAATTGCCAACAGCCACTCTGGAGAAGTGTATGGTGTTTCCCGGAACACCGAAAAAACAAAGCTACGGAGCCTACGGCACTTCCACTTATGGTCCTATAGATTAGGGAAATTAAAATCAAAAACACACAGCCACCCCAAAGTGTCGGACGGCTCTGTTTACAAGAACCTCGTCTACGGTACAAGTTAAATATCCCAGAATGTGAAAAATGGATAAAGAAGTTGTGGTACGTACGTACAATGGAATATCACTCAGCAATGAAATCTATGTCATCAGGCCCGTCGCGGCATAATGAGTGGATTCAGGTACGATGATTCTAAGTGAAATAAGTCACACAGAAAATGAAATATCATAAGATATCACTACTACACGGAATGTAAACTTGGCTACACATGAACTGAATTACAAAACAGAACAGGGTCTCAAATTTAGAAAACCAACTTATGCTTGCTTAAGGGGAAAGGTGAGTTGGGGTGCTGCATAAAACCAGAGATAGAAATTAGCACAGATACCTTTCCATAAGCCAAATATGTAATAGTCAAGACCTACCCCTTGCTCAACGAAATGGACTAAACACCCCATATTCAACGCCTAGGAATACACCTGACTAGTAAGAATCTTCAAACCCATGGATTTATATGTCTCCGTAAGAGAATGAAGCGTGTGTACAGCGGCATGAATGCAGCAGAGAAAATCCGATAAATCCCATTATCAAAATGAATTACACAAACAAAACCCAAGGACAGTGAAATAGAGAGCAATTCTTAAATAATTCATTCAGGGCTTGTGATGCAACCTGGATTTACCACATCTACACACACAGCTGAGTGAGACATAAGGTTGGGCACTTCGGGCTGATAGCATTGGTGAGGTTCGATGAGCAAATGAAGACCATTTGAAGTCATACTGCATGGAACCCATTCCATGGGTCCCAACTCTCCAGGTTTAAGCGATTCTTCCTTCAGCTAAAACATGCATGGCAATCCCACAGTATGGTGCACCGTGTGACCGGGAAACGATTTCAAATGAATCTCAGTTTTCGTCCCCTTTTATTCGGGTTCACTATTCCAGACCCTTTACTAACACGCTCCCCACTTGGAGAGTCAGTGCCTTTAACCTCCTGTTTGGCACAGTTTGCAATTTCTGCGCAAGATGAACAGGAATAGGGAGAACCAATGAGAGACTAGCTGTAGGTGTCTGCACGGGCAAATTTAACGCTCATTTCCCACCAGGAAGAGGAATTAACCAAAGGCTCAGCATGCCGTGCCGCAACAAGATTGGGGCCTGAAGCAATCCTGCGGGTTTGCGGCCAGCTCAAGAGAAAGCGATTTGAAGAAAGGAGCTCAGGGGCACTGTAATTCACAAACATGCAGAGTTATAAATGACAGCTATCGTCCAAAAATATATTGAAGGAAGGCTGCGAAGAGGACTTGAAAGCGGGGCAGAATTGCAGGAAAACAATTTCAGGGGGTAGACGGGAATTGCATTTAAAGCATAGGAAAAGAGGCAGAACGTCGACAATGATGCTCTTGGCCAAAAAGGGCGTATGCGTTTTTTCCTGAATATATTCAGGAAAAAACGCATATGCCCTTTTTGGCCAACCAAGCAAGCATGTTAAAGAAATCTGCAGTACAATGAAGTCTCACTGCCCCCCGGTCAAAAGGGCCATCTGAAAAAAGTGTAAACTCCAGAAAGGCAGCACAGGCCATGGAGAACAGGGAGCCTTGTTATGCTGATGGGTGGGATGTAAATTGCCAACAGCCACTCTGGAGAAGTGTATGGTGTTTCACGGAACACCGAAAAAACAAAACTACGGAGCCTACGGCACTTCCACTTATGGTCCTATAGCTTAGGAAAATTAAAATCAAAAACACACAGCCACCCAAAAGTCTCGGGCGGCTCTGTTTACAAGAACCTCGTCTACGGTACAAGTTAAATATCCCAGAATGTGAAAAATGGATAAAGAAGTTGTGGTACGTACGTACAATGGAATATCACACAGCAATGAAATCTATGTCATCAGGCCCGTCGCGGCATAATGAGTGGATTCAGGTACGATGATTCTAAGTGAAATAAGTCACACAGAAAATGAAACATCATAAGATATCACTAATACACGGAATGTAAACTTGGCTACACATGAACTGAATTACAAAACAGAACAGGGTCTCAAATTTAGAAAACCAACTTATGCTTGCTTAAGGGGAAAGGTGAGTTGGGGTGCTGCCTAAAACCAGAGATAGAAATTAGCACAGATACCTTTCCATAAGCCAAATATGTAATAGTCAAGACCTACCCCTTGCTCAACGAAATGGACTAAACACCCCATATTCAACGCCTAGGAATACACCTGACTAGTAAGAATCTTCAAACCATGGATTTATATGTCTCCGTAAGAGAATGAAGTGTGTGTACAGCGGCATGAATGCAGCAGAGAAAATCCGATAAATCCCATTATCAAAATGAATTACACAAACAAAACCCAAGGACAGTGAAATAGAGAGCAATTCTTAAATAATTCATTCAGGGCTTGTGATGCAACCTGGATTTACCACATCTACACCCAGAGCTGAGTGAGACATAAGGTTGGGCACTTCGGGCTGATAGCATTAGTGAGGTTCGATGAGCAAATGCAGACCCTTTGAAGTCATACAGCATGGTACCCATTCCATGGGTCCCAACTCTCCAAGTTTAAGGGATTCTTCCTTCAGCTAAAACATGCATGGGAAACCCACAGTATGGTGCACCGTGTGACTGGCAAACCTTTTCAAATGCATCTCAGTTTTCGTCCCTTTTTACTCGGGTTCACCATTCCAGACCCTTTACGAACACTCTCCCCACTTGGAGAGTCAGTGCCTTTAACCTCATGTTGGGCACAGTTTGCAATTTCTGCGCAAGATGAAAAGGAATAGGGAGAACGAATGAGAGACTAGCTCTAGGTGTCTGCACGGGCAAATTTAATGCTCATTTCCCACCAGGAAGAGGAATTAACCAAAGGCTCTGCATGCCGTGCCGGAACCAGAATAGGGCCTGAAGCAATCCTGTGTGTTTGCGGCCAGCTGACAAGATAGCGAGTTGAAGAAAGGAGCTCAGGGGTACTGTAACTCACAAACCTGCAGAGTTATAAATGACAGCTATCGTCCAAAAATATATTGAAGGAAGGCTGCGAAGACGACTTGTAAGCGGGACAGATTTGCAAGAAAACGATTTCAGGGGGTAGACGGGAATTGCATTTAAAGCATAGGAAAAGAGGCAGAACGTCGACAATGATGCTCTTGGCCAAAAAGGGCGTATGCGTTTTTCCCTGAATATATTCAGGAAAAAACGCATACGCCCTTTTTGGCCAACCAAGCAAGCATGTTAAAGAAATCTGCACTACAATGAAGTCTCACTGCCCCCCGGTCAAAAGGGCCATCTGAAAAAAGTGTAAAATCCAGAAAGGCAGCACAGGCCATGGAGAACAGGGAGCCTTGTTATGCTGATGGGCGGGATGTAAATTGCCAACAGCCACTCTGGAGAAGTGTATGGTGTTTCCCGGAACACCGAAAAAACAAAGCTACGGAGCCTACGGCACTTCCACTTATGGTCCTATAGATTAGGGAAATTAAAATCAAAAACACACAGCCACCCCAAAGTGTCGGACGGCTCTGTTTACAAGAACCTCGTCTACGGTACAAGTTAAATATCCCAGAATGTGAAAAATGGATAAAGAAGTTGTGGTACGTACGTACAATGGAATATCACTCAGCAATGAAATCTATGTCATCAGGCCCGTCGCGGCATAATGAGTGGATTCAGGTACGATGATTCTAAGTGAAATAAGTCACACAGAAAATGAAATATCATAAGATATCACTACTACACGGAATGTAAACTTGGCTACACATGAACTGAATTACAAAACAGAACAGGGTCTCAAATTTAGAAAACCAACTTATGCTTGCTTAAGGGGAAAGGTGAGTTGGGGTGCTGCATAAAACCAGAGATAGAAATTAGCACAGATACCTTTCCATAAGCCAAATATGTAATAGTCAAGACCTACCCCTTGCTCAACGAAATGGACTAAACACCCCATATTCAACGCCTAGGAATACACCTGACTAGTAAGAATCTTCAAACCCATGGATTTATATGTCTCCGTAAGAGAATGAAGCGTGTGTACAGCGGCATGAATGCAGCAGAGAAAATCCGATAAATCCCATTATCAAAATGAATTACACAAACAAAACCCAAGGACAGTGAAATAGAGAGCAATTCTTAAATAATTCATTCAGGGCTTGTGATGCAACCTGGATTTACCACATCTACACACACAGCTGAGTGAGACATAAGGTTGGGCACTTCGGGCTGATAGCATTGGTGAGGTTCGATGAGCAAATGAAGACCATTTGAAGTCATACTGCATGGAACCCATTCCATGGGTCCCAACTCTCCAGGTTTAAGCGATTCTTCCTTCAGCTAAAACATGCATGGCAATCCCACAGTATGGTGCACCGTGTGACCGGGAAACGATTTCAAATGAATCTCAGTTTTCGTCCCCTTTTATTCGGGTTCACTATTCCAGACCCTTTACTAACACGCTCCCCACTTGGAGAGTCAGTGCCTTTAACCTCCTGTTTGGCACAGTTTGCAATTTCTGCGCAAGATGAACAGGAATAGGGAGAACCAATGAGAGACTAGCTGTAGGTGTCTGCACGGGCAAATTTAACGCTCATTTCCCACCAGGAAGAGGAATTAACCAAAGGCTCAGCATGCCGTGCCGCAACAAGATTGGGGCCTGAAGCAATCCTGCGGGTTTGCGGCCAGCTCAAGAGAAAGCGATTTGAAGAAAGGAGCTCAGGGGCACTGTAATTCACAAACATGCAGAGTTATAAATGACAGCTATCGTCCAAAAATATATTGAAGGAAGGCTGCGAAGAGGACTTGAAAGCGGGGCAGAATTGCAGGAAAACAATTTCAGGGGGTAGACGGGAATTGCATTTAAAGCATAGGAAAAGAGGCAGAACGTCGACAATGATGCTCTTGGCCAAAAAGGGCATATGCGTTTTTTCCTGAATATATTCAGGAAAAAACGCATATGCCCTTTTTGGCCAACCAAGCAAGCATGTTAAAGAAATCTGCAGTACAATGAAGTCTCACTGCCCCCCGGTCAAAAGGGCCATCTGAAAAAAGTGTAAACTCCAGAAAGGCAGCACAGGCCATGGAGAACAGGGAGCCTTGTTATGCTGATGGGTGGGATGTAAATTGCCAACAGCCACTCTGGAGAAGTGTATGGTGTTTCACGGAACACCGAAAAAACAAAACTACGGAGCCTACGGCACTTCCACTTATGGTCCTATAGCTTAGGAAAATTAAAATCAAAAACACACAGCCACCCAAAAGTCTCGGGCGGCTCTGTTTACAAGAACCTCGTCTACGGTACAAGTTAAATATCCCAGAATGTGAAAAATGGATAAAGAAGTTGTGGTACGTACGTACAATGGAATATCACACAGCAATGAAATCTATGTCATCAGGCCCGTCGCGGCATAATGAGTGGATTCAGGTACGATGATTCTAAGTGAAATAAGTCACACAGAAAATGAAACATCATAAGATATCACTAATACACGGAATGTAAACTTGGCTACACATGAACTGAATTACAAAACAGAACAGGGTCTCAAATTTAGAAAACCAACTTATGCTTGCTTAAGGGGAAAGGTGAGTTGGGGTGCTGCCTAAAACCAGAGATAGAAATTAGCACAGATACCTTTCCATAAGCCAAATATGTAATAGTCAAGACCTACCCCTTGCTCAACGAAATGGACTAAACACCCCATATTCAACGCCTAGGAATACACCTGACTAGTAAGAATCTTCAAACCATGGATTTATATGTCTCCGTAAGAGAATGAAGTGTGTGTACAGCGGCATGAATGCAGCAGAGAAAATCCGATAAATCCCATTATCAAAATGAATTACACAAACAAAACCCAAGGACAGTGAAATAGAGAGCAATTCTTAAATAATTCATTCAGGGCTTGTGATGCAACCTGGATTTACCACATCTACACCCAGAGCTGAGTGAGACATAAGGTTGGGCACTTCGGGCTGATAGCATTAGTGAGGTTCGATGAGCAAATGCAGACCCTTTGAAGTCATACAGCATGGTACCCATTCCATGGGTCCCAACTCTCCAAGTTTAAGGGATTCTTCCTTCAGCTAAAACATGCATGGGAAACCCACAGTATGGTGCACCGTGTGACTGGCAAACCTTTTCAAATGCATCTCAGTTTTCGTCCCTTTTTACTCGGGTTCACCATTCCAGACCCTTTACGAACACTCTCCCCACTTGGAGAGTCAGTGCCTTTAACCTCATGTTGGGCACAGTTTGCAATTTCTGCGCAAGATGAAAAGGAATAGGGAGAACGAATGAGAGACTAGCTCTAGGTGTCTGCACGGGCAAATTTAATGCTCATTTCCCACCAGGAAGAGGAATTAACCAAAGGCTCTGCATGCCGTGCCGGAACCAGAATAGGGCCTGAAGCAATCCTGTGTGTTTGCGGCCAGCTGACAAGATAGCGAGTTGAAGAAAGGAGCTCAGGGGTACTGTAACTCACAAACCTGCAGAGTTATAAATGACAGCTATCGTCCAAAAATATATTGAAGGAAGGCTGCGAAGACGACTTGTAAGCGGGACAGATTTGCAAGAAAACGATTTCAGGGGGTAGACGGGAATTGCATTTAAAGCATAGGAAAAGAGGCAGAACGTCGACAATGATGCTCTTGGCCAAAAAGGGCGTATGCGTTTTTCCCTGAATATATTCAGGAAAAAACGCATACGCCCTTTTTGGCCAACCAAGCAAGCATGTTAAAGAAATCTGCACTACAATGAAGTCTCACTGCCCCCCGGTCAAAAGGGCCATCTGAAAAAAGTGTAAAATCCAGAAAGGCAGCACAGGCCATGGAGAACAGGGAGCCTTGTTATGCTGATGGGCGGGATGTAAATTGCCAACAGCCACTCTGGAGAAGTGTATGGTGTTTCCCGGAACACCGAAAAAACAAAGCTACGGAGCCTACGGCACTTCCACTTATGGTCCTATAGATTAGGGAAATTAAAATCAAAAACACACAGCCACCCCAAAGTGTCGGACGGCTCTGTTTACAAGAACCTCGTCTACGGTACAAGTTAAATATCCCAGAATGTGAAAAATGGATAAAGAAGTTGTGGTACGTACGTACAATGGAATATCACTCAGCAATGAAATCTATGTCATCAGGCCCGTCGCGGCATAATGAGTGGATTCAGGTACGATGATTCTAAGTGAAATAAGTCACACAGAAAATGAAATATCATAAGATATCACTACTACACGGAATGTAAACTTGGCTACACATGAACTGAATTACAAAACAGAACAGGGTCTCAAATTTAGAAAACCAACTTATGCTTGCTTAAGGGGAAAGGTGAGTTGGGGTGCTGCATAAAACCAGAGATAGAAATTAGCACAGATACCTTTCCATAAGCCAAATATGTAATAGTCAAGACCTACCCCTTGCTCAACGAAATGGACTAAACACCCCATATTCAACGCCTAGGAATACACCTGACTAGTAAGAATCTTCAAACCCATGGATTTATATGTCTCCGTAAGAGAATGAAGCGTGTGTACAGCGGCATGAATGCAGCAGAGAAAATCCGATAAATCCCATTATCAAAATGAATTACACAAACAAAACCCAAGGACAGTGAAATAGAGAGCAATTCTTAAATAATTCATTCAGGGCTTGTGATGCAACCTGGATTTACCACATCTACACCCAGAGCTGAGTGAGACATAAGGTTGGGCACTTCGGGCTGATAGCATTGGTGAGGTTCGATGAGCAAATGCAGACCCTTTGAAGTCATACAGCATGGTACCCATTCCATGGGTCCCAAATCTCCAAGTTTAAGGGATTCTTCCTTCAGCTAAAACATGCATGGGAAACCCACAGTATGGTGCACCGTGTGACTGGCAAACGTTTTCAAATGCATCTCAGTTTTCGTCCCCTTTTACTCGGGTTCACCATTCCAGACCCTTTACGAACACTCTCCCCACTTGGAGAGTCAGTGCCTTTAACCTCATGTTGGGCACAGTTTGCAATTTCTGCGCAAGATGAAAAGGAATAGGGAGAACCAATGAGAGACTAGCTCTAGTTGTCTGCACGGGCAAATTTAACGCTCATTTCCCATCAGGAAGAGGAATTAACCAAAGGCTCAGCATGCCGTGCCCGAACCAGATTAGGGCCTGAGGCAATCCTGTGGGTTTGCGGCCAGCTCACAAGATAGCGAGTTGAAGAAAGGAGCTCAGGGGCACTGTAACTCAAAAACCTGCAGAGTTATAAATGACAGCTATCGTCCAAAAATATATTGAAGGAAGGCTGCGAAGACGACTTGTAAGCGGGACAGATTTGCAGGAAAACGATTTCAGGGGGTAGACGGGAATTGCATTTAAAGCATAGGAAAAGAGGCAGAACGTCGACAATGATGCTCTTGGCCAAAAAGGGCGTATGCGTTTTTTCCTGAATATATTCAGGAAAAAACGCATACGCCCTTTTTGGCCAACCAAGCAAGCATGTTAAAGAAATCTCAACTACAATGAAGACTCACTGCCCCCCGGTCAAAAGGGCCATCTGAAAAAAGTGTAAAATCCAGAAAGGCAGCACAGGCCATGGAGAACAGGGAGCCTTGTTATGCTGATGGGCGGGATGTAAATTGCCAACAGCCACTCTGGAGAAGTGTATGGTGTTTCCCGGAACACCGAAAAAGCAAAGCTACGGAGCCTACGGCACTTCCACTTATGGTCCTATAGCTTAGGGAAATTAAAATCAAAAACACACAGCCACCCCAAAGTGTCGGACGGCTCTGTTTACAAGAACCTCGTCTACAGTACAAGTTAAATATCCCAGAATGTGAAAAATAGATAAAGAAGTTGTGGTACGTACGTACAATGGAATATCACTCAGCAATGAAATCTATGTCATCAGGCCCGTCGCGACATAATGAGTGGATTCAGGTACGATGATTCTAAGGGAAATAAGTCACACAGAAAATGAAACATCATAAGATATCACTAATACACGGAATGTAAACTTGGCTACACATGAACTGAATTACAAAACAGAACAGGGTCTCAAATTTAGAAAACCAACTTATGCTTGCTTAAGGGGAAAGGTGAGTTGGGGTGCTGCATAAAACCAGAGATAGAAATTAGCACAGATACCTTTCCATAAGCCAAATATGTAATAGTCAAGACCTACCCCTTGCTCAACGAAATGGACTAAACACCCCATATTCAACGCCTAGGAATACACCTGACTAGTAAGAATCTTCAAACCCATAGATTTATATGTCTCCGTAAGAGAAGGAAGCGTGTGTACAGCAGCATGAATGCAGCAGAGAAAATCCGATAAATCCCATTATCAAAATGAATTACACAAACAAAACCCAAGGACAGTGAGATAGAGAGCAATTCTTAAATAATTCATTCAGGGCTTGTGATGCAACCTGGATTTACCACATCTACACCCAGAGCTGAGTGAGACATAAGGTTGGGCACTTCGGGCTGATAGCATTGGTGAGGTTCGATGAGCAAATGCAGACCCTTTGAAGTCATACAGCATGGTACCCATTCCATGGGTCCCAACTCTCCAAGTTTAAGGGATTCTTCCTTCAGCTAAAACATGCATGGGAAACCCACAGTATGGTGCACCGTGTGACTGGCAAACGTTTTCAAATGCATCTCAGTTTTCGTCCCCTTTTACTCGGGTTCACCATTCCAGACCCTTTACGAACACTCTCCCCACTTGGAGAGTCAGTGCCTTTAACCTCCTGTTGGGCACAGTTTGCAATTTCTGCGCAAGATGAAAAGGAATAGGGAGAACGAATGAGAGACTAGCTCTAGGTGTCTGCACGGGCAAATTTAACGCTCATTTCCCACCAGGAAGAGGAATTAACCAAAGGCTCAGCATGCCGTGCCGGAACCAGATTAGGGCCTGAAGCAATCCTGTGGGTTTGCGGCCAGCTCACAAGATAGCGAGTTGAAGAAAGGAGCTCAGGGGCACTGTAACTCACAATCCTGCAGAGTTATAAATGACAGCTATCGTCCAAAAATATATTGAAGGAAGGCTGCGAAGACGACTTGTAAGCGGGACAGATTTGCAGGAAAACGATTTCAGGGGGTAGACGGGAATTGCATTTAAAGCATAGGAAAAGAGGCAGAACATCGACAATGATGCTCTTGGCCAAAAAGGGCGTATGCGTTTTTTCCTGAATATATTCAGGAAAAACCGCATACGCCCTTTTTGCCCAACCAAGCAAGCACGTTAAAGAAATCTGCACTACAATGAAGTCTCACTGCCCCCCGGTCAAAAGGGCCATCTGAAAAAAGTGTAAAATCCAGAAAGGCAGCACAGGCCATGGAGAACAGGGAGCCTTGTTATGCTGATGGGCGGGATGTAAATTGCCAACAGCCACTCTGGAGAAGTGTATGGTGTTTCCCGGAACACCGAAAAAACAAAGCTACGGAGCCTACGGCACTTCCACTTATGGTCCTATAGCTTAGGGAAATTAAAATCAAAAACACACAGCCACCCCAAAGTGTCGGACGGCTCTGTTTACAAGAACCTCGTCTACGGTACAAGTTAAATATCCCAGAATGTGAAAAATGGATAAAGAAGTTGTGGTACGTACGTACAATGGAATATCACTCAGCAATGAAATCTATGTCATCAGGCCCGTCGCGGCATAATGAGTGGATTCAGGTACGATGATTCTAAGGGAAATAAGTCACACAGAAAATGAAACATCATAAGATATCACTACTACACGGAATGTAAACTTGGCTACACATGAACTGAATTACAAAACAGAACAGGGTCTCAAATTTAGAAAACCAACTTATGCTTGCTTAAGGGGAAAGGTGAGTTGGGGTGCTGCATAAAACCAGAGATAGAAATTAGCACAGATACCTTTCCATAAGCCAAATATGTAATAGTCAAGACCTACCCCTTGCTCAACGAAATGGACTAAACACCCCATATTCAACGCCTAGGAATACACCTGACTAGTAAGAATCTTCAAACCCATGGATTTATATGTCTCCGTAAGAGAATGAAGCGTGTGTACAGCGGCATGAATGCAGCAGAGAAAATCCGATAAATCCCATTATCAAAATGAATTACACAAACAAAACCCAAGGACAGTGAGATAGAGAGCAATTCTTAAATAATTCATTCAGGGCTTGTGATGCAACCTGGATTTACCACATCTACACCCAGAGCTGAGTGAGACATAAAGTTGGGCACTTCGGGCTGATAGCATTGGTGAGGTTCGATGAGCAAATGCAGACCCTTTGAAGTCATACAGCATGGTACCCATTCCGTGGGTCCCAACTCTCCAAGTTTAAGGGATTCTTCCTTCAGCTAAAACATGCATGGGAAACCCACAGTATGGTGCACCGTGTGACTGGCAAACGTTTTCAAATGCATCTCAGTTTTCGTCCCCTTTTACTCGGGTTCACCATTCCAGACCCTTTACGAACACTCTCCCCACTTGGAGAGTCAGTGCCTTTAACCTCCTGTTGGGCACAGTTTGCAATTTCTGCGCAAGATGAAAAGGAATAGGGAGAACCAATGAGAGACTAGCTCTAGGTGTCTGCAAGGGCAAATTTAACGCTCATTTCCCACCAGGAAGAGGAATTAACCAAAGGCTCAGCATGCCGTGCCCGAACCAGATTAGGGCCTGAGGCAATCCTGTGGGTTTGCGGCCAGCTCACAAGATAGCGAGTTGAAGAATGGAGCTCAGGGGCACTGTAACTCAAAAACCTGCAGAGTTATAAATGACAGCTATCGGCCAAAAATATATTGAAGGAAGGCTGCGAAGACGACTTGTAAGCGGGACAGATTTGCAGGAAAACGATTTCAGGGGGTAGACGGGAATTGCATTTAAAGCATAGGAAAAGGGGCAGAACGTCGACAATGATGCTCTTGGCCAAAAAGGGCGTAGGCGTTTTTTCCTGAATATATTCAGGAAAAAACGCATACGCCCTTTTTGGCCAACCAAGCAAGCATGTTAAAGAAATCTGCACTACAATGAAGACTCACTGCCCCCCGGTCAAAAGGGCCATCTGAAAAAAGTGTAAAATCCAGAAAGGCAGCACAGGCCATCGAGAACAGGGAGCCTTGTTATGCTGATGGGCGGGATGTAAATTGCCAACAGCCACTCTGGAGAAGTGTATGGTGTTTCCCGGAACACCGAAAAAACAAAGCTACGGAGCCTACGGCACTTCCACTTATGGTCCTATAGCTTAGGGAAATTAAAATCAAAAACACACAGCCACCCCAAAGTGTCGGACGGCTCTGTTTACAAGAACCTCGTCTACGGTACAAGTTAAATATCCCAGAATGTGAAAAATGGATAAAGAAGTTGTGGTACGTACGTACAATGGAATATCACTCAGCAATGAAATCTATGTCATCAGGCCCGTCGCGACATAATGAGTGGATTCAGGTACGATGATTCTAAGGGAAATAAGTCACACAGAAAATGAAACATCATAAGATATCACTAATACACGGAATGTAAACTTGGCTACACATGAACTGAATTACAAAATAGAACAGGGTCTCAAATTTAGAAAACCAACTTATGCTTGCTTAAGGGGAAAGGTGAGTTGGGGTGCTGCATAAAACCAGAGATAGAAATTAGCACAGATACCTTTCCATAAGCCAAATATGTAATAGTCAAGACCTACCCCTTGCTCAACGAAATGGACTAAACACCCCATATTCAACGCCTAGGAATACACCTGACTAGTAAGAATCTTCAAACCCATAGATTTATATGTCTCCGTAAGAGAAGGAAGCGTGTGTACAGCAGCATGAATGCAGCAGAGAAAATCCGATAAATCCCATTATCAAAATGAATTACACAAACAAAACCCAAGGACAGTGAGATAGAGAGCAATTCTTAAATAATTCATTCAGGGCTTGTGATGCAACCTGGATTTACCACATCTACACCCAGAGCTGAGTGAGACATAAGGTTGGGCACTTCGGGCTGATAGCATTGGTGAGGTTCGATGAGCAAATGCAGACCCTTTGAAGTCATACAGCATGGTACCCATTCCATGGGTCCCAACTCTCCAAGTTTAAGGGATTCTTCCTTCAGCTAAAACATGCATGGGAAACCCACAGTATGGTGCACCGTGTGACTGGCAAACGTTTTCAAATGCATCTCAGTTTTCGTCCCCTTTTACTCGGGTTCACCATTCCAGACCCTTTACGAACACTCTCCCCACTTGGAGAGTCAGTGCCTTTAACCTCCTGTTGGGCACAGTTTGCAATTTCTGCGCAAGATAAAAAGGAATAGGGAGAACGAATGAGAGACTAGCTCTAGGTGTCTGCACGGGCAAATTTAACGCTCATTTCCCACCAGGAAGAGGAATTAACCAAAGGCTCAGCATGCCGTGCCGGAACCAGATTAGGGCCTGAAGCAATCCTGTGGGTTTGCGGCCAGCTCACAAGATAGCGAGTTGAAGAAAGGAGCTCAGGGGCACTGTAACTCACAAACCTGCAGAGTTATAAATGACAGCTATCGTCCAAAAATATATTGAAGGAAGGCTGCGAAGACGACTTGTATGCGGGGCAGATTTGCAGGAAAACGATTTCAGGGGGTAGACGGGAATTGCATTTAAAGCATAGGAAAAGAGGCAGAACGTCGACAATGATGCTCTTGGCCAAAAAGGGCGTATGCGTTTTTTCCTGAATATATTCAGGAAAAAACGCATACGCCCTTTTTGGCCAACCAAGCAAGCATGTTAAAGAAATCTGCACTACAATGAAGTCTCACTGCCCCCCGGTCAAAAGGGCCATCTGAAAAAAGTGTAAAATCCAGAAAGGCAGCACAGGCCATGGAGAACAGGGAGCCTTGTTATGCTGATGGGCGGGATGTAAATTGCCAACAGCCACTCTGGAGAAGTGTATGGTGTTTCCCGGAACACTGAAAAAACAAAGCTACGGAGCCTACGGCACTTCCACTTATGGTCCTATAGCTTGGGAAATTAAAATCAAAAACACACAGCCACCCCAAAGTGTCGGACGGCTCTGTTTACAAGAACCTCGTCTACGGTACAAGTTAAATATCCCAGAATGTGAAAAATGGATAAAGAAGTTGTGGTACGTACGTACAATGGAATATCACTCAGCAATGTAATCTATGTCATCAGGCCCGTCGCGGCATAATGAGTGGATTCAGGTACGATGATTCTAAGGGAAATAAGTCACACAGAAAATGAAACATCATAAGTTATCACTACTACACGGAATGTAAACTTGGCTACACATGAACTGAATTACAAAACAGAACAGGGTCTCAAATTTAGAAAACCAACTTATGCTTGCTTAAGGGGAAAGGTGAGTTGGGGTGCTGCATAAAACCAGAGATAGAAATTAGCACAGATACCTTTCCATAAGCCAAATATGTAATAGTCAAGACCTACCCCTTGCTCAACGAAATGGACTAAACACCCCATATTCAACGCCTAGGAATACACCTGACTAGTAAGAATCTTCAAACCCATGGATTTATATGTCTCCGTAAGAGAATGAAGCGTGTGTACAGCGGCATGAATGCAGCAGAGAAAATCCGATAAATCCCATTATCAAAATGAATTACACAAACAAAACCCAAGGACAGTGAAATAGAGAGCAATTCTTAAATAATTCATTCAGGGCTTGTGATGGAATCTGGATTTACCACATCTACACCCAGAGCTGAGTGAGACATAAGGTTGGGCACTTCGAGCTGATAGCATTGGTGAGGTTCGATGAGCAAATGCAGACCCTTTGAAGTCATACAGCATGGTACCCATTCCATGGGTCCCAACTCTCCAAGTTTAAGGGATTCTTCCTTCAGCTAAAACATGCATGGGAAACCCACAGTATGGTGCACCGTGTGACTGGCAAACGTTTTCAAATGCATCTCAGTTTTCATCCCCTTTTACTCGGGTTCACCATTCCAGACCCTTTACGAACACTCTCCCCACTTGGAGAGTCAGTGCCTTTAACCTCCTGTTGGGCACAGTTTGCAATTTCTGCGCAAGATGAAAAGGAATAGGGAGAACCAATGAGAGACTAGCTCTAGGTGTCTCCACGGGCAAATGTAACGCTCATTTCCCACCAGGAAGAGGAATTAACCAAAGGCTCAGCATGCCGTGCCGGAACCAGATTAGGGCCTGAAGCAATCCTGTGGGTTTGCGGCCAGCTCACAAGATAGCGAGTTGAAGAAAGGAGCTCAGGGGCACTGTAACTCACAAACCTGCAGAGTTATAAATGACAGCTATCGTCCAAAAATATATTGAAGGAAGGCTGCGAAGACGACTTGTAAGCGGCACAGATTTGCAGGAAAATGATTTCAGGGGGTAGACGGGAATTGCATTTAAAGCATAGGAAAAGAGGCAGAACATCGACAATGATGCTCTTGGCCAAAAAGGGCGTATGCGTTTTTTCCTGAATATATTCAGGAAAAAACGCATACGCCCTTTTTGGCCAACCAAGCAAGCACGTTAAAGAAATCTGCACTACAATGAAGTCTCACTGCCCCCCGGTCAAAAGGGCCATCTGAAAAAAGTGTAAAATCCAGAAAGGCAGCACAGGCCATGGAGAACAGGGAGCCTTGTTATGCTGATGGGCGGGATGTAAATTGCCAACAGCCACTCTGGAGAAGTGTATGGTGTTTCCCGGAACACCGAAAAAACAAAGCTACGGAGCCTACGGCACTTCCACTTATGGTCCTATAGCTTAGGGAAATTAAAATCAAAAACACACAGCCACCCCAAAGTGTCGGACGGCTCTGTTTACAAGAACCTCGTCTACGGTACAAGTTAAATATCCCAGAATGTGAAAAATGGATAAAGAAGTTGTGGTACGTACGTACAATGGAATATCACTCAGCAATGAAATCTATGTCATCAGGCCCGTCGCGGCATAATGAGTGGATTCAGGTACGATGATTCTAAGGGAAATAAGTCACACAGAAAATGAAACATCATAAGATATCACTACTACACGGAATGTAAACTTGGCTACACATGAACTGAATTACAAAACAGAACAGGGTCTCAAATTTAGAAAACCAACTTATGCTTGCTTAAGGGGAAAGGTGAGTTGGGGTGCTGCATAAAACCAGAGATAGAAATTAGCACAGATACCTTTCCATAAGCCAAATATGTAATAGTCAAGACCTACCCCTTGCTCAACGAAATGGACTAAACACCCCATATTCAACGCCTAGGAATACACCTGACTAGTAAGAATCTTCAAACCCATGGATTTATATGTCTCCGTAAGAGAATGAAGCGTGTGTACAGCGGCATGAATGCAGCAGAGAAAATCCGATAAATCCCATTATCAAAATGAATTACACAAACAAAACCCAAGGACAGTGAGATAGAGAGCAATTCTTAAATAATTCATTCAGGGCTTGTGATGCAACCTGGATTTACCACATCTACACCCAGAGCTGAGTGAGACATAAAGTTGGGCACTTCGGGCTGATAGCATTGGTGAGGTTCGATGAGCAAATGCAGACCCTTTGAAGTCATACAGCATGGTACCCATTCCGTGGGTCCCAACTCTCCAAGTTTAAGGGATTCTTCCTTCAGCTAAAACATGCATGGGAAACCCACAGTATGGTGCACCGTGTGACTGGCAAACGTTTTCAAATGCATCTCAGTTTTCGTCCCCTTTTACTCGGGTTCACCATTCCAGACCCTTTACGAACACTCTCCCCACTTGGAGAGTCAGTGCCTTTAACCTCCTGTTGGGCACAGTTTGCAATTTCTGCGCAAGATGAAAAGGAATAGGGAGAACGAATGAGAGACTAGCTCTAGGTGTCTGCACGGGCAAATTTAACGCTCATTTCCCACCAGGAAGAGGAATTAACCAAAGGCTCAGCATGCCGTGCCGGAACCAGATTAGGGCCTGAAGCAATCCTGTGGGTTTGCGGCCAGCTCACAAGATAGCGAGTTGAAGAAAGGAGCTCAGGGGCACTGTAACTCACAAACCTGCAGAGTTATAAATGACAGCTATCGTCCAAAAATATATTGAAGGAAGGCTGCGAAGACGACTTGTAAGTGGGACAGATTTGCAGGAAAATGATTTCAGGGGGTAGACGGGAATTGCATTTAAAGCATAGGAAAAGAGGCAGAACGTCGACAATGATGCTCTTGGCCAAAAAGGACGTATGCGTTTTTTCCTGAATATATTCAGGAAAAAACGCATACGCACTTTTTGGCCAACCAAGCAAGCATGTTAAAGAAATCTGCACTACAATGAAGTCTCACTGCCCCCCGGTCAAAAGGGCCATCTGAAGAAAGTGTAAAATCCAGAAAGGCAGCACAGGCCATGGAGAACATGGAGCCTTGTTATGCTGATGGGCGGGATGTAAATTGCCAACAGCCACTCTGGAGAAGTGTATGGTGTTTTCCGGAACACCGAAAAAACAAAGCTACGGAGCCTACGGCACTTCCACTTATGGTCCTATAGCTTAGGGAAATTAAAATCAAAAACACACAGCCACCCCAAAGTGTCGGACGGCTCTGTTTACAAGAACCTCGTCTACGGTACAAGGTAAATATCCCAGAATGTGAAAAATGGATAAAGAAGTTGTGGTACGTACGTACAATGGAATATCACTCAGCAATGAAATCTATGTCATCAGGCCCGTCGCGACATAATGAGTGGATTCAGGTACGATGATTCTAAGGGAAATAAGTCACACAGAAAATGAAACATCATAAGATATCACTAATACACGGAATGTAAACTTGGCTACACATGAACTGAATTACAAAATAGAACAGGGTCTCAAATTTAGAAAACCAACTTATGCTTGCTTAAGGGGAAAGGTGAGTTGGGGTGCTGCATAAAACCAGAGATAGAAATTAGCACAGATACCTTTCCATAAGCCAAATATGTAATAGTCAAGACCTACCCCTTGCTCAACGAAATGGACTAAACACCCCATATTCAACGCCTAGGAATACACCTGACTAGTAAGAATCTTCAAACCCATAGATTTATATGTCTCCGTAAGAGAAGGAAGCGTGTGTACAGCAGCATGAATGCAGCAGAGAAAATCCGATAAATCCCATTATCAAAATGAATTACACAAACAAAACCCAAGGACAGTGAGATAGAGAGCAATTCTTAAATAATTCATTCAGGGCTTGTGATGCAACCTGGATTTACCACATCTACACCCAGAGCTGAGTGAGACATAAGGTTGGGCACTTCGGGCTGATAGCATTGGTGAGGTTCGATGAGCAAATGCAGACCCTTTGAAGTCATACAGCATGGTACCCATTCCATGGGTCCCAACTCTCCAAGTTTAAGGGATTCTTCCTTCAGCTAAAACATGCATGGGAAACCCACAGTATGGTGCACCGTGTGACTGGCAAACGTTTTCAAATGCATCTCAGTTTTCGTCCCCTTTTACTCGGGTTCACCATTCCAGACCCTTTACGAACACTCTCCCCACTTGGAGAGTCAGTGCCTTTAACCTCCTGTTGGGCACAGTTTGCAATTTCTGCGCAAGATAAAAAGGAATAGGGAGAACGAATGAGAGACTAGCTCTAGGTGTCTGCACGGGCAAATTTAACGCTCATTTCCCACCAGGAAGAGGAATTAACCAAAGGCTCAGCATGCCGTGCCGGAACCAGATTAGGGCCTGAAGCAATCCTGTGGGTTTGCGGCCAGCTCACAAGATAGCGAGTTGAAGAAAGGAGCTCAGGGGTACTGTAACTCACAAACCTGCAGAGTTATAAATGACAGCTATCGTCCAAAAATATATTGAAGGAAGGCTGCGAAGACGACTTGTATGCGGGGCAGAATTGCAGGAAAACGATTTCACGGGGTAGACGGGAATTGCATTTAAAGCATAGGAAAAGAGGCAGAACGTCGACAATGATGCTCTTGGCCAAAAAGGGCGTATGCGTTTTTTCCTGAATATATTCAGGAAAAAAGGCATACGCCCTTTTTGGCCAACCAAGCAAGCATGTTAAAGAAATCTGCACTACAATGAAGTCTCACTGCCCCCCGGTCAAAAGGGCCATCTGAAAAAAGTGTAAAATCCAGAAAGGCAGCACAGGCCATGGAGAACAGGGAGCCTTGTTATGCTGATGGGCGGGATGTAAATTGCCAACAGCCACTCTGGAGAAGTGTATGGTGTTTCCCGGAACACCGAAAAAACAAAGCTACGGAGCCTACGGCACTTCCACTTATGGTCCTATAGCTTGGGAAATTAAAATCAAAAACACACAGCCACCCCAAAGTGTCGGACGGCTCTGTTTACAAGAACCTCGTCTACGGTACAAGTTAAATATCCCAGAATGTGAAAAATGGATAAAGAAGTTGTGGTACGTACGTACAATGGAATATCACTCAGCAATGTAATCTATGTCATCAGGCCCGTCGCGGCATAATGAGTGGATTCAGGTACGATGATTCTAAGGGAAATAAGTCACACAGAAAATGAAACATCATAAGTTATCACTACTACACGGAATGTAAACTTGGCTACACATGAACTGAATTACAAAACAGAACAGGGTCTCAAATTTAGAAAACCAACTTATGCTTGCTTAAGGGGAAAGGTGAGTTGGGGTGCTGCATAAAACCAGAGATAGAAATTAGCACAGATACCTTTCCATAAGCCAAATATGTAATAGTCAAGACCTACCCCTTGCTCAACGAAATGGACTAAACACCCCATATTCAACGCCTAGGAATACACCTGACTAGTAAGAATCTTCAAACCCATGGATTTATATGTCTCCGTAAGAGAATGAAGCGTGTGTACAGCGGCATGAATGCAGCAGAGAAAATCCGATAAATCCCATTATCAAAATGAATTACACAAACAAAACCCAAGGACAGTGAAATAGAGAGCAATTCTTAAATAATTCATTCAGGGCTTGTGATGGAATCTGGATTTACCACATCTACACCCAGAGCTGAGTGAGACATAAGGTTGGGCACTTCGAGCTGATAGCATTGGTGAGGTTCGATGAGCAAATGCAGACCCTTTGAAGTCATACAGCATGGTACCCATTCCATGGGTCCCAACTCTCCAAGTTTAAGGGATTCTTCCTTCAGCTAAAACATGCATGGGAAACCCACAGTATGGTGCACCGTGTGACTGGCAAACGTTTTCAAATGCATCTCAGTTTTCATCCCCTTTTACTCGGGTTCACCATTCCAGACCCTTTACGAACACTCTCCCCACTTGGAGAGTCAGTGCCTTTAACCTCCTGTTGGGCACAGTTTGCAATTTCTGCGCAAGATGAAAAGGAATAGGGAGAACCAATGAGAGACTAGCTCTAGGTGTCTCCACGGGCAAATGTAACGCTCATTTCCCACCAGGAAGAGGAATTAACCAAAGGCTCAGCATGCCGTGCCGGAACCAGATTAGGGCCTGAAGCAATCCTGTGGGTTTGCGGCCAGCTCACAAGATAGCGAGTTGAAGAAAGGAGCTCAGGGGCACTGTAACTCACAAACCTGCAGAGTTATAAATGACAGCTATCGTCCAAAAATATATTGAAGGAAGGCTGCGAAGACGACTTGTAAGCGGCACAGATTTGCAGGAAAATGATTTCAGGGGGTAGACGGGAATTGCATTTAAAGCATAGGAAAAGAGGCAGAACATCGACAATGATGCTCTTGGCCAAAAAGGGCGTATGCGTTTTTTCCTGAATATATTCAGGAAAAAACGCATACGCCCTTTTTGGCCAACCAAGCAAGCACGTTAAAGAAATCTGCACTACAATGAAGTCTCACTGCCCCCCGGTCAAAAGGGCCATCTGAAAAAAGTGTAAAATCCAGAAAGGCAGCACAGGCCATGGAGAACAGGGAGCCTTGTTATGCTGATGGGCGGGATGTAAATTGCCAACAGCCACTCTGGAGAAGTGTATGGTGTTTCCCGGAACACCGAAAAAACAAAGCTACGGAGCCTACGGCACTTCCACTTATGGTCCTATAGCTTAGGGAAATTAAAATCAAAAACACACAGCCACCCCAAAGTGTCGGACGGCTCTGTTTACAAGAACCTCGTCTACGGTACAAGTTAAATATCCCAGAATGTGAAAAATGGATAAAGAAGTTGTGGTACGTACGTACAATGGAATATCACTCAGCAATGAAATCTATGTCATCAGGCCCGTCGCGGCATAATGAGTGGATTCAGGTACGATGATTCTAAGGGAAATAAGTCACACAGAAAATGAAACATCATAAGATATCACTACTACACGGAATGTAAACTTGGCTACACATGAACTGAATTACAAAACAGAACAGGGTCTCAAATTTAGAAAACCAACTTATGCTTGCTTAATGGGAAAGGTGAGTTGGGGTGCTGCATAAAACCAGAGATACAAATTAGCACAGATACCTTTCCATAAGCCAAATATGTAATAGACAAGACCTACACCTTGCTCAACGAAATGGACTAAACACCACATATTCAACGCCTAGGAATACACCTGACTAGTAAGAATCTTCAAACCCATGGATTTATATGTCTCCGTAAGAGAATGAAGCGTGTGTACAGCGGCATGAATGCAGCAGAGAAAATCCGATAAATCCCATTATCAAAATGAATTACACAAACAAAACCCAAGGACAGTGAGATAGAGAGCAATTCTTAAATAATTCATTCAGGGCTTGTGATGCAACCTGGATTTACCACATCTACACCCAGAGCTGAGTGAGACATAAAGTTGGGCACTTCGGGCTGATAGCATTGGTGAGGTTCGATGAGCAAATGCAGACCCTTTGAAGTCATACAGCATGGTACCCATTCCATGGGTCCCAACTCTCCAAGTTTAAGGGATTCTTCCTTCAGCTAAAACATGCATGGGAAACCCACAGTATGGTGCACCGTGTGACTGGCAAACGTTTTCAAATGCATCTCAGTTTTCGTCCCCTTTTACTCGGGTTCACCATTCCAGACCCTTTACGAACACTCTCCCCACTTGGAGAGTCAGTGCCTTTAACCTCCTGTTGGGCACAGTTTGCAATTTCTGCACAAGATGAAAAGGAATAGGGAGAACCAATGAGAGACTAGCTCTAGGTGTCTGCACGGGCAAATTTAACGCTCATTTCCCACCAGGAAGAGGAATTAACCAAAGGCTCAGCATGCCGTGCCGGAACCAGATTAGGGCCTGAAGCAATCCTGTGGGTTTGCGGCCAGCTCACAAGATAGCGAGTTGAAGAAAGGAGCTCAGGGGCACTGTAACTCACAATCCTGCAGAGTTATAAATGACAGCTATCGTCCAAAAATATATTGAAGGAAGGCTGCGAAGACGACTTGTAAGCGGGACAGATTTGCAGGAAAACGATTTCAGGGGGTAGACGGGAATTGCATTTAAAGCATAGGAAAAGAGGCAGAACGTCGACAATGATGCTCTTGGCCAAAAAGGGCGTATGCGTTTTTTCCTGAATATATTCAGGAAAAAACGCATACGCCCTTTTTGGCCAACCAAGCAAGCATGTTAAAGAAATCTGCACTACAATGAAGTCTCACTGCCCCCCGGTCAAAAGGGCCATCTGAAAAAAGTGTAAAATCCAGAAAGGCAGCACAGGCCATGGAGAACATGGAGCCTTGTTATGCTGATGGGCGGGATGTAAATTGCCAACAGCCACTCTGGAGAAGTGTATGGTGTTTTCCGGAACACCGAAAAAACAAAGCTACGGAGCCTACGGCACTTCCACTTATGGTCCTATAGCTTAGGGAAATTAAAATCAAAAACACACAGCCACCCCAAAGTGTCGGACGGCTCTGTTTACAAGAACCTCGTCTACGGTACAAGGTAAATATCCCAGAATGTGAAAAATGGATAAAGAAGTTGTGGTACGTACGTACAATGGAATATCACTCAGCAATGAAATCTATGTCATCAGGCCCGTCGCGGCATAATGAGTGGATTCAGGTACGATGATTCTAAGTGAAATAAGTCACACAGAAAATGAAACATCATAAGATATCACTACTACACGGAATGTAAACTTGGCTACACATGAACTGAATTACAAAACAGAACAGGGTCTCAAATTTAGAAAACCAACTTATGCTTGCTTAAGGGGAAAGGTGAGTTGGGGTGCTGCATAAAACCAGAGATAGAAATTAGCACAGATACCTTTCCATAAGCCAAATATGTAATAGTCAAGACCTACCCCTTGCTCAACGAAATGGACTAAACACCCCATATTCAACGCCTAGGAATACACCTGACTAGTAAGAATCTTCAAACCCATGGATTTATATGTCTCCGTAAGAGAATAAAGCGTGTGTACAGCGGCATGAATGCAGCAGAGAAAATCCGATAAATCCCATTATCAAAATGAATTACACAAACAAAACCCAAGGACAGTGAGATAGAGAGCAATTCTTAAATAATTCATTCAGTGCTTGTGATGCAACCTGGATTTACCACATCTACACCCAGAGCTGAGTGAGACATAAGGTTGGGCACTTCGGGCTGATAGCATTGGTGAGGTTCGATGAGCAAATGCAGACCCTTTGAAGTCATACAGCATGGTACCCATTCCATGGGTCCCAACTCTCCAAGTTTAAGGGATTCTTCCTTCAGCTAAAACATGCATGGGAAACCCACAGTATGGTGCACCGTGTGCCTGGCAAACGTTTTCAAATGCATCTCAGTTTTCGTCCCCTTTTACTCGGGTTCACCATTCCAGACCCTTTACGAACACTCTCCCCACTTGGAGAGTCAGTGCCTTTAACCTCCTGTTGGGCACAGTTTGCAATTTCTGCGCAAGATGAAAAGGAATAGGGAGAACGAATGAGAGACTAGCTCTAGGTGTCTGCAAGGGCAAATTTAACGCTCATTTCCCACCAGGAAGAGGAATTAACCAAAGGCTCAGCATGCCGTGCCGGAACCAGATTAGGGCCTGAAGCAATCCTGTGGGTTTGCGGCCAGCTCACAAGATAGCGAGTTGAAGAAAGGAGCTCAGGGGCACTGTAACTCACAAACCTGCAGAGTTATAAATGACAGCTATCGTCCAAAAATATATTGAAGGAAGGCTGCGAAGACGACTTGTAAGCGGGACAGATTTGCAGGAAAACGATTTCAGGGGGTAGACGGGAATTGCATTTAAAGCATAGGAAAAGAGGCAGAACGTCGACAATGATGCTCTTGGCCAAAAAGGGCGTATGCGTTTTTTCCTGAATATATTCAGGAAAAAACGCATACGCACTTTTTGGCCAACCAAGCAAGCATGTTAAAGAAATCTGCACTACAATGAAGTCTCACTGCCCCCCGGTCAAAAGGGCCATCTGAAGAAAGTGTAAAATCCAGAAAGGCAGCACAGGCCATGGAGAACAGGGAGCCTTGTTATGCTGATGGGCGGGATGTAAATTGCCAACAGCCACTCTGGAGAAGTGTATGGTGTTTCCAGGAACACCGAAAAAACAAAGCTACGGAGCCTACGGCACTTCCCCTTATGGTCCTATAGCTTAGGGAAATTAAAATCAAAAACACACAGCCACCCCAAAGTGTCGGACGGCTCTGTTTACAAGAACCTCGTCTACGGTACAAGTTAAATATCCCAGAATGTGAAAAATGGATAAAGAAGTTGTGGTACGTACGTACAATTGAATATCACTCAGCAATGAAATCTATGTCATCAGGCCCGTCGCGGCATAATGAGTGGATTCAGGTACGATGATTCTAAGGGAAATAAGTCACACAGAAAATGAAACATCATAAGATATCACTACTACACGGAATGTAAACTTGGCTACACATGAACTGAATTACAAAACAGAACAGGGTCTCAAATTTAGAAAACCAACTTATGCTTGCTTAATGGGAAAGGTGAGTTGGGGTGCTGCATAAAACCAGAGATACAAATTAGCACAGATACCTTTCCATAAGCCAAATATGTAATAGACAAGACCTACCCCTTGCTCAACGAAATGGACTAAAGACCACATATTCAACGCCTAGGAATACAACTGACTAGTAAGAATCTTCAAACCCATGGATTTATATGTCTCCGTAAGAGAATGAAGCGTGTGTACAGCGGCATGAATGCAGCAGAGAAAATCCGATAAATCCCATTATCAAAATGAATTACACAAACAAAACCCAAGGACAGTGAGATAGAGAGCAATTCTTAAATAATTCATTCAGGGCTTGTGATGCAACCTGGATTTACCACATCTACACCCAGAGCTGAGTGAGACATAAAGTTGGGCACTTCGGGCTGATAGCATTGGTGAGGTTCGATGAGCAAATGCAGACCCTTTGAAGTCATACAGCATGGTACCCATTCCATGGGTCCCAACTCTCCAAGTTTAAGGGATTCTTCCTTCAGCTAAAACATGCATGGGAAACCCACAGTATGGTGCACCGTGTGACTGGCAAACGTTTTCAAATGCATCTCAGTTTTCGTCCCCTTTTACTCGGGTTCACCATTCCAGACCCTTTACGAACACTCTCCCCACTTGGAGAGTCAGTGCCTTTAACCTCCTGTTGGGCACAGTTTGCAATTTCTGCGCAAGATGAAAAGGAATAGGGAGAACCAATGAGAGACTAGCTCTAGGTGTCTGCAAGGGCAAATTTAACGCTCATTTCCCACCAGGAAGAGGAATTAACCAAAGGCTCAGCATGCCGTGCCGGAACCAGATTAGGGCCTGAAGCAATCCTGTGGGTTTGCGGCCAGCTCACAAGATAGCGAGTTGAAGAAAGGAGCTCAGGGGCACTGTAACTCACAATCCTGCAGAGTTATAAATGACAGCTATCGTCCAAAAATATATTGAAGGAAGGCTGCGAAGACGACTTGAAAGCGGGGCAGAATTGCAGGAAAACGATTTCAGGGGGTAGACTGGAATTACATTTAAATCATAGGAAAAGACGCAGAACGACGACAATGATGCACTTGGCCAAAAAGGGCGTATGCGTTTTTTCCTGAATATATTCAGGAAAAAACGCATACGCCCTTTTTGGCCAACCAAGCATGCATGTTAAAGAAATGTGCACTTCAATGAAGTCTCACTGCCCCCCGGTCAAAAGGGCCATCTGAAAAAAGTGTAAAATCCAGCAAGGCAGCACAGGCCATGGAGAACAGCGAGCCTTGTTATGCTGATGGGCGGGATGTAAATTGCCAACAGCCAGTCTGGAAAAGTGTACGGTGTCTCCTGGAACATCTAAAAAACAAAGCAACGGAGCCTCCGGCACTTCCCCTTATGGTCCTATAGTTTAGGAAAATTAAAATCAAAAACACACAGCCACCCAAAAGTCTCGGGCGGCTCTGTTTACAAGAACCTCGTCTACCGTACAAGTTAAATATCCCAGAATGCGAAAAATGGATAAAGAAGTTGTGGTACGTACGTACAATGGAATATCACACAGCAATGAAATCTACGTCATCAGGCCCTTCGCGGCATAATGAGTGGATTCAGGTACGATGATTCTAAGTGAAATAAGTCACACAGAAAATGAAACATCATAAGATATCACTAATACACGGAATGTAATCTTGGCTACACATGAACTGAATTACAAAACAGAACAGGGTCTCAAATTTAGAAAACCAACTTATGCTTGCTTAAGGGGAAAGGTGAGTTGGGGTGCTGCATAAAACCAGAGATAGAAATTAGCACAGATACCTTTCCATAAGCCATATATGTAATAGTCAAGACCTACCCCTTGCTCAACGAAATGGACTAAACACCCCATATTCAACGCCTAGGAATACACCTGACTAGTAAGAATCTTCAAACCCATGGATTTATATGTCTCCGTAAGAGAATGAAGCGTGTGTACAGCGGCATGAATGCAGCAGAGAAAATCCGATAAATCCCATTATCAAAATGAATTACACAAACAAAACCCAAGGACAGTGAAATAGAGAGCAATTCTTAAATAATTCATTCAGGGCTTGTGATGCAACCTGGATTTACCACATCTACACCCAGAGCTGAGTGAGACATAAGGTTGGGCACTTCGGGCTGATAGCATTGGTGAGGTTCGATGAGCAAATGCAGACCCTTTGAAGTCATACAGCATGGTACCCTTTCCATGGGTCCCAACTCTCCAAGTTTAAGGGATTCTTCCTTCAGCTAAAACATGCATTGGAAACCCACAGTATGGTGAACCGTGTGACTGGCAAACGTTTTCAAATGCATCTCAGTTTTCGTCCCCATTTACTCGCGTTCACCATTCCAGACCCTTTACGAACACTCTCCCCACTTGGAGAGTCAGTGCCTTTAACCTCCTGTTGGGCACAGTTTGCAATTTCTGCACAAGATGAAAAGGAATAGGGAGAACGAATGAGAGACTAGCTCTAGGTGTCTGCACGGGCAAATTTAACGCTCATTTCCCACCAGGAAGAGGAATTAACCAAAGGCTCAGCATGCCGTGCCGGAACCAGATTAGGGCCTGAAGCAATCCTGTGGGTTTGCGGCCAGCTCACAAGATAGCGAGTTGAAGAAAGGAGCTCAGGGGCACTGTAACTCACAAACCTGCAGAGTTATAAATGACAGCTATCGTCCAAAAATATATTGAAGGAAGGCTGCGAAGACGATTTGTAAGAGGGGCAGAATTGCAGGAAAACGATTTCAGGGGGTAGACGGGAATTGCATTTAAAGCATAGGAAAAGAGGCAGAACGTCGACAATGATGCTCTTGGCCAAAAAGGGCGTATGCGTTTTTGCCTGAATATATTCAGGAAAAAACGCATACGCCCTTTTTGGCCAACCAAGCAAGCATGTTAAAGAAATCTGCACTAAAATGAAGTCTCACTGCCCCCCGGTCAAAAGGGCCATCGGAAAAAAGTGTAAAATCCAGAAAGGCAGAACAGGCCATCGAGAACAGGGAGCCTTGTTATGCTGATGGGCGGGATGTAAATTGCAAACAGCCAGTCTGGAGAAGTGTACGGTGTTTCCCGGAACACCGAAAAAACAAAGCTACGGAGACTACGGCACCTCCACTTATGGTCCTATAGCTTAGGGAAATTAAAATCAAAAACACACAGCCACCCCAAAGTGTCGGACGGCTCTGTTTACAAGAACCTCGTCTACGGTACAAGTTAAATATCTCAGAATGTGAAAAATGGATAAAGAAGTTGTGGTACGTACGTACAATGGAATATCACTCAGCAATGAAATCTATGTCATCAGGCCCGTCGCGGCATAATGAGTGGATTCAGGTACGATGAGTCTAAGTGAAATAATCACACAGAAAATGAAACATCAAAAGATATCACTAATACACGGAATGTAAACTTGGCTACACATGAACTGAATTACAAAACAGAACAGGGTCTCAAATTTAGAAAACCAACTTATGCTTGCTTAAGGGGAAAGGTGAGTTGGGGTGCTGCATAAAACCAGAGATAGAAATTAGCACAGATACCTTTGCATAAGCCAAATATGTAATAGTCAAGACCTACCCCTTGCTCAACGAAATGGACTAAACACCCCATATTCAACGCCTAGGAATACACCTGACTAGTAAGAATCTTCAAACCCATGGATTTATATGTCTCCGTAAGAGAATGAAGCGTGTGTACAGCGGCATGAATGCAGCAGAGAAAATCCGATAAATCCCATTATCAAAATGAATTACACAAACAAAACCCAAGGACAGTGAAATAGAGAGCAATTCTTAAATAATTCATTCAGGGCTTGTGATGCAACCTGGATTTACCACATCTACACCCAGAGCTGAGTGAGACATAAGGTTGGGCACTTCGGGCTGATAGCATTGGTGAGGTTCGATGAGCAAATGCAGACCCTTTGAAGTCATACAGCATGGTACCCATTCCATGGGTCCCAACTCTCCAAGTTTAAGGGATTCTTCCTTCAGCTAAAACATGCATGGGAAACCCACAGTATGGTGCACCGTGTGACTGGCAAACGTTTTCAAATGCATCTCAGTTTTCGTCCCCTTTTACTCGGGTTCACCATTCCAGACCCTTTACGAACACTCTCCCCACTTGGAGAGTCAGTGCCTTTAACCTCCTGTTGGGCACAGTTTGCAATTTCTGCGCAAGATGAAAAGGAATAGGGAGAACGAATGAGAGACTACCTCTAGGTGTCTGCACGGGCAAATTTAACGCTCATTTCCCACCAGGAAGAGGAATTAACCAAAGGCTCAGCATGCCGTGCCGGAACCAGATTAGGGCCTGAGGCAATCCTGTGGGTTTGCGGCCAGCTCACAAGATAGCGAGTTGAAGAAATGAGCTCAGGGGCACTGTAACTCACAAACCTGCAGAGTTATAAATGACAGCTATCGTCCAATAATATATTGAAGGAAGGCTGCGAAGACGACTTGTAAGTGGGGCAGAATTGCAGGAAAACGATTTCAGGGGGTAGACGGGAATTGCATTTAAAGCATAGGAAAAGAGGCAGAACGTCGACAATGATGCTCTTGGCCAAAAAGGGCGTATGCGTTTTTTCCTGAATATATTCAGGAAAAAAGGCATACGCACTTTTTGGCCAACCAAGCAACCATGTTAAAGAAATCTGCACTACAATGAAGTCTCACTGACCGCCGGTCAAAAGGGCCATCTGAAAAAAGTGTAAAATCCAGAAAGGCAGCACAGACCATGGAGAACAGCGAGCCTTGTTATGCTGATGGGCGGGATGTAAATTGCCAACAGCCACTCTGGAGAAGTGTATGGTGTTTCCCGGAACACCAAAAAAACAAAGCTACGGAGCCTACGGCACTTCCCCTTATGGTCCTATAGCTTAGGGAAATTAAAATCAAAAACACACAGCCACCCCAAAGTGTCGGACGGCTCTGTTTACAAGAACCTCGTCTACGGTACAAGTTAAATATCCCAGAATGTGAAAAATGGATAAAGAAGTTGTGGTACGTACGTACAATGGAATATCACTCAGCAATGAAATCTATGTCATCAGGCCCGTCGCGGCATAATGAGTGGATTCAGGTACGATGATTCTAAGTGAAATAAGTCACACAGAAAATGAAACATCATAAGATATCACTACTACACGGAATGTAAACTTGGCTACACATGAACTGAATTACAAAACAGAACAGGGTCTCAAATTTAGAAAACCAACTTATGCTTGCTTAAGGGGAAAGGTGAGTTGGGGTGCTGCATAAAACCAGAGATAGAAATTAGCACAGATACCTTTCCATAAGCCAAATATGTAATAGTCAAGACCTACCCCTTGCTCAACGAAATGGACTAAACACCCCATATTCAACGCCTAGGAATACACCTGACTAGTAAGAATCTTCAAACCCATGGATTTATATGTCTCCGTAAGAGAATGAAGCGTGTGTACAGCAGCATGAATGCAGCAGAGAAAATCCGATAAATCCCATTATCAAAATGAATTACACAAACAAAACCCAAGGACAGTGAAATCGAGAGCAATTCTTAAATAATTCATTCAGGGCTTGTGATGCAACCTGGATTTACCACATCTACACCCAGAGCTGAGTGAGACATAAGGTTGGGCACTTCGGGCTGATAGCATTGGTGAGGTTCGATGAGCAAATGCAGACCCTTTGAAGTCATACAGCATGGTACCCATTCCATGGGTCCCAACTCTCCAAGTTTAAGGGATTCTTCCTTCAGCTAAAACATGCATGGGAAACCCACAGTATGGTGCACCGTGTGACTGGCAAACGTTTTCAAATGCATCTCAGTTTTCGTCCCCTTTTACTCGGGTTCACCATTCCAGACCCTTTACGAACACTCTCCCCACTTGGAGAGTCAGTGCCTTTAACCTCCTGTTGGGCACAGTTTGCAATTTCTGCGCAAGATGAAAAGGAATAGGGAGAACCAATGAGAGACTAGCTCTAGGTGTCTGCACGGGCAAATTTAACGCTCATTTCCCACCAGGAAGAGGAATTAACCAAAGGCTCAGCATGCCGTGCCGGAACCAGATTAGGGCCTGAGGCAATCCTGTGGGTTTGCGGCCAGCTCACAAGATAGCGAGTTGAAGAAATGAGATCAGGGCCACTGTAACTCACAAACCTGCAGAGTTATAAATGACAGCTATCGTCCAAAAATATATTGAAGGAAGGCTGCGAAGACGACTTGTAAGTGGGGCAGAATTGCAGGAAAACGATTTCAGGGGGTAGACGGGAATTGCATTTAAAGCATAGGAAAAGAGGCAGAACGTCGACAATGATGCTCTTGGCCAAAAAGGGCGTATGCGTTTTTTCCTGAATATATTCAGGAAAAAACGCATACGCCCTTTTTGGCCAACCAAGCAACCAAGCAACCAAGCAAGCATGTTAAAGAAATCTGCACTACAATGAAGTCTCACTGCCCCCTGGTCAATAGGGCCATCTGAAAAAAGTGTAAAATCCAGAAAGGAAGCACAGGCCATGGAGAACAGGGAGCCTTGTTATGCTGATGGGCGGGATGTAAATTGCCAACAGCCAGTCTGGAAAAATGTATGGTGTTTCCCGGAACATCTTAAAAACAAAGCAACGGAGCCTACGGCACTTCCCCTTATGGTCCTATAGCTTAGGGAAATTAAAATCAAAAACACAGAGCCACCCCAAAGTGTCGGACGGCTCTGTTAACAAGAACCTCGTCTACGGTACAAGTTAAATATCCCAGAATGTGAAAAATGGATAAAGAAGTTGTGGTACGTACGTACAATGGAATATCACACAGCAATGAAATCTATGTCATCAGACCCGTCGCGGCATAATGAGTGGATTCAGGTACGATGATTCTAAGTGAAATAAGTCACACAGAAAATGAAACATCATAAGATATCACTAATACACGGAATGTAAACTTGGCTACACATGAACTGAATTACAAAACAGAACATGGTCCCAAATTTAGAAAACCAACTTATGCTTGCTTAAGGGGAAAGGTGAGTTGGGGTGCTGCATAAAACAAGAGATAGAAATTAGCACAGATACATTTCCATAAGCCAAATATGTAATAGTCAAGACCTACCCCTTGCTCAACGAAATGGACTAAACACTCCATATTCAACGCCTAGGAATACACCTGACTAGTAAGAATCTTCAAACCCATGGATTTATATGTCTCCGTAAGAGAATGAAGCGTGTGTACAGCGGCATGAATGCAGCAGAGAAAATCCGATAAATCCCATTATCAAAATGAATTACACAAACAAAACCCAAGGACAGTGAAATAGAGAGCAATTCTTAAATAATTCATTCAGGGCTTGTGATGCAACCTGGATTTACCACATCTACACCCAGAGCTGAGTGAGACATAAGGTTGGGCACTTCGGGCTGATAGCACTGGTGAGGTTCGATGAGCAAATGCAGACCCTTTGAAGTCATACAGCATGGTACCCATTCCATGGGTCCCAACTCTCCAAGTTTAAGGGATTCTTCCTTCAGCTAAAACATGCATGGGAAACCCACAGTATGGTGCACCGTGTGACTGGCAAACGTTTTCAAATGCATCTCAGATTTCGTCCCCTGTTACTCGGGTTCACCATTCCAGACCCTTTACGAACACTCTCCCCACTTGGAGAGTCAGTGCCTTTAACCTTCTGTTGGGCACAGTTTGCAATTTCTGCGCAAGATGAAAAGGAATAGGGAGAACCAATGAGAGACTAGCTCTACGTGTCTGCACGGGCAAATTTAACGCTCATTTCCCACCAGGAAGAGGAATTAACCAAAGGCTCAGCATGCCGTGCAGGAACCAGATTAGGGCCTGAGGCAATCCTGTGGGTTTGCGGCCAGCTCACAAGATAGCGAGTTGAAGAAATGAGCTCAGGGCCACTGTAACTCACAAACCTGCAGAGTTATAAATGATAGCTATCGTCCAAAAATATATTGAAGGAAGGCTGCGAAGACGACTTGTAAGTGGGGCAGAATTGCAGGAAAACGATTTCAGGGGGTAGACGGGAATTGCATTTAAAGCATAGGAAAAGAGGCAGAACGTCGACAATGATGCTCTTGGCCAAAAAGGGCGTATGCGTTTTTTCCTGAATATATTCAGGAAAAAACGCATACGCCCTTTTTGGCCAACCAAGCAAGCATGTTAAAGAAATCTGCACTACAATGAAGTCTCACTGCCCCCCGGTCAAAAGGGCCATCTGAAAAAAGTGTAAAATCCAGAAAGGCAGCACAGGCCATCGAGAACAGCGAGCCTTGTTATGCTGATGGGCGGGATGTAAATTGCCAACAGCCAGTCTGGAAAAATGTATGGTGTTTCCCGGAACATCTAAAAAACAAAGCAACGGAGCCTACGGCAATTCCCCTTATGGTCCTATAACTTAGGGAAATTAAAATCAAAAACACACAGCCACCCAAAAGTCTCGGGCGGCTCTGTTTACAAGAACCTCGTCTACGGTACAAGTTAAATATCCCAGAATGTGAAAAATGGATAAAGAAGTTGTGGTACGTACGTACAATGGAATATCACACAGCAATGAAATCTATGTCATCAGGCCCGTCGCGGCATAATGAGTGGATTCAGGTACGATGATTCTAACTGAAATAAGTCACACAGAAAATGAAACATCATAAGATATCACTACTACACGGAATGTAAACTTGGCTACACATGAACTGAATTACAAAACAGAACAGGGTCTCAAATTTAGAAAACCAACTTATGCTTGCTTAAGGGGAAAGGTGAGTTGGGGTGCTGCATAAAACCAGAGATAGAAATTAGCACAGATACCTTTGCATAAGCCAAATATGTAATAGTCAAGACCTACCCCTTGCTCAACGAAATGGACTAAACACCCCATATTCAACGCCTAAGAATACGCCTGACTAGTAAGAATCTTCAAACCCATGGATTTATATGTCTCCATAAGAGAATGAAGCGTGTGTACAGCGGCATGTATGCAGCAGAGAAAATCCGATAAATCCCATTATCAAAATGAATTACACAAACAAAACCCAAGGACAGTGAAATAGAGAGCAATTCTTAAATAATTCATTCAGGGCTTGTGATGCAACCTGGATTTACCACATCTACACCCAGAGCTGAGTGATACATGAGGTTGGGCACTTCGGGCTGATAGCATTGGTGAGGTTCGATGAGCAAATACAGACCCTTTGAAGTCATACAGCATGCTACCCTTTCCATGGGTCCCAACTCTCCAAGTTTAAGGGATTCTTCCTTCAGCTAAAACATGCATGGGAAACCCACAGTATGGTGCACCGTGTGACTGGCAAACGTTTTCAAATGCATCTCAGTTTTCGTCCCCTTTTACTCGGGTTCACCATTCCAGACCCTTTACGAACACTCTCCCCACTTGGAGAGTCAGTGCCTTTAACCTCCTGTTGGGCACAGTTTGCAATTTCTGCGCAAGATGAAAAGGAATAGGGAGAACGAATGAGAGACTAGCTGTAGGTGTCTGCACGGGCAATTTTAACACTCATTTCCCACCAGGAAGAGGAATTAACCAAAGGCTCAGCATGACATGCCGGAACCAGATTAGGGCCTGAAGCAATCCTTTGGGTTTGCGGCCAGCTCACAAGATAGCGAGTTGAAGAAAGGAGCTCAGGGGCACTGTAACTCACAAACCTGCAGAGTTATAAATGACAGCTATCGTCCAAAAATATATTGAAGGAAGGCTGCGAAGACGACTTGTAAGAGGGGCAGAATTGCAGGAAAACGATTTCAGGGGGTAGACGGGAATTGCATTTAAAGCATAGGAAAAGAGGCAGAACGTCGACAATGATGCTCTTGGCCAAAAAGGGCGTATGCGTTTTTTCCTGAATATATTCAGGAAAAAACGCATACGCCCTTTTTGGCCAACCAAGCAAGCATGTTAAAGAAATCTGCACTACAATGAAGTCTCACTGCCCCCCGGTCAAGAGGGCCATCTGAAAAAAGTGTAAAATCCAGAAAGGCAGCACAGGCCATGGAGAACAGGGAGCCTTGTTATGCTGATGGGCGGGATGTAAATTGCAAACAGCCACTCTGGAGAAGTGAATGGTGTTTCAAGGAACACCGAAGAAACAAAGCTACGGAGCCTACGGCACTTCCACTTATGGTCCTATAGCTTAGGGAAATTAAAATCAAAAACACACAGCCACCCCAAAGTGTCGGACGGCTCTGTTTACAAGAACCTCGTCTACGGTACAAGTTAAATATCCCAGAATGTGAAAAATGGATAAAGAAGTTGTGGTACATACGTACAATGGAATATCACTCAGCAATGAAATCTATGACATCAGGCCCGTCGCGGCATAATGAGTGGATTCAGGTACAATGATTCTAAGTGAAATAAGTCACACAGAAAATGAAACATCATAAGATATCACTACTACACGGAATGTAAACTTGGCTACACATGAACTGAATTACAAAACAGAACAGGGTCTCAAATTTAGAAAACCAACTTATGCTTGCTTAAGGGGAAAGGTGAGTTGGGGTGCTGCATAAAACCAGAGATAGAAATTAGCACAGATACCTTTCCATAAGCCAAATATGTAATAGTCAAGACCTACCCCTTGCTCAACGAAATGGACTAAACACCCCATATTCAACGCCTAGGAATACACCTGACTAGTAAGAATCTTCAAACCCATGGATTTATATGTCTCCATAAGAGAATGAAGCGTGTGTACAGGGGCATGAATGCAGCAGAGAAAATCCGATAAATCCCATTATCAAAATGAATTACACAAACAAAACCCAAGGACAGTGAAATAGAGAGCAATTCTTAAATAATTCATTCAGGGCTTGTGATGCAACCTGGATTTACCACATCTACACCCAGAGCTGAGTGAGACATAAGGTTGGGCACATCGGGCTGATACCATTGGTGAGGTTCGATGAGCAAATGCAGACCCTTTGAAGTCATACAGCATGGTACCCATTCCATGGGTCCCAACTCTCCAAGTTTAAGGGATTCTTCCTTCAGCTAAAACATGCATGGGAAACCCACAGTATGGTGCACCGTGTGACTGGCAAACGTTTTCAAATGCATCTCAGTTTTCGTCCCCTTTTACTCGGGTTCACCATTCCAGACCCTTTACGAACACTCTCCCCACTTGGAGAGTCAGTGCCTTTAACCTCCTGTTGGGCACAGTTTGCAATTTCTGCGCAAGATGAAAAGGAATAGGGAGAACCAATGAGAGACTAGCTCTAGTTGTCTGCACGGGCAAATTTAACGCTCATTTCCCACCAGGAAGAGGAATTAACCAAAGGCTCAGCATGCCGTGCCGGAACCAGATTAGGGCCTGAGGCAATCCTGTGGGTTTGCCGTCAGCTCACAAGATAGCGAGTTGAAGAAAGGAGCTCAGGGGCACTGTAACTCACAAACCTGCAGAGTTATAAATGACAGCTATCGTCCAAAAATATATTGAAGGAAGGCTGCGAAGACGACTTTTAAGCAGGACAGATTTGCAGGAAAACGATTTCAGGGAGTAGACGGGAATTGCATTTAAAGAATAGGAAAAGAGGCAGAACGTCGACAATGATGCTCTTGGCCAAAAAGGGCGTATGCGTTTTTTCCTGAATATATTCAGGAAAAAACGCATACGCCCTTTTTGGCCAACCAAGCAAGCATGTTAAAGAAATCTGCACTACCATGAAGTCTCACTGCCCCCCGGTCAAAAGGGCCATCTGAAAAAAGTGTAAAATCCAGAAAGGCAGCACAGGCCATGGAGAACAGGGAGCCTTGTTATGCTGATGGGCGGGATGTAAATTGCCAACAGCCACTCTGGAGAAGTGTATGGTGTTTCCCGGAACACCGAAAAAACAAAGCAAGGAAGCCTACGGCACTTCCCCTTATGGTCCTATAGCTTAGGGAAATTAAAATCAAAAACACACAGCCACCCAAATGTCTCGGGCGGCTCTGTTTACAAGAACCTCGTCTACGGTACAAGTTAAATATCCCAGAATGTGAAAAATGGATAAAGAAGTTGTGGTACGTACGTACAATGGAATATCACTCAGCAATGAAATCTATGTCATCAGGCCCGTCGCGGCATAATGAGTGGTTTCAGGTACGATGATTCTAAGTGAAATAAGTCACACAGAAAATGAAACATCATAAGATATCACTACTACGCGGAATGTAAACTTGGCTACACATGAACTGAATTACAAAACAGAACAGGGTCTCAAATTTAGAAAACCAACTTATGCTTGCTTAAGGGGAAAGGTGAGTTGGGGTGCTGCATAAAACCAGAGATAGAAATTAGCACAGATACCTTTCCATAAGCCAAATATGTAATAGTCAAGACCTACCCCTTGCTCAACGAAATGGACTAAACTCCCCATATTCAACGCCTAGGAATACACCTGACTAGTAAGAATCTTCAAACCCATGGATTTATATGTCTCCGTAAGAGAATGAAGTGTGTGTACAGCGGCATGAATGCAGCAGAGAAAATCCGATAAATCCCATTATCAAAATGAATTACACAAACAAAACCCAAGGACAGTGAAATAGAGAGCAATTCTTAAATAATTCATTCAGGGCTTGTGATGCAACCTGGATTTACCACATCTACACCCAGAGCTGAGTGAGACATAAGGTTGGGCACTTCGGGCTGATAGCATTGGTGAGGTTCGATGAGCAAATGCAGACCCTTTGAAGTCATACAGCATGGTACCCATTCCATGGGTCCCAACTCTCCAAGTTTAAGGGATTCTTCCTTCAGCTAAAACATGCATGGGAAACCCACAGTATGGTGCACCGTGTGACTGGCAAACGTTTTCAAATGCATCTCAGTTTTCGTCCCCTTTTACTCGGGTTCACCATTCCAGACCCTTTACGAACACTCTCCCCACTTGGAGAGTCAGTGCCTTTAACCTCCTGTTGGGCACAGTTTGCAATTTCTGCGCAAGATGAAAAGGAATAGGGAGAACCAATGAGAGACTAGCTCTAGGTGTCTGCACGGGCAAATTTTACGCTCATTTCCCACCAGGAAGAGGAATTAACCAAAGGCTCAGCATGCCGTGCCGGAACCAGATTAGGGCCTGAGGCAATCCTGTGGGTTTGCGGCCAGCTCACAAGATAGCGAGTTGAAGAAATGAGATCAGGGCCACTGTAACTCACAAACCTGCAGAGTTATAAATGACAGCTATCGTCCAAAAATATATTGAAGGAAGGCTGCGAAGACGACTTGTAAGTGGGGCAGAATTGCAGGAAAACGATTTCAGGGGTAGACGGGAATTGCATTTAAAGCATAGGAAAAGAGGCAGAACGTCGACAATGATGCTCTTGGCCAAAAAGGGCGTATGCGTTTTTTCCTGAATATATTCAGGAAAAAACGCATACGCCCTTTTTGGCCAACCAAGCAACCAAGCAACCAAGCAAGCATGTTAAAGAAATCTGCACTACAATGAAGTCTCACTGCCCCCTGGTCAATAGGGCCATCTGAAAAAAGTGTAAAATCCAGAAAGGAAGCACAGGCCATGGAGAACAGGGAGCCTTGTTATGCTGATGGGCGGGATGTAAATTGCCAACAGCCAGTCTGGAAAAATGTATGGTGTTTCCCGGAACATCTTAAAAACAAAGCAACGGAGCCTACGGCACTTCCCCTTATGGTCCTATAGCTTAGGGAAATTAAAATCAAAAACACAGAGCCACCCCAAAGTGTCGGACGGCTCTGTTAACAAGAACCTCGTCTACGGTACAAGTTAAATATCCCAGAATGTGAAAAATGGATAAAGAAGTTGTGGTACGTACGTACAATGGAATATCACACAGCAATGAAATCTATGTCATCAGACCCGTCGCGGCATAATGAGTGGATTCAGGTACGATGATTCTAAGTGAAATAAGTCACACAGAAAATGAAACATCATAAGATATCACTAATACACGGAATGTAAACTTGGCTACACATGAACTGAATTACAAAACAGAACATGGTCCCAAATTTAGAAAACCAACTTATGCTTGCTTAAGGGGAAAGGTGAGTTGGGGTGCTGCATAAAACAAGAGATAGAAATTAGCACAGATACATTTCCATAAGCCAAATATGTAATAGTCAAGACCTACCCCTTGCTCAACGAAATGGACTAAACACTCCATATTCAACGCCTAGGAATACACCTGACTAGTAAGAATCTTCAAACCCATGGATTTATATGTCTCCGTAAGAGAATGAAGCGTGTGTACAGCGGCATGAATGCAGCAGAGAAAATCCGATAAATCCCATTATCAAAATGAATTACACAAACAAAACCCAAGGACAGTGAAATAGAGAGCAATTCTTAAATAATTCATTCAGGGCTTGTGATGCAACCTGGATTTACCACATCTACACCCAGAGCTGAGTGAGACATAAGGTTGGGCACTTCGGGCTGATAGCACTGGTGAGGTTCGATGAGCAAATGCAGACCCCTTGAAGTCATACAGCATGGTACCCATTCCATGGGTCCCAACTCTCCAAGTTTAAGGGATTCTTCCTTCAGCTAAAACATGCATGGGAAACCCACAGTATGGTGCACCGTGTGACTGGCAAACGTTTTCAAATGCATCTCAGATTTCGTCCCCTGTTACTCGGGTTCACCATTCCAGACCCTTTACGAACACTCTCCCCACTTGGAGAGTCAGTGCCTTTAACCTTCTGTTGGGCACAGTTTGCAATTTCTGCGCAAGATGAAAAGGAATAGGGAGAACCAATGAGAGACTAGCTCTACGTGTCTGCACGGGCAAATTTAACGCTCATTTCCCACCAGGAAGAGGAATTAACCAAAGGCTCAGCATGCCGTGCAGGAACCAGATTAGGGCCTGAGGCAATCCTGTGGGTTTGCGGCCAGCTCACAAGATAGCGAGTTGAAGAAATGAGCTCAGGGCCACTGTAACTCACAAACCTGCAGAGTTATAAATGATAGCTATCGTCCAAAAATATATTGAAGGAAGGCTGCGAAGACGACTTGTAAGTGGGGCAGAATTGCAGGAAAACGATTTCAGGGGGTAGACGGGAATTGCATTTAAAGCATAGGAAAAGAGGCAGAACGTCGACAATGATGCTCTTGGCCAAAAAGGGCGTATGCGTTTTTTCCTGAATATATTCAGGAAAAAACGCATACGCCCTTTTTGGCCAACCAAGCAAGCATGTTAAAGAAATCTGCACTACAATGAAGTCTCACTGCCCCCCGGTCAAAAGGGCCATCTGAAAAAAGTGTAAAATCCAGAAAGGCAGCACAGGCCATGGAGAACAGCGAGCCTTGTTATGCTGATGGGCGGGATGTAAATTGCCAACAGCCAGTCTGGAAAAATGTATGGTGTTTCCCGGAACATCTAAAAAACAAAGCAACGGAGCCTAAGGCAATTCCCCTTATGGTCCTATAACTTAGGGAAATTAAAATCAAAAACACACAGCCACCCAAAAGTCTCGGGCGGCTCTGTTTACAAGAACCTCGTCTACGGTACAAGTTAAATATCCCAGAATGTGAAAAATGGATAAAGAAGTTGTGGTACGTACGTACAATGGAATATCACACAGCAATGAAATCTATGTCATCAGGCCCGTCGCGGCATAATGAGTGGATTCAGGTACGATGATTCTAACTGAAATAAGTCACACAGAAAATGAAACATCATAAGATATCACTACTACACGGAATGTAAACTTGGCTACACATGAACTGAATTACAAAACAGAACAGGGTCTCAAATTTAGAAAACCAACTTATGCTTGCTTAAGGGGAAAGGTGAGTTGGGGTGCTGCATAAAACCAGAGATAGAAATTAGCACAGATACCTTTCCATAAGCCAAATATGTAATAGTCAAGACCTACCCCTTGCTCAACGAAATGGACTAAACACCCCATATTCAACGCCTAAGAATACGCCTGACTAGTAAGAATCTTCAAACCCATGGATTTATATGTCTCCATAAGAGAATGAAGCGTGTGTACAGCGGCATGTATGCAGCAGAGAAAATCCGATAAATCCCATTATCAAAATGAATTACACAAACAAAACCCAAGGACAGTGAAATAGAGAGCAATTCTTAAATAATTCATTCAGGGCTTGTGATGCAACCTGGATTTACCACATCTACACCCAGAGCTGAGTGATACATGAGGTTGGGCACTTCGGGCTGATAGCATTGGTGAGGTTCGATGAGCAAATACAGACCCTTTGAAGTCATACAGCATGCTACCCTTTCCATGGGTCCCAACTCTCCAAGTTTAAGGGATTCTTCCTTCAGCTAAAACATGCATGGGAAACCCACAGTATGGTGCACCGTGTGACTGGCAAACGTTTTCAAATGCATCTCAGTTTTCGTCCCCTTTTACTCGGGTTCACCATTCCAGACCCTTTACGAACACTCTCCCCACTTGGAGAGTCAGTGCCTTTAACCTCCTGTTGGGCACAGTTTGCAATTTCTGCGCAAGATGAAAAGGAATAGGGAGAACGAATGAGAGACTAGCTGTAGGTGTCTGCACGGGCAATTTTAACACTCATTTCCCACCAGGAAGAGGAATTAACCAAAGGCTCAGCATGACATGCCGGAACCAGATTAGGGCCTGAAGCAATCCTTTGGGTTTGCGGCCAGCTCACAAGATAGCGAGTTGAAGAAAGGAGCTCAGGGGCACTGTAACTCACAAACCTGCAGAGTTATAAATGACAGCTATCGTCCAAAAATATATTGAAGGAAGGCTGCGAAGACGACTTGTAAGAGGGGCAGAATTGCAGGAAAACGATTTCAGGGGGTAGACGGGAATTGCATTTAAAGCATAGGAAAAGAGGCAGAACGTCGACAATGATGCTCTTGGCCAAAAAGGGCGTATGCGTTTTTTCCTGAATATATTCAGGAAAAAACGCATACGCCCTTTTTGGCCAACCAAGCAAGCATGTTAAAGAAATCTGCACTACAATGAAGTCTCACTGGCCCCCGGTCAAGAGGGCCATCTGAAAAAAGTGTAAAATCCAGAAAGGCAGCACAGGCCATGGAGAACAGGGAGCCTTGTTATGCTGATGGGCGGGATGTAAATTGCAAACAGCCACTCTGGAGAAGTGAATGGTGTTTCAAGGAACACCGAAGAAACAAAGCTACGGAGCCTACGGCACTTCCACTTATGGTCCTATAGTTTAGGGAAATTAAAATCAAAAACACACAGCCACCCCAAAGTGTCGGACGGCTCTGTTTACAAGAACCTCGTCTACGGTACAAGTTAAATATCCCAGAATGTGAAAAATGGATAAAGAAGTTGTGGTACATACGTACAATGGAATATCACTCAGCAATGAAATCTATGACATCAGGCCCGTCGCGGCATAATGAGTGGATTCAGGTACAATGATTCTAAGTGAAATAAGTCACACAGAAAATGAAACATCATAAGATATCACTACTACACGGAATGTAAACTTGGCTACACATGAACTGAATTACAAAACAGAACAGGGTCTCAAATTTAGAAAACCAACTTATGCTTGCTTAAGGGGAAAGGTGAGTTGGGGTGCTGCATAAAACCAGAGATAGAAATTAGCACAGATACCTTTCCATAAGCCAAATATGTAATAGTCAAGACCTACCCCTTGCTCAACGAAATGGACTAAACACCCCATATTCAACGCCTAGGAATACACCTGACTAGTAAGAATCTTCAAACCCATGGATTTATATGTCTCCATAAGAGAATGAAGCGTGTGTACAGGGGCATGAATGCAGCAGAGAAAATCCGATAAATCCCATTATCAAAATGAATTACACAAACAAAACCCAAGGACAGTGAAATAGAGAGCAATTCTTAAATAATTCATTCAGGGCTTGTGATGCAACCTGGATTTACCACATCTACACCCAGAGCTGAGTGAGACATAAGGTTGGGCACATCGGGCTGATACCATTGGTGAGGTTCGATGAGCAAATGCAGACCCTTTGAAGTCATACAGCATGGTACCCATTCCATGGGTCCCAACTCTCCAAGTTTAAGGGATTCTTCCTTCAGCTAAAACATGCATGGGAAACCCACAGTATGGTGCACCGTGTGACTGGCAAACGTTTTCAAATGCATCTCAGTTTTCGTCCCCTTTTACTCGGGTTCACCATTCCAGACCCTTTACGAACACTCTCCCCACTTGGAGAGTCAGTGCCTTTAACCTCCTGTTGGGCACAGTTTGCAATTTCTGCGCAAGATGAAAAGGAATAGGGAGAACCAATGAGAGACTACCTCTAGTTGTCTGCACGGGCAAATTTAACGCTCATTTCCCACCAGGAAGAGGAATTAACCAAAGGCTCAGCATGCCTTGCCGGAACCAGATTAGGGCCTGAGGCAATCCTGTGGGTTTGCCGTCAGCTCACAAGATAGCGAGTTGAAGAAAGGAGCTCAGGGGCACTGTAACTCACAAACCTGCAGAGTTATAAATGACAGCTATCGTCCAAAAATATATTGAAGGAAGGCTGCGAAGACGACTTTTAAGCAGGACAGATTTGCAGGAAAACGATTTCAGGGAGTAGACGGGAATTGCATTTAAAGAATAGGAAAAGAGGCAGAACGTCGACAATGATGCTCTTGGCCAAAAAGGGCGTATGCGTTTTTTCCTGAATATATTCAGGAAAAAACGCATACGCCCTTTTTGGCCAACCAAGCAAGCATGTTAAAGAAATCTGCACTACCATGAAGTCTCACTGCCCCCCGGTCAAAAGGGCCATCTGAAAAAAGTGTAAAATCCAGAAAGGCAGCACAGGCCATGGAGAACAGGGAGCCTTGTTATGCTGATGGGCGGGATGTAAATTGCCAACAGCCACTCTGGAGAAGTGTATGGTGTTTCCAGGAACACCGAAAAAACAAAGCTACGGAGCCTACGGCACTTCCCCTTATGGTCCTATAGCTTAGGGAAATTAAAATCAAAAACACACAGCCACCCCAAAGTGTCGGACGGCTCTGTTTACAAGAACCTCGTCTACGGTACAAGTTAAATATCCTAGAATGTGAAAAATGGATAAAGAAGTTGTGGTACGTACGTACAATTGAATATCACTCAGCAATGAAATCTATGTCATCAGGCCCGTCGCGGCATAATGAGTGGATTCAGGTACGATGATTCTAAGGGAAATAAGTCACACAGAAAATGAAACATCATAAGATATCACTACTACACGGAATGTAAACTTGGCTACACATGAACTGAATTACAAAACAGAACAGGGTCTCAAATTTAGAAAACCAACTTATGCTTGCTTAATGGGAAAGGTGAGTTGGGGTGCTGCATAAAACCAGAGATACAAATTAGCACAGATACCTTTCCATAAGCCAAATATGTAATAGACAAGACCTACCCCTTGCTCAACGAAATGGACTAAAGACCACATATTCAACGCCTAGGAATACAACTGACTAGTAAGAATCTTCAAACCCATGGATTTATATGTCTCCGTAAGAGAATGAAGCGTGTGTACAGCGGCATGAATGCAGCAGAGAAAATCCGATAAATCCCATTATCAAAATGAATTACACAAACAAAACCCAAGGACAGTGAGATAGAGAGCAATTCTTAAATAATTCATTCAGGGCTTGTGATGCAACCTGGATTTACCACATCTACACCCAGAGCTGAGTGAGACATAAAGTTGGGCACTTCGGGCTGATAGCATTGGTGAGGTTCGATGAGCAAATGCAGACCCTTTGAAGTCATACAGCATGGTACCCATTCCATGGGTCCCAACTCTCCAAGTTTAAGGGATTCTTCCTTCAGCTAAAACATGCATGGGAAACCCACAGTATGGTGCACCGTGTGACTGGCAAACGTTTTCAAATGCATCTCAGTTTTCGTCCCCTTTTACTCGGGTTCACCATTCCAGACCCTTTACGAACACTCTCCCCACTTGGAGAGTCAGTGCCTTTAACCTCCTGTTGGGCACAGTTTGCAATTTCTGCACAAGATGAAAAGGAATAGGGAGAACCAATGAGAGACTAGCTCTAGGTGTCTGCAAGGGCAAATTTAACGCTCATTTCCCACCAGGAAGAGGAATTAACCAAAGGCTCAGCATGCCGTGCCGGAACCAGATTAGGGCCTGAAGCAATCCTGTGGGTTTGCGGCCAGCTCACAAGATAGCGAGTTGAAGAAAGGAGCTCAGGGGCACTGTAACTCACAATCCTGCAGAGTTATAAATGACAGCTATCGTCCAAAAATATATTGAAGGAAGGCTGCGAAGACGACTTGAAAGCGGGGCAGAATTGCAGGAAAACGATTTCAGGGGGTAGACTGGAATTACATTTAAATCATAGGAAAAGACGCAGAACGACGACAATGATGCACTTGGCCAAAAAGGGCGTATGCGTTTTTTCCTGAATATATTCAGGAAAAAACGCATACGCCCTTTTTGGCCAACCAAGCATGCATGTTAAAGAAATGTGCACTTCAATGAAGTCTCACTGCCCCCCGGTCAAAAGGGCCATCTGAAAAAAGTGTAAAATCCAGCAAGGCAGCACAGGCCATGGAGAACAGCGAGCCTTGTTATGCTGATGGGCGGGATGTAAATTGCCAACAGCCAGTCTGGAAAAGTGTACGGTGTCTCCTGGAACATCTAAAAAACAAAGCAACGGAGCCTCCGGCACTTCCCCTTATGGTCCTATAGTTTAGGAAAATTAAAATCAAAAACACACAGCCACCCAAAAGTCTCGGGCGGCTCTGTTTACAAGAACCTCGTCTACCGTACAAGTTAAATATCCCAGAATGCGAAAAATGGATAAAGAAGTTGTGGTACGTACGTACAATGGAATATCACACAGCAATGAAATCTACGTCATCAGGCCCTTCGCGGCATAATGAGTGGATTCAGGTACGATGATTCTAAGTGAAATAAGTCACACAGAAAATGAAACATCATAAGATATCACTAATACACGGAATGTAATCTTGGCTACACATGAACTGAATTACAAAACAGAACAGGGTCTCAAATTTAGAAAACCAACTTATGCTTGCTTAAGGGGAAAGGTGAGTTGGGGTGCTGCATAAAACCAGAGATAGAAATTAGCACAGATACCTTTCCATAAGCCAAATATGTAATAGTCAAGACCTACCCCTTGCTCAACGAAATGGACTAAACACCCCATATTCAACGCCTAGGAATACACCTGACTAGTAAGAATCTTCAAACCCATGGATTTATATGTCTCCGTAAGAGAATGAAGCGTGTGTACAGCGGCATGAATGCAGCAGAGAAAATCCGATAAATCCCATTATCAAAATGAATTACACAAACAAAACCCAAGGACAGTGAAATAGAGAGCAATTCTTAAATAATTCATTCAGGGCTTGTGATGCAACCTGGATTTACCACATCTACACCCAGAGCTGAGTGAGACATAAGGTTGGGCACTTCGGGCTGATAGCATTGGTGAGGTTCGATGAGCAAATGCAGACCCTTTGAAGTCATACAGCATGGTACCCTTTCCATGGGTCCCAACTCTCCAAGTTTAAGGGATTCTTCCTTCAGCTAAAACATGCATTGGAAACCCACAGTATGGTGAACCGTGTGACTGGCAAACGTTTTCAAATGCATCTCAGTTTTCGTCCCCATTTACTCGCGTTCACCATTCCAGACCCTTTACGAACACTCTCCCCACTTGGAGAGTCAGTGCCTTTAACCTCCTGTTGGGCACAGTTTGCAATTTCTGCACAAGATGAAAAGGAATAGGGAGAACGAATGAGAGACTAGCTCTAGGTGTCTGCACGGGCAAATTTAACGCTCATTTCCCACCAGGAAGAGGAATTAACCAAAGGCTCAGCATGCCGTGCCGGAACCAGATTAGGGCCTGAAGCAATCCTGTGGGTTTGCGGCCAGCTCACAAGATAGCGAGTTGAAGAAAGGAGCTCAGGGGCACTGTAACTCACAAACCTGCAGAGTTATAAATGACAGCTATCGTCCAAAAATATATTGAAGGAAGGCTGCGAAGACGATTTGTAAGAGGGGCAGAATTGCAGGAAAACGATTTCAGGGGGTAGACGGGAATTGCATTTAAAGCATAGGAAAAGAGGCAGAACGTCGACAATGATGCTCTTGGCCAAAAAGGGCGTATGCGTTTTTTCCTGAATATATTCAGGAAAAAACGCATACGCCCTTTTTGGCCAACCAAGCAAGCATGTTAAAGAAATCTGCACTACAATGAAGTCTCACTGGCCCCCGGTCAAGAGGGCCATCTGAAAAAAGTGTAAAATCCAGAAAGGCAGCACAGGCCATGGAGAACAGGGAGCCTTGTTATGCTGATGGGCGGGATGTAAATTGCAAACAGCCACTCTGGAGAAGTGAATGGTGTTTCAAGGAACACCGAAGAAACAAAGCTACGGAGCCTACGGCACTTCCACTTATGGTCCTATAGCTTAGGGAAATTAAAATCAAAAACACACAGCCACCCCAAAGTGTCGGACGGCTCTGTTTACAAGAACCTCGTCTACGGTACAAGTTAAATATCCCAGAATGTGAAAAATGGATAAAGAAGTTGTGGTACATACGTACAATGGAATATCACTCAGCAATGAAATCTATGACATCAGGCCCGTCGCGGCATAATGAGTGGATTCAGGTACAATGATTCTAAGTGAAATAAGTCACACAGAAAATGAAACATCATAAGATATCACTACTACACGGAATGTAAACTTGGCTACACATGAACTGAATTACAAAACAGAACAGGGTCTCAAATTTAGAAAACCAACTTATGCTTGCTTAAGGGGAAAGGTGAGTTGGGGTGCTGCATAAAACCAGAGATAGAAATTAGCACAGATACCTTTCCATAAGCCAAATATGTAATAGTCAAGACCTACCCCTTGCTCAACGAAATGGACTAAACACCCCATATTCAACGCCTAGGAATACACCTGACTAGTAAGAATCTTCAAACCCATGGATTTATATGTCTCCATAAGAGAATGAAGCGTGTGTACAGGGGCATGAATGCAGCAGAGAAAATCCGATAAATCCCATTATCAAAATGAATTACACAAACAAAACCCAAGGACAGTGAAATAGAGAGCAATTCTTAAATAATTCATTCAGGGCTTGTGATGCAACCTGGATTTACCACATCTACACCCAGAGCTGAGTGAGACATAAGGTTGGGCACATCGGGCTGATACCATTGGTGAGGTTCGATGAGCAAATGCAGACCCTTTGAAGTCATACAGCATGGTACCCATTCCATGGGTCCCAACTCTCCAAGTTTAAGGGATTCTTCCTTCAGCTAAAACATGCATGGGAAACCCACAGTATGGTGCACCGTGTGACTGGCAAACGTTTTCAAATGCATCTCAGTTTTCGTCCCCTTTTACTCGGGTTCACCATTCCAGACCCTTTACGAACACTCTCCCCACTTGGAGAGTCAGTGCCTTTAACCTCCTGTTGGGCACAGTTTGCAATTTCTGCGCAAGATGAAAAGGAATAGGGAGAACCAATGAGAGACTACCTCTAGTTGTCTGCACGGGCAAATTTAACGCTCATTTCCCACCAGGAAGAGGAATTAACCAAAGGCTCAGCATGCCTTGCCGGAACCAGATTAGGGCCTGAGGCAATCCTGTGGGTTTGCCGTCAGCTCACAAGATAGCGAGTTGAAGAAAGGAGCTCAGGGGCACTGTAACTCACAAACCTGCAGAGTTATAAATGACAGCTATCGTCCAAAAATATATTGAAGGAAGGCTGCGAAGACGACTTTTAAGCAGGACAGATTTGCAGGAAAACGATTTCAGGGAGTAGACGGGAATTGCATTTAAAGAATAGGAAAAGAGGCAGAACGTCGACAATGATGCTCTTGGCCAAAAAGGGCGTATGCGTTTTTTCCTGAATATATTCAGGAAAAAACGCATACGCCCTTTTTGGCCAACCAAGCAAGCATGTTAAAGAAATCTGCACTACCATGAAGTCTCACTGCCCCCCGGTCAAAAGGGCCATCTGAAAAAAGTGTAAAATCCAGAAAGGCAGCACAGGCCATGGAGAACAGGGAGCCTTGTTATGCTGATGGGCGGGATGTAAATTGCCAACAGCCACTCTGGAGAAGTGTATGGTGTTTCCAGGAACACCGAAAAAACAAAGCTACGGAGCCTACGGCACTTCCCCTTATGGTCCTATAGCTTAGGGAAATTAAAATCAAAAACACACAGCCACCCCAAAGTGTCGGACGGCTCTGTTTACAAGAACCTCGTCTACGGTACAAGTTAAATATCCCAGAATGTGAAAAATGGATAAAGAAGTTGTGGTACGTACGTACAATTGAATATCACTCAGCAATGAAATCTATGTCATCAGGCCCGTCGCGGCATAATGAGTGGATTCAGGTACGATGATTCTAAGGGAAATAAGTCACACAGAAAATGAAACATCATAAGATATCACTACTACACGGAATGTAAACTTGGCTACACATGAACTGAATTACAAAACAGAACAGGGTCTCAAATTTAGAAAACCAACTTATGCTTGCTTAATGGGAAAGGTGAGTTGGGGTGCTGCATAAAACCAGAGATACAAATTAGCACAGATACCTTTCCATAAGCCAAATATGTAATAGACAAGACCTACCCCTTGCTCAACGAAATGGACTAAAGACCACATATTCAACGCCTAGGAATACAACTGACTAGTAAGAATCTTCAAACCCATGGATTTATATGTCTCCGTAAGAGAATGAAGCGTGTGTACAGCGGCATGAATGCAGCAGAGAAAATCCGATAAATCCCATTATCAAAATGAATTACACAAACAAAACCCAAGGACAGTGAGATAGAGAGCAATTCTTAAATAATTCATTCAGGGCTTGTGATGCAACCTGGATTTACCACATCTACACCCAGAGCTGAGTGAGACATAAAGTTGGGCACTTCGGGCTGATAGCATTGGTGAGGTTCGATGAGCAAATGCAGACCCTTTGAAGTCATACAGCATGGTACCCATTCCATGGGTCCCAACTCTCCAAGTTTAAGGGATTCTTCCTTCAGCTAAAACATGCATGGGAAACCCACAGTATGGTGCACCGTGTGACTGGCAAACGTTTTCAAATGCATCTCAGTTTTCGTCCCCTTTTACTCGGGTTCACCATTCCAGACCCTTTACGAACACTCTCCCCACTTGGAGAGTCAGTGCCTTTAACCTCCTGTTGGGCACAGTTTGCAATTTCTGCACAAGATGAAAAGGAATAGGGAGAACGAATGAGAGACTAGCTCTAGGTGTCTGCAAGGGCAAATTTAACGCTCATTTCCCACCAGGAAGAGGAATTAACCAAAGGCTCAGCATGCCGTGCCGGAACCAGATTAGGGCCTGAAGCAATCCTGTGGGTTTGCGGCCAGCTCACAAGATAGCGAGTTGAAGAAAGGAGCTCAGGGGCACTGTAACTCACAATCCTGCAGAGTTATAAATGACAGCTATCGTCCAAAAATATATTGAAGGAAGGCTGCGAAGACGACTTGAAAGCGGGGCAGAATTGCAGGAAAACGATTTCAGGGGGTAGACTGGAATTACATTTAAATCATAGGAAAAGACGCAGAACGACGACAATGATGCACTTGGCCAAAAAGGGCGTATGCGTTTTTTCCTGAATATATTCAGGAAAAAACGCATACGCCCTTTTTGGCCAACCAAGCATGCATGTTAAAGAAATGTGCACTTCAATGAAGTCTCACTGCCCCCCGGTCAAAAGGGCCATCTGAAAAAAGTGTAAAATCCAGCAAGGCAGCACAGGCCATGGAGAACAGCGAGCCTTGTTATGCTGATGGGCGGGATGTAAATTGCCAACAGCCAGTCTGGAAAAGTGTACGGTGTCTCCTGGAACATCTAAAAAACAAAGCAACGGAGCCTCCGGCACTTCCCCTTATGGTCCTATAGTTTAGGAAAATTAAAATCAAAAACACACAGCCACCCAAAAGTCTCGGGCGGCTCTGTTTACAAGAACCTCGTCTACCGTACAAGTTAAATATCCCAGAATGCGAAAAATGGATAAAGAAGTTGTGGTACGTACGTACAATGGAATATCACACAGCAATGAAATCTACGTCATCAGGCCCTTCGCGGCATAATGAGTGGATTCAGGTACGATGATTCTAAGTGAAATAAGTCACACAGAAAATGAAACATCATAAGATATCACTAATACACGGAATGTAATCTTGGCTACACATGAACTGAATTACAAAACAGAACAGGGTCTCAAATTTAGAAAACCAACTTATGCTTGCTTAAGGGGAAAGGTGAGTTGGGGTGCTGCATAAAACCAGAGATAGAAATTAGCACAGATACCTTTCCATAAGCCAAATATGTAATAGTCAAGACCTACCCCTTGCTCAACGAAATGGACTAAACACCCCATATTCAACGCCTAGGAATACACCTGACTAGTAAGAATCTTCAAACCCATGGATTTATATGTCTCCGTAAGAGAATGAAGCGTGTGTACAGCGGCATGAATGCAGCAGAGAAAATCCGATAAATCCCATTATCAAAATGAATTACACAAACAAAACCCAAGGACAGTGAAATAGAGAGCAATTCTTAAATAATTCATTCAGGGCTTGTGATGCAACCTGGATTTACCACATCTACACCCAGAGCTGAGTGAGACATAAGGTTGGGCACTTCGGGCTGATAGCATTGGTGAGGTTCGATGAGCAAATGCAGACCCTTTGAAGTCATACAGCATGGTACCCTTTCCATGGGTCCCAACTCTCCAAGTTTAAGGGATTCTTCCTTCAGCTAAAACATGCATTGGAAACCCACAGTATGGTGAACCGTGTGACTGGCAAACGTTTTCAAATGCATCTCAGTTTTCGTCCCCATTTACTCGCGTTCACCATTCCAGACCCTTTACGAACACTCTCCCCACTTGGAGAGTCAGTGCCTTTAACCTCCTGTTGGGCACAGTTTGCAATTTCTGCACAAGATGAAAAGGAATAGGGAGAACGAATGAGAGACTAGCTCTAGGTGTCTGCACGGGCAAATTTAACGCTCATTTCCCACCAGGAAGAGGAATTAACCAAAGGCTCAGCATGCCGTGCCGGAACCAGATTAGGGCCTGAAGCAATCCTGTGGGTTTGCGGCCAGCTCACAAGATAGCGAGTTGAAGAAAGGAGCTCAGGGGCACTGTAACTCACAAACCTGCAGAGTTATAAATGACAGCTATCGTCCAAAAATATATTGAAGGAAGGCTGCGAAGACGATTTGTAAGAGGGGCAGAATTGCAGGAAAACGATTTCAGGGGGTAGACGGGAATTGCATTTAAAGCATAGGAAAAGAGGCAGAACGTCGACAATGATGCTCTTGGCCAAAAAGGGCGTATGCGTTTTTTCCTGAATATATTCAGGAAAAAACGCATACGCCCTTTTTGGCCAACCAAGCAACCAAGCAACCAAGCAAGCATGTTAAAGAAATCTGCACTACAATGAAGTCTCACTGCCCCCTGGTCAATAGGGCCATCTGAAAAAAGTGTAAAATCCAGAAAGGAAGCACAGGCCATGGAGAACAGGGAGCCTTGTTATGCTGATGGGCGGGATGTAAATTGCCAACAGCCAGTCTGGAAAAATGTATGGTGTTTCCCGGAACATCTTAAAAACAAAGCAACGGAGCCTACGGCACTTCCCCTTATGGTCCTATAGCTTAGGGAAATTAAAATCAAAAACACAGAGCCACCCCAAAGTGTCGGACGGCTCTGTTAACAAGAACCTCGTCTACGGTAAAAGTTAAATATCCCAGAATGTGAAAAATGGATAAAGAAGTTGTGGTACGTACGTACAATGGAATATCACACAGCAATGAAATCTATGTCATCAGACCCGTCGCGGCATAATGAGTGGATTCAGGTACGATGATTCTAAGTGAAATAAGTCACACAGAAAATGAAACATCATAAGATATCACTAATACACGGAATGTAAACTTGGCTACACATGAACTGAATTACAAAACAGAACATGGTCCCAAATTTAGAAAACCAACTTATGCTTGCTTAAGGGGAAAGGTGAGTTGGGGTGCTGCATAAAACAAGAGATAGAAATTAGCACAGATACATTTCCATAAGCCAAATATGTAATAGTCAAGACCTACCCCTTGCTCAACGAAATGGACTAAACACTCCATATTCAACGCCTAGGAATACACCTGACTAGTAAGAATCTTCAAACCCATGGATTTATATGTCTCCGTAAGAGAATGAAGCGTGTGTACAGCGGCATGAATGCAGCAGAGAAAATCCGATAAATCCCATTATCAAAATGAATTACACAAACAAAACCCAAGGACAGTGAAATAGAGAGCAATTCTTAAATAATTCATTCAGGGCTTGTGATGCAACCTGGATTTACCACATCTACACCCAGAGCTGAGTGAGACATAAGGTTGGGCACTTCGGGCTGATAGCACTGGTGAGGTTCGATGAGCAAATGCAGACCCCTTGAAGTCATACAGCATGGTACCCATTCCATGGGTCCCAACTCTCCAAGTTTAAGGGATTCTTCCTTCAGCTAAAACATGCATGGGAAACCCACAGTATGGTGCACCGTGTGACTGGCAAACGTTTTCAAATGCATCTCAGATTTCGTCCCCTGTTACTCGGGTTCACCATTCCAGACCCTTTACGAACACTCTCCCCACTTGGAGAGTCAGTGCCTTTAACCTTCTGTTGGGCACAGTTTGCAATTTCTGCGCAAGATGAAAAGGAATAGGGAGAACCAATGAGAGACTAGCTCTACGTGTCTGCACGGGCAAATTTAACGCTCATTTCCCACCAGGAAGAGGAATTAACCAAAGGCTCAGCATGCCGTGCAGGAACCAGATTAGGGCCTGAGGCAATCCTGTGGGTTTGCGGCCAGCTCACAAGATAGCGAGTTGAAGAAATGAGCTCAGGGCCACTGTAACTCACAAACCTGCAGAGTTATAAATGATAGCTATCGTCCAAAAATATATTGAAGGAAGGCTGCGAAGACGACTTGTAAGTGGGGCAGAATTGCAGGAAAACGATTTCAGGGGGTAGACGGGAATTGCATTTAAAGCATAGGAAAAGAGGCAGAACGTCGACAATGATGCTCTTGGCCAAAAAGGGCGTATGCGTTTTTTCCTGAATATATTCAGGAAAAAACGCATACGCCCTTTTTGGCCAACCAAGCAAGCATGTTAAAGAAATCTGCACTACAATGAAGTCTCACTGCCCCCCGGTCAAAAGGGCCATCTGAAAAAAGTGTAAAATCCAGAAAGGCAGCACAGGCCATCGAGAACAGCGAGCCTTGTTATGCTGATGGGCGGGATGTAAATTGCCAACAGCCAGTCTGGAAAAATGTATGGTGTTTCCCGGAACATCTAAAAAACAAAGCAACGGAGCCTACGGCAATTCCCCTTATGGTCCTATAACTTAGGGAAATTAAAATCAAAAACACACAGCCACCCAAAAGTCTCGGGCGGCTCTGTTTACAAGAACCTCGTCTACGGTACAAGTTAAATATCCCAGAATGTGAAAAATGGATAAAGAAGTTGTGGTACATACGTACAATGGAATATCACTCAGCAATGAAATCTATGACATCAGGCCCGTCGCGGCATAATGAGTGGATTCAGGTACAATGATTCTAAGTGAAATAAGTCACACAGAAAATGAAACATCATAAGATATCACTACTACACGGAATGTAAACTTGGCTACACATGAACTGAATTACAAAACAGAACAGGGTCTCAAATTTAGAAAACCAACTTATGCTTGCTTAAGGGGAAAGGTGAGTTGGGGTGCTGCATAAAACCAGAGATAGAAATTAGCACAGATACCTTTCCATAAGCCAAATATGTAATAGTCAAGACCTACCCCTTGCTCAACGAAATGGACTAAACACCCCATATTCAACGCCTAGGAATACACCTGACTAGTAAGAATCTTCAAACCCATGGATTTATATGTCTCCATAAGAGAATGAAGCGTGTGTACAGGGGCATGAATGCAGCAGAGAAAATCCGATAAATCCCATTATCAAAATGAATTACACAAACAAAACCCAAGGACAGTGAAATAGAGAGCAATTCTTAAATAATGCATTCAGGGCTTGTGATGCAACCTGGATTTACCACATCTACACCCAGAGCTGAGTGAGACATAAGGTTGGGCACATCGGGCTGATACCATTGGTGAGGTTCGATGAGCAAATGCAGACCCTTTGAAGTCATACAGCATGGTACCCATTCCATGGGTCCCAACTCTCCAAGTTTAAGGGATTCTTCCTTCAGCTAAAACATGCATGGGAAACCCACAGTATGGTGCACCGTGTGACTGGCAAACGTTTTCAAATGCATCTCAGTTTTCGTCCCCTTTTACTCGGGTTCACCATTCCAGACCCTTTACGAACACTCTCCCCACTTGGAGAGTCAGTGCCTTTAACCTCCTGTTGGGCACAGTTTGCAATTTCTGCGCAAGATGAAAAGGAATAGGGAGAACCAATGAGAGACTAGCTCTAGTTGTCTGCACGGGCAAATTTAACGCTCATTTCCCACCAGGAAGAGGAATTAACCAAAGGCTCAGCATGCCGTGCCGGAACCAGATTAGGGCCTGAGGCAATCCTGTGGGTTTGCGGCCAGCTCATAAGATAGCGAGTTGAAGAAATGAGCTCAGGGGCACTGTAACTCACAAACCTGCAGAGTTATAAATGACAGCTATCGTCCAAAAATATATTGAAGGAAGGCTGCGAAGACGACTTGTAAGCGGGGCAGAATTGCAGGAAAACGATTTCAGGGGGTAGACGGGAATTGCATTTAAAGCATAGGAAAAGAGGCAGAACGTCGACAATGATGCTCTTGGCCAAAAAGGGCGTATGCGTTTTTTCCTGAATATATTCAGGAAAAAACGCATACGCCCTTTTTGGCCAACCAAGCAACCAAGCAAGCATGTTAAAGAAATCTGCACTACAATGAAGTCTCACTGCCCCCCGGTCAATAGGGCCATCTGAAAAAAGTGTAAAATCCAGAAAGGAAACACAGGCCATGGAGAACAGGGAGCCTTGTTATGCTGATGGGCGGGATGTAAATTGCCAACAGCCAGTCTGGAAAAATGTATGGTGTTTCCCGGAACATCTTAAAAACAAAGCAACGGAGCCTACGGCACTTCCCCTTATGGTCCTATAGCTTAGAGAAATTAAAATCAAAAAGACAGGGCCACCCCAAAGTGTCGGACGGCTCTGTTAACAAGAACCTCGTCTACGGTACAAGTTAAATATCCCAGAATGTGAAAAATGGATAAAGAAGTTGTGGTACGTACGTACAATGGAATATCACACAGCAATGAAATCTATGTCATCAGGCCCGTCGCGGCATAATGAGTGGATTCAGGTACGATGATTCTAAGTGAAATAAGTCACACAGAAAATGAAACATCATAAGATATCACTAATACACGGAATGTAAACTTGGCTACACATGAACTGAATTACAGAACAGAACAGGGTCCCAAATTTAGAAAACCAACTTATGCTTGCTTAAGGGGAAAGGTGAGTTGGGGTGCTGCATAAAACCAGAGATAGAAATTAGCACAGATACCTTTCCATAAGCCAAATATGTAATAGTCAAGACCTACCCCTTGCTCAACTAAATGGACTAAACACCCCATATTCAACGCCTAGGAATACACCTGACTAGTAAGAATCTTCAAACCCATGGATTTATATGTCTCCGTAAGAGAATGAAGCGTGTGTACAGCGGCATGAATGCAGCAGAGAAAATCCGATAAATCCCATTATCAAAATGAATTACACAAACAAAACCCAAGGACAGTGAAATAGAGAGCAATTCTTAAATAATTCATTCAGGGCTTGTGATGCAACCTGGATTTACCACATCTACACACAGAGCTGAGTGAGACATAAGGTTGGGCACTTCGGGCTGATAGCACTGGTGAGGTTCGATGAGCAAATGCAGACCCTTTGAAGTCATACAGCATGGTACCCATTCCATGGGTCCCAACTCTCCAAGTTTAAGGGATTCTTCCTTCAGCTAAAACATGCATGGGAAACCCACAGTATGGTGCACCGTGTGACTGGCAAACGTTTTCAAAAGCATCTCAGTTTTCGTCCCCTTTTACTCGGGTTCACCATTCCAGACCCTTTACGAACACTCTCCCCAATTGGAGAGTCAGTGCCTTTAACCTCCTGTTGGGCACAGTTTGCAGTTTCTGCGCAAGATGAAAAGGAATAGGGAGAACCAATGAGAGACTAGCTCTACGAGTCTGCACGGGCAAATTTAACGCTCATTTCCCACCAGGAAGAGGAATTAACCAAAGTCTCAGCATGCCGTGCCCGAACCAGATTAGGGCCTGAAGCAATCCTGTGGGTTTGCCGTCAGCTCACAAGATAGCGAGTTGAAGAAATGAGCTCAGGGGCACTGTAACTCACAAACCTGCAGAGTTATAAATGACAGCTATCGTCCAAAAATATATTGAAGGAAGGCTGCGAAGACGACTTTTAAGCAGGACAGATTTGCAGGAAAACGATTTCAGGGAGTAGACGGGAATTGCATTTAAAGCATAGGAAAAGAGGCAGAACGTCGACAATGATGCTCTTGGCCAAAAAGGGCGTATGCGTTTTTTCCTGAATATATTCAGGAAAAAACGCATACGCCCTTTTTGGCCAACCAAGCAAGCATGTTAAAGAAATCTTCACTACAATGAAGTCTCACTGCCCCCCGGTCAAAAGGGCCATCTGAAAAAAGTGTAAAATCCAGAAAGGCAGCACAGGCCATGGAGAACAGGGAACCTTGTTATGCTGATGGGCGGGATGTAAATTGCCAACAGCCACTCTGGAGAAGTGTATGGTGTTTCCCGGAACACCGAAAAAACAAAGCAACGGAGCCTACGGCACTTCCCCTTATGGTCCTATAGCTTAGGAAAATTAAAATCAAAAACACACAGCCACCCAAATGTCTCGGGCGGCTCTGTTTACAAGAACCTCGTCTACGGTACAAGTTAAATATCCCAGAATGTGAAAAATGGATAAAGAAGTTGTGGTACGTACGTACAATGGAATATCACTCAGCAATGAAATCTATGACATCAGGCCCATCGCGGCATAATGAGTGGATTCAGGTACGATGATTCTAAGTGAAATAAGTCACACAGAAAATGAAACATCATAAGATATCACTACTACACGGAATGTAAACTTGGCTACACATGAACTGAATTACAAAACAGAACAGGGTCTCAAATTTAGAAAACCAACTTATGCTTGCTTAAGGGGAAAGGTGAGTTGGGGTGCTGCATAAAACCAGAGATAGAAATTAGCACAGATACCTTTCCATAAGCCAAATATGTAATAGTCAAGACCTACCCCTTGCTCAACGAAATGGACTAAACACCCCATATTCAACGCCTAGGAATACACCTGACTAGTAAGAATCTTCAAACCCATGGATTTATATGTCTCCGTAAGAGAATGAAGCGTGTGTACAGCGGCATGAATGCAGCAGAGAAAATCCGATAAATCCCATTATCAAAATGAATTACACAAACAAAAGCCAAGGACAGTGAAATAGAGAGCAATTCTTAAATAATTCATTCAGGGCTTGTGATGCAACCTGGATTTACCACATCTACACCCAGAGCTGAGTGAGACATAAGGTTGGGCACTTCGGGCTGATAGCATTGGTGAGGTTCGATGAGCAAATGCAGACCCTTTGAAGTCATACAGCATGGTACCCATTCCATGGGTCCCAACTCTCCAAGTTTAAGGGATTCTTCCTTCAGCTAAAACATGCATGGGAAACCCACAGTATGGTGCACCGTGTGACTGGCAAACGTTTTCAAATGCATCTCAGTTTTCGTCCCCTTTTACTCGGGTTCACCATTCCAGACCCTTTACGAACACTCTCCCCAATTGGAGAGTCAGTGCCTTTAACCTCCTGTTGGGCACAGTTTGCAATTTCTGCGCAAGATGAAAAGGAATAGGGAGAACCAATGAGAGACTAGCTCTAGTTGTCTGCACGGGCAAATTTAACGCACATTTCCCACCAGGAAGAGGAATTAACCAAAGGCTCAGCATGCTGTGCCGGAACCAGATTAGGGCCTGAAGCAATCCTGTGGGTTTGCCGTCAGCTCACAAGATAGCGAGTTGAAGAAAGGAGCTCAGGGGCACTGTAAATCACAAACCTGCAGAGTTATAAATGACAGCTATCGTCCAAAAATATATTGAAGGAAGGCTGCGAAGACGACTATTAAGCAGGACAGATTTGCAGGAAAACGATTTCAGGGAGTAGACGGGAATTGCATTTAAAGCATAGGAAAAGAGGCAGAACGTCGACAATGATGCTCTTGGCCAAAAAGGGCGTATGCGTTTTTTCCTGAATATATTCAGGAAAAAACGCATACGCCCTTTTTGGCCAACCAAGCAAGCATGTTAAAGAAATCTGCACTACAATGAAGTCTCACTGCCCCCCGGTCAAAAGGGCCATCTGAAAAAAGTGTAAAATCCAGAAAGGCAGTACAGGCCATGGAGAACAGGGAGCCTTGTTATGCTGATGGGCGGAATGTAAATTGCCAACAGCAAGTCTGGAAAAATGTATGGTGTTTCCCGGAACATCTGAAAAACAAAGCAACGGAGCCTACGGCACTTCCCCTTATGGTCCTATAGCTTAGGAAAATTAAAATCAAAAACACACAGCCACCCAAAAGTCTCGGGCGGCTCTGTTTACAAGAACCTCGTCTACGGTACAAGTTAAATATCCCAGAATGTGAAAAATGGATAAAGAAGTTGTGGTACGTACCTACAATGGAATATCACACAGCAATGAAATCTATGTCATCAGGCCCGTCGCGGCATAATGAGTGGATTCAGGTACGATGATTCTAAGTGAAATAAGTCACACAGAAAATGAAACATCATAAGATATCACTACTACACGGAATGTAAACTTGGCTACACATGAACTGAATTACAAAACAGAACAGGGTCTCAAATTTAGAAAACCAACTTATGCTTGCTTAAGGGGAAAGGTGAGTTGGGGTGCTGCATAAAACCAGAGATAGAAATTAGCACAGATACCTTTCCATAAGCCAAATATGTAATAGTCAAGACCTACCCCTTGCTCAACGAAATGGACTAAACACCCCATATTCAACGCCTAAGAATACGCCTGACTAGTAAGAATCTTCAAACCCATGGATTTATATGTCTCCATAAGAGAATGAAGCGTGTGTACAGCGGCATGTATGCAGCAGAGAAAATCCGATAAATCCCATTATCAAAATGAATTACACAAACAAAACCCAAGGACAGTGAAATAGAGAGCAATTCTTAAATAATTCATTCAGGGCTTGTGATGCAACCTGGATTTACCACATCTACACCCAGAGCTGAGTGATACATGAGGTTGGGCACTTCGGGCTGATAGCATTGGTGAGGTTCGATGAGCAAATGCAGACCCTTTGAAGTCATACAGCATGGTACCCATTCCATGGGTCCCAACTCTCCAAGTTTAAGGGATTCTTCCTTCAGCTAAAACATGCATGGGAAACCCACAGTATGGTGCACCGTGTGACTGGCAAACGTTTTCAAATGCATCTCAGTTTTCGTCCCCTTTTACTCGGGTTCACCATTCCAGACCCTTTACGAACACTCTCCCCACTTGGAGAGTCAGTGCCTTTAACCTCCTGTTGGGCACAGTTTGCAATTTCTGCGCAAGATGAAAAGGAATAGGGAGAACCAATGAGAGACTAGCTCTAGGTGTCTGCACGGGCAAATTTAACGCTCATTTCCCACCAGGAAGAGGAATTAACCAAAGGCTCAGCATGCCGTGCCGGAACCAGATTAGGGCATGAGGCAATCCTGTGGGTTTGCGGCTAGCTCACAAGATAGCGAGTTGAAGAAATGAGCTCAGGGGCACTGTAACTCACAAACCTGCAGAGTTATAAATGACAGCTATCGTCCAAAAATATATTGAAGGAAGGCTGCGAAGACGACTTGTAAGTGGGGCAGAATTGCAGGAAAACGATTTCAGGGGGTAGACGGGAATTGCATTTAAAGCATAGGAAAAGAGGCAGAACGTCGAAAATGATGCTCTTGGCCAAAAAGGGCGTATGCGTTTTTTCCTGAATATATTCAGGAAAAACGCATACGCCCTTTTTGGCCAAGCAAGCAAACATGTTAAAGAAATCTGCACTACAATAAAGTCTCACTGCCCCCGGGTCAAAAGGGCCATCTGAAAAAAGTGTAAAATCCAGAAAGGCAGCACAGGCCATGGAGAACAGCGAGCCTTGTTATGCTGATGAGCGGGATGTAAATTGCCAACAGGCAGTCTGGAAAAATGTATGGTGTTTCCCGGAACATCTAAAAAACAAAGCTACGGAGCCTACGGCAATTCCCCTTATGGTCCTATAGCTTAGGAAATTTAAAATAAAAACCACACAGCCACCCAAAAGTCTCGGGCGGCTCTGTTTACAGGAACCTCGTCTACGGTACAACTTAAATATCCCAGAATGTGAAAAATGGATAAAGAAGTTGTGGTACGTACGTACAGTGGAATATCACTCAGCAATGAAATCTATGTCATCAGGCCCGTCGCGGCATAATGAGTGGATTCAGGTACGATGATTCTAAGTGAAATAAGTCACACAGAAAATGAAACATCATAAGATATCACTACTACACGGAATGTAAACTTGGCTACACATGAACTGAATTACAAAACAGAACAGGGTCTCAAATTTAGAAAACCAACTTATGCTTGCTTAAGGGGAAAGGTGAGTTGGGGTGCTGCATAAAACCAGAGATAGAAATTAGCACAGATACCTTTCCATAAGCCAAATATGTAATAGTCAAGACCTACCCCTTGCTCAACGAAATGGACTAAACACTCCATATTCAACGCCTAGGAATACACCTGACTAGTAAGAAGCTTCAAACCCATGGATTTATATGTCTCCGTAAGAGAATGAAGCGTGTGTACAGCGGCATGAATGCAGCAGAGAAAATCCGATAAATCCCATTATCAAAATGAATTACACAAACAAAACCCAAGGACAGTGAAATAGAGAGCAATTCTTAAATAATTCATTCAGGGCTTGTGATGCAACCTGGATTTACCACATCTACACCCAGAGCTGAGTGAGACATAACGTTGGGCACTTCGGGCTGATAGCATTGGTGAGGTTCGATGAGCAAATGCAGACCCTTTGAAGTCATACAGCATGGTACCCTTTCCATGGGTCCCAACTCTCTAAGTTTAAGGGATTCTTCCTTCAGCTAAAACATGCATGGGAAACCCACAGTATGGTGCACCGTGTGACTGGCAAACGTTTTCAAATGCATCTCAGTTTTCGTCCCCTTTTACTCGGGTTCACCATTCCAGACCCTTTACGAACACTCTCCCCACTTGGAGAGTCAGTGCCTTTAAACTCCTGTTGGGCACAGTTTGCAATTTCTGCGCAAGATGAAAAGGAATAGGGAGAACCAATGAGAGACTAGCTCTAGGTGTCTGCACGGGCAAATTTAACGCTCATTTCCCACCAGGAAGAGGAATTAACCAAAGGCTCAGCATGCCGTGCCGGAAACAGATTAGGGCCTGAGGCAATCCTGTGGGTTTGCGGCCAGCTCACAAGATAGCGAGTTGAAGAAATGAGCTCAGGGGCACTGTAACTCACAAACCTGCAGAGTTATAAATGACAGCTATCGTCCAAAAATATATTGAAGGAAGGCTGCGACGACGACTTGTAAGTTGGGGCAGAATTGCAGGAAAACGATTTCAGGGGGTACACGGGAATTGCATTTAAAGCATAGGAAAAGAGGCAGAACGTCGACAATGATGCTCTTGGCCAAAAAGGGCGTATGCGTTTTTTCCTGAATATATTCAGGAAAAAACGCATACGCCCTTTTTGGCCAACCAAGCAAGCATGTTAAAGAAATCTGCACTACAATGAAGTCTCACTGCCCCCCGGTCAAAAGGGCCATCTGAAAAAAGTGTAAAATCCAGAAAGGCAGCACAGGCCATGGGGAACAGGGAGCCTTGTTATGCTGATGAGCGGGATGTAAATTGCCAACAGGCAGTCTGGAAAAATGTATGGTGTTTCCCGGAACATCTAAAAAACAAAGCAACGGAGCCTACGGCAATTCCCCTTATGGTCCTATAGCTTAGGAAAATTAAAATCAAAAACACACAGCCACCCAAAAGTCTCGGGCGGCTCTGTTTACTGGAACCTCGTCTACGGTACAACTTAAATATCCCAGAATGTGAAAAATGGATAAAGAAGTTGTGGTACGTACGTACAATAGAATATCACTCAGCAATGAAATCTATGTCATCAGGCCCGTCGCGGCATAATGAGTGGATTCAGGTACGATGATTCTAAGTGAAATAAGTCACACAGAAAATGAAACATCATAAGATATCACTACTACACGGAATGTAAACTTGGCTACACATGAACTGAATTACAAAACAGAACAGGGTCTCAAATTTAGAAAACCAACTTATGCTTGCTTAAGGGGAAAGGTGAGTTGGGGTGCTGCATAAAACCAGAGATAGAAATTAGCACAGATACCTTTCCATAAGCCAAATATGTAATAGTCAAGACCTACCCCTTGCTCAACGAAATGGACTAAACACCCCATATTCAACGCCTAGGAATACACCTGACTAGTAAGAATCTTCAAACCCATGGATTTATATGTCTCCGTAAGAGAATGAAGCGTGTGTACAGCGGCATGAATGCAGCAGAGAAAATCCGATAAATCCCATTATCAAAATGAAATACACAAACAAAACCCAAGGACAGTGAAATAGAGAGCAATTCTTAAATAATTCATTCAGGACTTGTGATGCAACCTCGATTTACCACATCTACACCCAGAGCTGAGTGAGACATAAGGTTGGGCACTTCGGGCTGATAGCATTGGTGAGGTTCGATGAGCAAATGCAGACCCTTTGAAGTCATACAGCATGGTACCCATTCCATGGGTCCCAACTCTCCAAGTTTAAGGGATTCTTCCTTCAGCTAAAACATGCATGGGAAACCCACAGTATGGTGCACCGTGTGACTGGCAAACGTTTTCAAATGCATCTCAGTTTTCGTCCCCTTTTACTCGGGTTCACCATTCCAGACCCTTTACGAACACTCTCCCCACTTGGAGAGTCAGTGCCTTTAACCTCCTGTTGGGCACAGTTTGCAATTTCTGCGCAAGATGAAAAGGAATAGGGAGAACCAATGAGAGACTAGCTCTAGGTGTCTGCACGGGCAAATTTAACGCTCATTTCCCACCAGGAAGAGGAATTAACCAAAGGCTCAGCATGCCGTGCCGGAACCAGATTAGGGCCTGGGGCAATCCTGTGGGTTTGCGGCCAGCTCACAAGATAGCGAGTTGAAGAAATGAGCTCAGTGGCACTGTAACTCACAAACCTGCAGAGTTATAAATGACAGCTATCGTCCAAATATATATTGAAGGAAGGCTGCGAAGACGAGTTGTAAGTGGGGCAGAATTGCAGGAAAACGATTTCAGGGGGTAGACGGGAATTGCATTTAAAGCATAGGAAAAGAGGCAGAACGTCGACAATGATGCTCTTGGCCAAAAAGGGCGTATGCGTTTTTCCTGAATATATTCAGGAAAAAACGCATACGCCCTTTTTGGCCAACCAAGCAAGCATGTTAAAGAAATCTGTACTACAATGAAGTCTCACTGCCCCCCGGTCAAAAGGGCCATCTGAAAAAATGTAAAATCCAGAAAGGCAGCACAGGCCATGGAGAACAGGGTGCCTTGTTATGCTGATGGGCGGGATGTAAATTGCCAACAGCCACTCTGGAGAAGTGTATGGTGTTTCCCGGAACACCAAAAAAACAAAGCTACGGAGCCTACGGCACTTCCACTTATGGTCCTATAGCATAGGGAAATTAAAATCAAAAACACACAGCCACCCCAAAGTGTCGGACGGCTCTGTTTACAACAACCTAGTCTACGGTACAAGTTAAATATCCCAGAATGTGAAAAATGGATAAAGAAGTTGTGGTACGTACGTACAATGGAATATCACTCAGCAATGAAATCTATGTCATCAGGCCCGTCGCGGCATAATGAGTGGATTCAGGTACGATGATTCTAAGTGAAATAAGTCACACAGAAAATGAAACATCATAAGATATCACTACTACACGGAATGTAAACTTGGCTACACATGAACTGAATTACAAAACAGAACAGGGTCTCAAATTTAGAAAACCAACTTATGCTTGCTTAAGGGGAAAGGTGAGTTGGGGTGCTGCATAAAACCAGAGATAGAAATTAGCACAGATACCTTTCCATAAGCCAAATATGTAATAGTCAAGACCTACCCCTTGCTCAACGAAATGGACTAAACACCCCATATTCAAAGCCTAGGAATACACCTGACTAGTAAGAATCTTCAAACCCATGGATTTATATGTCTCCGTAAGAGAATGAAGCGTGTGTACAGTGGCATGAATGCAGCAGAGAAATTCCGATAAATCCCATTATCAAAATGAATTACACAAACAAAACCCAAGGACAGTGAAATAGAGAGCAATTCTTAAATAATTCATTCAGGACTTGTGATGCAACCTCGATTTACCACATCTACACACAGAGCTGAGTGAGACATAAGGTTGGGCACTTCGGGCTGATAGCATTGGTGAGGTTCGATGAGCAAATGCAGACCCTTTGAAGTCATACAGCATGGTACCCATTCCATGGGTCCCAACTCTCCAAGTTTAAGGGATTCTTCCTTCAGCTAAAACATGCATGGGAAACCCACAGTATGGTGCACCGTGTGACTGGCAAACGTTTTCAAATGCATCTCAGTTTTCGTCCCCTTTTACTCGGGTTCACCATTCCAGACCCTTTACGAACACTCTCCCCACTTGGAGAGTCAGTGCCTTTAACCTCCTGTTGGGCACAGTTTGCAATTTCTGCGCAAGATGAAAAGGAATAGGGAGAACGAATGAGAGACTAGCTCTAGGTGTCTGCACGGGCAAATTTAACACTCATTTCCCACCAGGAACAGGAATTAACCAAAGGCTCAGCATGCCGTGCCGGAACCAGATTAGGGCCTGAGGCAATCCTGTGGGTTTGCGGCCAGCTCAAAAGATAGCGAGTTGAAGAAATGAGCTCAGGGGCACTGTAACTCACAAACCTGCAGAGTTATAAATGACAGCTATCGTCCAAAAATATATTGAAGGAAGGCTGCGAACACGACTTGTAAGTGGGGCAGAATTGCAGGAAAACGATTTCAGGGGGTAGACGGGAATTGCATTTAAAGCATAGGAAAAGAGGCAGAACGTCGACAATGATGCTCTTGGCCAAAAAGGGCGTATATTCAGGAAAAAACGCATACGCCCTTTTTGGCCAACCAAGCAAGCATGTTAAAGAAATCTGCACTACAATGAAGTCTCACTGCCCCCAGGTCAAAAGGGCCATCTGAAAAAAGTGTAAAATCCAGAAAGGCAGCACAGGCCATGGGGAACAGCGAGCCTTGTTATGCTGATGAGCGGGATGTAAATTGCCAACAGGCAGTCTGGAAAAATGTATGGTGTTTCCCGGAACATCTAAAAAACAAAGCAATGGAGCCTACGGCAATTCCCCTTATGGTCCTATAGCTTAGGGAAATTAAAATCAAAAACACACAGCCACCCCAAAGTGTCGGACGGCTCTGTTTACAAGAACCTCGTCTACGGTACAAGTTAAATATCCCAGAATGTGAAAAATGGATAAAGAAGTTGTGGTACGTACGTACAATGGAATATCACTCAGCAATGAAATCTATGTCATCAGGCCCGTCGCGGCATAATGAGTGGATTCAGGTACGATGATTCTAAGTGAAATAAGTCACACAGAAAATGAAACATCATAAGATATCACTACTACACGGAATGTAAACTTGGCTACACATGAACTGAATTACAAAACAGAACAGGGTCTCAAATTTAGAAAACCAACTTATGCTTGCTTAAGGGGAAAGGTGAGTTGGGGTGCTGCATAAAACCAGAGATAGAAATTAGCACAGATACCTTTCCATAAGCCAAATATGTAATAGTCAAGACCTACCCCTTGCTCAACGAAATGGACTAAACACCCCATATTCAAAGCCTAGGAATACACCTGACTAGTAAGAATCTTCAAACCCATGGATTTATATGTCTCCATAAGAGAATGAAGTGTGTGTACAGCGGCATGAATGCAGCAGAGAAAATCCGATAAATCCCATTATCAAAATGAATTACACAAACAAAACCCAAGGACAGTGAAATAGAGAGCCATTCTTAAATAATTCATTCAGGGCTTGTGATGCAACCTGGATTTACCACATCTACACCCAGAGCTGAGTGAGACATAAGGTTGGGCACTTCGGGCTGATAGCATTGGTGAGGTTCGATGAGCAAATGCAGACCCTTTGAAGTCATACAGCATGGTACCCATTCCATGGGTCCCAACTCTCCAAGTTTAAGGGATTCTTCCTTCAGCTAAAACATGCATGGGAAACCCACAGTATGGTGCACCGTGTGACTGGCAAACGTTTTCAAATGCATCTCAGTTTTCGTCCCCTTTTACTCGGGTTCACCATTCCAGACCCTTTACGAACACTCTCCCCACTTGGAGAGTCAGTGCCTTTAACCTCCTGTTGGGCACAGTTTGCAATTTCTGCGCAAGATGAAAAGGAATAGGGAGAACCAATGAGAGACTAGCTCTAGTTGTCTGCACGGGCAAATTTAACGCTCATTTCCCACCAGGAAGAGGAATTAACCAAAGGCTCAGCATGCCTTGCCGGAACCAGATTAGGGCCTGAGGCAATCCTGTGGGTTTGCCGTCAGCTCACAAGATAGCGAGTTGAAGAAAGGAGCTCAGGGGCACTGTAACTCACAAACCTGCAGAGTTATAAATGACAGCTATCGTCCAAAAATATATTGAAGGAAGGCTGCGAAGACGACTTTTAAGCAGGACAGATTTGCAGGAAAACGATTTCAGGGAGTAGACGGGAATTGCATTTAAAGAATAGGAAAAGAGGCAGAACGTCGACAATGATGCTCTTGGCCAAAAAGGGCGTATGCGTTTTTTCCTGAATATATTCAGGAAAAAACGCATACGCCCTTTTTGGCCAACCAAGCAAGCATGTTAAAGAAATCTGCACTACCATGAAGTCTCACTGCCCCCCGGTCAAAAGGGCCATCTGAAAAAAGTGTAAAATCCAGAAAGGCAGCACAGGCCATGGAGAACAGGGAGCCTTGTTATGCTGATGGGCGGGATGTAAATTGCCAACAGCCACTCTGGAGAAGTGTATGGTGTTTCCAGGAACACCGAAAAAACAAAGCTACGGAGCCTACGGCACTTCCCCTTATGGTCCTATAGCTTAGGGAAATTAAAATCAAAAACACACAGCCACCCCAAAGTGTCGGACGGCTCTGTTTACAAGAACCTCGTCTACGGTACAAGTTAAATATCCCAGAATGTGAAAAATGGATAAAGAAGTTGTGGTACGTACGTACAATTGAATATCACTCAGCAATGAAATCTATGTCATCAGGCCCGTCGCGGCATAATGAGTGGATTCAGGTACGATGATTCTAAGGGAAATAAGTCACACAGAAAATGAAACATCATAAGATATCACTACTACACGGAATGTAAACTTGGCTACACATGAACTGAATTACAAAACAGAACAGGGTCTCAAATTTAGAAAACCAACTTATGCTTGCTTAATGGGAAAGGTGAGTTGGGGTGCTGCATAAAACCAGAGATACAAATTAGCACAGATACCTTTCCATAAGCCAAATATGTAATAGACAAGACCTACCCCTTGCTCAACGAAATGGACTAAAGACCACATATTCAACGCCTAGGAATACAACTGACTAGTAAGAATCTTCAAACCCATGGATTTATATGTCTCCGTAAGAGAATGAAGCGTGTGTACAGCGGCATGAATGCAGCAGAGAAAATCCGATAAATCCCATTATCAAAATGAATTACACAAACAAAACCCAAGGACAGTGAGATAGAGAGCAATTCTTAAATAATTCATTCAGGGCTTGTGATGCAACCTGGATTTACCACATCTACACCCAGAGCTGAGTGAGACATAAAGTTGGGCACTTCGGGCTGATAGCATTGGTGAGGTTCGATGAGCAAATGCAGACCCTTTGAAGTCATACAGCATGGTACCCATTCCATGGGTCCCAACTCTCCAAGTTTAAGGGATTCTTCCTTCAGCTAAAACATGCATGGGAAACCCACAGTATGGTGCACCGTGTGACTGGCAAACGTTTTCAAATGCATCTCAGTTTTCGTCCCCTTTTACTCGGGTTCACCATTCCAGACCCTTTACGAACACTCTCCCCACTTGGAGAGTCAGTGCCTTTAACCTCCTGTTGGGCACAGTTTGCAATTTCTGCACAAGATGAAAAGGAATAGGGAGAACCAATGAGAGACTAGCTCTAGGTGTCTGCAAGGGCAAATTTAACGCTCATTTCCCACCAGGAAGAGGAATTAACCAAAGGCTCAGCATGCCGTGCCGGAACCAGATTAGGGCCTGAAGCAATCCTGTGGGTTTGCGGCCAGCTCACAAGATAGCGAGTTGAAGAAAGGAGCTCAGGGGCACTGTAACTCACAATCCTGCAGAGTTATAAATGACAGCTATCGTCCAAAAATATATTGAAGGAAGGCTGCGAAGATGACTTGAAAGCGGGGCAGAATTGCAGGAAAACGATTTCAGGGGGTAGACTGGAATTACATTTAAATCATAGGAAAAGACGCAGAACGACGACAATGATGCACTTGGCCAAAAAGGGCGTATGCGTTTTTTCCTGAATATATTCAGGAAAAAACGCATACGCCCTTTTTGGCCAACCAAGCATGCATGTTAAAGAAATGTGCACTTCAATGAAGTCTCACTGCCCCCCGGTCAAAAGGGCCATCTGAAAAAAGTGTAAAATCCAGCAAGGCAGCACAGGCCATGGAGAACAGCGAGCCTTGTTATGCTGATGGGCGGGATGTAAATTGCCAACAGCCAGTCTGGAAAAGTGTACGGTGTCTCCTGGAACATCTAAAAAACAAAGCAACGGAGCCTCCGGCACTTCCCCTTATGGTCCTATAGTTTAGGAAAATTAAAATCAAAAACACACAGCCACCCAAAAGTCTCGGGCGGCTCTGTTTACAAGAACCTCGTCTACCGTACAAGTTAAATATCCCAGAATGCGAAAAATGGATAAAGAAGTTGTGGTACGTACGTACAATGGAATATCACACAGCAATGAAATCTACGTCATCAGGCCCTTCGCGGCATAATGAGTGGATTCAGGTACGATGATTCTAAGTGAAATAAGTCACACAGAAAATGAAACATCATAAGATATCACTAATACACGGAATGTAATCTTGGCTACACATGAACTGAATTACAAAACAGAACAGGGTCTCAAATTTAGAAAACCAACTTATGCTTGCTTAAGGGGAAAGGTGAGTTGGGGTGCTGCATAAAACCAGAGATAGAAATTAGCACAGATACCTTTCCATAAGCCAAATATGTAATAGTCAAGACCTACCCCTTGCTCAACGAAATGGACTAAACACCCCATATTCAACGCCTAGGAATACACCTGACTAGTAAGAATCTTCAAACCCATGGATTTATATGTCTCCGTAAGAGAATGAAGCGTGTGTACAGCGGCATGAATGCAGCAGAGAAAATCCGATAAATCCCATTATCAAAATGAATTACACAAACAAAACCCAAGGACAGTGAAATAGAGAGCAATTCTTAAATAATTCATTCAGGGCTTGTGATGCAACCTGGATTTACCACATCTACACCCAGAGCTGAGTGAGACATAAGGTTGGGCACTTCGGGCTGATAGCATTGGTGAGGTTCGATGAGCAAATGCAGACCCTTTGAAGTCATACAGCATGGTACCCTTTCCATGGGTCCCAACTCTCCAAGTTTAAGGGATTCTTCCTTCAGCTAAAACATGCATTGGAAACCCACAGTATGGTGAACCGTGTGACTGGCAAACGTTTTCAAATGCATCTCAGTTTTCGTCCCCATTTACTCGCGTTCACCATTCCAGACCCTTTACGAACACTCTCCCCACTTGGAGAGTCAGTGCCTTTAACCTCCTGTTGGGCACAGTTTGCAATTTCTGCACAAGATGAAAAGGAATAGGGAGAACGAATGAGAGACTAGCTCTAGGTGTCTGCACGGGCAAATTTAACGCTCATTTCCCACCAGGAAGAGGAATTAACCAAAGGCTCAGCATGCCGTGCCGGAACCAGATTAGGGCCTGAAGCAATCCTGTGGGTTTGCGGCCAGCTCACAAGATAGCGAGTTGAAGAAAGGAGCTCAGGGGCACTGTAACTCACAAACCTGCAGAGTTATAAATGACAGCTATCGTCCAAAAATATATTGAAGGAAGGCTGCGAAGACGATTTGTAAGAGGGGCAGAATTGCAGGAAAACGATTTCAGGGGGTAGACGGGAATTGCATTTAAAGCATAGGAAAAGAGGCAGAACGTCGACAATGATGCTCTTGGCCAAAAAGGGCCTATGCGTTTTTTCCTGAATATATTCAGGAAAAAACGCATAGGCCCTTTTTGGCCAACCAAGCAAGCATGTTAAAGAAATCTGCACTAAAATGAAGTCTCACTGCCCCCCGGTCAAAAGGGCCATCGGAAAAAAGTGTAAAATCCAGAAAGGCAGCACAGGCCATCGAGAACAGGGAGCCTTGTTATGCTGATGGGCGGGATGTAAATTGCAAACAGCCAGTCTGGAGAAGTGTACGGTGTTTCCCGGAACACCGAAAAAACAAAGCTACGGAGACTACGGCACCTCCACTTATGGTCCTATAGCTTAGGGAAATTAAAATCAAAAACACACAGCCACCCCAAAGTGTCGGACGGCTCTGTTTACAAGAACCTCGTCTACGGTACAAGTTAAATATCTCAGAATGTGAAAAATGGATAAAGAAGTTGTGGTACGTACGTACAATGGAATATCACTCAGCAATGAAATCTATGTCATCAGGCCCGTCGCGGCATAATGAGTGGATTCAGGTACGATGAGTCTAAGTGAAATAATCACACAGAAAATGAAACATCAAAAGATATCACTAATACACGGAATGTAAACTTGGCTACACATGAACTGAATTACAAAACAGAACAGGGTCTCAAATTTAGAAAACCAACTTATGCTTGCTTAAGGGGAAAGGTGAGTTGGGGTGCTGCATAAAACCAGAGATAGAAATTAGCACAGATACCTTTGCATAAGCCAAATATGTAATAGTCAAGACCTACCCCTTGCTCAACGAAATGGACTAAACACCCCATATTCAACGCCTAGGAATACACCTGACTAGTAAGAATCTTCAAACCCATGGATTTATATGTCTCCGTAAGAGAATGAAGCGTGTGTACAGCGGCATGAATGCAGCAGAGAAAATCCGATAAATCCCATTATCAAAATGAATTACACAAACAAAACACAAGGACAGTGAAATAGAGAGCAATTCTTAAATAATTCATTCAGGGCTTGTGATGCAACCTGGATTTACCACATCTACACCCAGAGCTGAGTGAGACATAAGGTTGGGCACTTCGGGCTGATAGCATTGGTGAGGTTCGATGAGCAAATGCAGACCCTTTGAAGTCATACAGCATGGTACCCATTCCATGGGTCCCAACTCTCCAAGTTTAAGGGATTCTTCCTTCAGCTAAAACATGCATGGGAAACCCACAGTATGGTGCACCGTGTGACTGGCAAACGTTTTCAAATGCATCTCAGTTTTCGTCCCCTTTTACTCGGGTTCACCATTCCAGACCCTTTACGAACACTCTCCCCACTTGGAGAGTCAGTGCCTTTAACCTCCTGTTGGGCACAGTTTGCAATTTCTGCGCAAGATGAAAAGGAATAGGGAGAACGAATGAGAGACTACCTCTAGGTGTCTGCACGGGCAAATTTAACGCTCATTTCCCACCAGGAAGAGGAATTAACCAAAGGCTCAGCATGCCGTGCCGGAACCAGATTAGGGCCTGAGGCAATCCTGTGGGTTTGCGGCCAGCTCACAAGATAGCGAGTTGAAGAAATGAGCTCAGGGGCACTGTAACTCACAAACCTGCAGAGTTATAAATGACAGCTATCGTCCAATAATATATTGAAGGAAGGCTGCGAAGACGACTTGTAAGTGGGGCAGAATTGCAGGAAAACGATTTCAGGGGGTAGACGGGAATTGCATTTAAAGCATAGGAAAAGAGGCAGAACGTCGACAATGATGCTCTTGGCCAAAAAGGGCGTATGCGTTTTTTCCTGAATATATTCAGGAAAAAAGGCATACGCACTTTTTGGCCAACCAAGCAACCATGTTAAAGAAATCTGCACTACAATGAAGTCTCACTGACCGCCGGTCAAAAGGGCCATCTGAAAAAAGTGTAAAATCCAGAAAGGCAGCACAGACCATGGAGAACAGCGAGCCTTGTTATGCTGATGGGCGGGATGTAAATTGCCAACAGCCACTCTGGAGAAGTGTATGGTGTTTCCCGGAACACCAAAAAAACAAAGCTACGGAGCCTACGGCACTTCCCCTTATGGTCCTATAGCTTAGGGAAATTAAAATCAAAAACACACAGCCACCCCAAAGTGTCGGACGGCTCTGTTTACAAGAACCTCGTCTACGGTACAAGTTAAATATCCCAGAATGTGAAAAATGGATAAAGAAGTTGTGGTACGTACGTACAATGGAATATCACTCAGCAATGAAATCTATGTCATCAGGCCCGTCGCGGCATAATGAGTGGATTCAGGTACGATGATTCTAAGTGAAATAAGTCACACAGAAAATGAAACATCATAAGATATCACTACTACACGGAATGTAAACTTGGCTACACATGAACTGAATTACAAAACAGAACAGGGTCTCAAATTTAGAAAACCAACTTATGCTTGCTTAAGGGGAAAGGTGAGTTGGGGTGCTGCATAAAACCAGAGATAGAAATTAGCACAGATACCTTTCCATAAGCCAAATATGTAATAGTCAAGACCTACCCCTTGCTCAACGAAATGGACTAAACACCCCATATTCAACGCCTAGGAATACACCTGACTAGTAAGAATCTTCAAACCCATGGATTTATATGTCTCCGTAAGAGAATGAAGCGTGTGTACAGCAGCATGAATGCAGCAGAGAAAATCCGATAAATCCCATTATCAAAATGAATTACACAAACAAAACCCAAGGACAGTGAAATCGAGAGCAATTCTTAAATAATTCATTCAGGGCTTGTGATGCAACCTGGATTTACCACATCTACACCCAGAGCTGAGTGAGACATAAGGTTGGGCACTTCGGGCTGATAGCATTGGTGAGGTTCGATGAGCAAATGCAGACCCTTTGAAGTCATACAGCATGGTACCCATTCCATGGGTCCCAACTCTCCAAGTTTAAGGGATTCTTCCTTCAGCTAAAACATGCATGGGAAACCCACAGTATGGTGCACCGTGTGACTGGCAAACGTTTTCAAATGCATCTCAGTTTTCGTCCCCTTTTACTCGGGTTCACCATTCCAGACCCTTTACGAACACTCTCCCCACTTGGAGAGTCAGTGCCTTTAACCTCCTGTTGGGCACAGTTTGCAATTTCTGCGCAAGATGAAAAGGAATAGGGAGAACCAATGAGAGACTAGCTCTAGGTGTCTGCACGGGCAAATTTAACGCTCATTTCCCACCAGGAAGAGGAATTAACCAAAGGCTCAGCATGCCGTGCCGGAACCAGATTAGGGCCTGAGGCAATCCTGTGGGTTTGCGGCCAGCTCACAAGATAGCGAGTTGAAGAAATGAGATCAGGGCCACTGTAACTCACAAACCTGCAGAGTTATAAATGACAGCTATCGTCCAAAAATATATTGAAGGAAGGCTGCGAAGACGACTTGTAAGTGGGGCAGAATTGCAGGAAAACGATTTCAGGGGGTAGACGGGAATTGCATTTAAAGCATAGGAAAAGAGGCAGAACGTCGACAATGATGCTCTTGGCCAAAAAGGGCGTATGCGTTTTTTCCTGAATATATTCAGGAAAAAACGCATACGCCCTTTTTGGCCAACCAAGCAAGCATGTTAAAGAAATCTGCACTACAATGAAGTCTCACTGCCCCCCGGTCAAAAGGGCCATCTGAAAAAAGTGTAAAATCCAGAAAGGCAGCACAGGCCATCGAGAACAGCGAGCCTTGTTATGCTGATGGGCGGGATGTAAATTGCCAACAGCCAGTCTGGAAAAATGTATGGTGTTTCCCGGAACATCTAAAAAACAAAGCAACGGAGCCTACGGCAATTCCCCTTATGGTCCTATAACTTAGGGAAATTAAAATCAAAAACACACAGCCACCCAAAAGTCTCGGGCGGCTCTGTTTACAAGAACCTCGTCTACGGTACAAGTTAAATATCCCAGAATGTGAAAAATGGATAAAGAAGTTGTGGTACATACGTACAATGGAATATCACTCAGCAATGAAATCTATGACATCAGGCCCGTCGCGGCATAATGAGTGGATTCAGGTACAATGATTCTAAGTGAAATAAGTCACACAGAAAATGAAACATCATAAGATATCACTACTACACGGAATGTAAACTTGGCTACACATGAACTGAATTACAAAACAGAACAGGGTCTCAAATTTAGAAAACCAACTTATGCTTGCTTAAGGGGAAAGGTGAGTTGGGGTGCTGCATAAAACCAGAGATAGAAATTAGCACAGATACCTTTCCATAAGCCAAATATGTAATAGTCAAGACCTACCCCTTGCTCAACGAAATGGACTAAACACCCCATATTCAACGCCTAGGAATACACCTGACTAGTAAGAATCTTCAAACCCATGGATTTATATGTCTCCATAAGAGAATGAAGCGTGTGTACAGGGGCATGAATGCAGCAGAGAAAATCCGATAAATCCCATTATCAAAATGAATTACACAAACAAAACCCAAGGACAGTGAAATAGAGAGCAATTCTTAAATAATGCATTCAGGGCTTGTGATGCAACCTGGATTTACCACATCTACACCCAGAGCTGAGTGAGACATAAGGTTGGGCACATCGGGCTGATACCATTGGTGAGGTTCGATGAGCAAATGCAGACCCTTTGAAGTCATACAGCATGGTACCCATTCCATGGGTCCCAACTCTCCAAGTTTAAGGGATTCTTCCTTCAGCTAAAACATGCATGGGAAACCCACAGTATGGTGCACCGTGTGACTGGCAAACGTTTTCAAATGCATCTCAGTTTTCGTCCCCTTTTACTCGGGTTCACCATTCCAGACCCTTTACGAACACTCTCCCCACTTGGAGAGTCAGTGCCTTTAACCTCCTGTTGGGCACAGTTTGCAATTTCTGCGCAAGATGAAAAGGAATAGGGAGAACCAATGAGAGACTAGCTCTAGGTGTCTGCACGGGCAAATTTAACGCTCATTTCCCACCAAGAAGAGGAATTAACCAAAGGCTCAGCATGCCGTGCAGGAAACAGATTAGGGCCTGAGGCAATCCTGTGGGTTTGCGGCCAGCTCATAAGATAGCGAGTTGAAGAAATGAGCTCAGGGGCACTGTAACTCACAAACCTGCAGAGTTATAAATGACAGCTATCGTCCAAAAATATATTGAAGGAAGGCTGCGAAGACGACTTGTAAGCGGGGCAGAATTGCAGGAAAACGATTTCAGGGGGTAGACGGGAATTGCATTTAAAGCATAGGAAAAGAGGCAGAACGTCGACAATGATGCTCTTGGCCAAAAAGGGCGTATGCGTTTTTTCCTGAATATATTCAGGAAAAAACGCATACGCCCTTTTTGGCCAACCAAGCAACCAAGCAACCAAGCAAGCATGTTAAAGAAATCTGCACTACAATGAAGTCTCACTGCCCCCCGGTCAATAGGGCCATCTGAAAAAAGTGTAAAATCCAGAAAGGAAACACAGGCCATGGAGAACAGGGAGCCTTGTTATGCTGATGGGCGGGATGTAAATTGCCAACAGCCAGTCTGGAAAAATGTATGGTGTTTCCCGGAACATCTTAAAAACAAAGCAACGGAGCCTACGGCACTTCCCCTTATGGTCCTATAGCTTAGAGAAATTAAAATCAAAAACACAGGGCCACCCCAAAGTGTCGGACGGCTCTGTTAACAAGAACCTCGTCTACGGTACAAGTTAAATATCCCAGAATGTGAAAAATGGATAAAGAAGTTGTGGTACGTACGTACAATGGAATATCACACAGCAATGAAATCTATGTCATCAGGCCCGTCGCGGCATAATGAGTGGATTCAGGTACGATGATTCTAAGTGAAATAAGTCACACAGAAAATGAAACATCATAAGATATCACTAATACACGGAATGTAAACTTGGCTACACATGAACTGAATTACAAAACAGAACAGGGTCCCAAATTTAGAAAACCAACTTATGCTTGCTTAAGGGGAAAGGTGAGTTGGGGTGCTGCATAAAACCAGAGATAGAAATTAGCACAGATACCTTTCCATAAGCCAAATATGTAATAGTCAAGACCTACCCCTTGCTCAACTAAATGGACTAAACACCCCATATTCAACGCCTAGGAATACACCTGACTAGTAAGAATCTTCAAACCCATGGATTTATATGTCTCCGTAAGAGAATGAAGCGTGTGTACAGCGGCATGAATGCAGCAGAGAAAATCCGATAAATCCCATTATCAAAATGAATTACACAAACAAAACCCAAGGACAGTGAAATAGAGAGCAATTCTTAAATAATTCATTCAGGGCTTGTGATGCAACCTGGATTTACCACATCTACACACAGAGCTGAGTGAGACATAAGGTTGGGCACTTCGGGCTGATAGCACTGGTGAGGTTCGATGAGCAAATGCAGACCCTTTGAAGTCATACAGCATGGTACCCATTCCATGGGTCCCAACTCTCCAAGTTTAAGGGATTCTTCCTTCAGCTAAAACATGCATGGGAAACCCACAGTATGGTGCACCGTGTGACTGGCAAACGTTTTCAAAAGCATCTCAGTTTTCGTCCCCTTTTACTCGGGTTCACCATTCCAGACCCTTTACGAACACTCTCCCCACTTGGAGAGTCAGTGCCTTTAACCTCCTGTTGGGCACAGTTTGCAGTTTCTGCGCAAGATGAAAAGGAATAGGGAGAACCAATGAGAGACTAGCTCTACGAGTCTGCACGGGCAAATTTAACGCTCATTTCCCACCAGGAAGAGGAATTAACCAAAGTCTCAGCATGCCGTGCCCGAACCAGATTAGGGCCTGAAGCAATCCTGTGGGTTTGCCGTCAGCTCACAAGATAGCGAGTTGAAGAAATGAGCTCAGGGGCACTGTAACTCACAAACCTGCAGAGTTATAAATGACAGCTATCGTCCAAAAATATATTGAAGGAAGGCTGCGAAGACGACTTTTAAGCAGGACAGATTTGCAGGAAAACGATTTCAGGGAGTAGACGGGAATTGCATTTAAAGCATAGGAAAAGAGGCAGAACGTCGACAATGATGCTCTTGGCCAAAAAGGGCGTATGCGTTTTTTCCTGAATATATTCAGGAAAAAACGCATACGCCCTTTTTGGCCAACCAAGCAAGCATGTTAAAGAAATCTTCACTACAATGAAGTCTCACTGCCCCCCGGTCAAAAGGGCCATCTGAAAAAAGTGTAAAATCCAGAAAGGCAGCACAGGCCATGGAGAACAGGGAACCTTGTTATGCTGATGGGCGGGATGTAAATTGCCAACAGCCACTCTGGAGAAGTGTATGGTGTTTCCCGGAACACCGAAAAAACAAAGCAACGGAGCCTACGGCACTTCCCCTTATGGTCCTATAGCTTAGGAAAATTAAAATCAAAAACACACAGCCACCCAAATGTCTCGGGCGGCTCTGTTTACAAGAACCTCGTCTACGGTACAAGTTAAATATCCCAGAATGTGAAAAATGGATAAAGAAGTTGTGGTACGTACGTACAATGGAATATCACTCAGCAATGAAATCTATGACATCAGGCCCATCGCGGCATAATGAGTGGATTCAGGTACGATGATTCTAAGTGAAATAAGTCACACAGAAAATGAAACATCATAAGATATCACTACTACACGGAATGTAAACTTGGCTACACATGAACTGAATTACAAAACAGAACAGGGTCTCAAATTTAGAAAACCAACTTATGCTTGCTTAAGGGGAAAGGTGAGTTGGGGTGCTGCATAAAACCAGAGATAGAAATTAGCACAGATACCTTTCCATAAGCCAAATATGTAATAGTCAAGACCTACCCCTTGCTCAACGAAATGGACTAAACACCCCATATTCAACGCCTAGGAATACACCTGACTAGTAAGAATCTTCAAACCCATGGATTTATATGTCTCCGTAAGAGAATGAAGCGTGTGTACAGCGGCATGAATGCAGCAGAGAAAATCCGATAAATCCCATTATCAAAATGAATTACACAAACAAAAGCCAAGGACAGTGAAATAGAGAGCAATTCTTAAATAATTCATTCAGGGCTTGTGATGCAACCTGGATTTACCACATCTACACCCAGAGCTGAGTGAGACATAAGGTTGGGCACTTCGGGCTGATAGCATTGGTGAGGTTCGATGAGCAAATGCAGACCCTTTGAAGTCATACAGCATGGTACCCATTCCATGGGTCCCAACTCTCCAAGTTTAAGGGATTCTTCCTTCAGCTAAAACATGCATGGGAAACCCACAGTATGGTGCACCGTGTGACTGGCAAACGTTTTCAAATGCATCTCAGTTTTCGTCCCCTTTTACTCGGGTTCACCATTCCAGACCCTTTACGAACACTCTCCCCACTTGGAGAGTCAGTGCCTTTAACCTCCTGTTGGGCACAGTTTGCAATTTCTGCGCAAGATGAAAAGGAATAGGGAGAACCAATGAGAGACTAGCTCTAGTTGTCTGCACGGGCAAATTTAACGCACATTTCCCACCAGGAAGAGGAATTAACCAAAGGCTCAGCATGCTGTGCCGGAACCAGATTAGGGCCTGAAGCAATCCTGTGGGTTTGCCGTCAGCTCACAAGATAGCGAGTTGAAGAAAGGAGCTCAGGGGCACTGTAAATCACAAACCTGCAGAGTTATAAATGACAGCTATCGTCCAAAAATATATTGAAGGAAGGCTGCGAAGACGACTATTAAGCAGGACAGATTTGCAGGAAAACGATTTCAGGGAGTAGACGGGAATTGCATTTAAAGCATAGGAAAAGAGGCAGAACGTCGACAATGATGCTCTTGGCCAAAAAGGACGTATGCGTTTTTTCCTGAATATATTCAGGAAAAAACGCATACGCCCTTTTTGGCCAACCAAGCAAGCATGTTAAAGAAATCTGCACTACAATGAAGTCTCACTGCCCCCCGGTCAAAAGGGCCATCTGAAAAAAGTGTAAAATCCAGAAAGGCAGTACAGGCCATGGAGAACAGGGAGCCTTGTTATGCTGATGGGCGGAATGTAAATTGCCAACAGCAAGTCTGGAAAAATGTATGGTGTTTCCCGGAACATCTGAAAAACAAAGCAACGGAGCCTACGGCACTTCCCCTTATGGTCCTATAGCTTAGGAAAATTAAAATCAAAAACACACAGCCACCCAAATGTCTCGGGCGGCTCTGTTTACAAGAACCTCGTCTACGGTACAAGTTAAATATCCCAGAATGTGAAAAATGGATAAAGAAGTTGTGGTACGTACGTACAATGGAATATCACACAGCAATGAAATCTATGTCATCAGGCCCGTCGCGGCATAATGAGTGGATTCAGGTACGATGATTCTAAGTGAAATAAGTCACACAGAAAATGAAACATCATAAGATATCACTACTACACGGAATGTAAACTTGGCTACACATGAACTGAATTACAAAACAGAACAGGGTCTCAAATTTAGAAAACCAACTTATGCTTGCTTAAGGGGAAAGGTGAGTTGGGGTGCTGCATAAAACCAGAGATAGAAATTAGCACAGATACCTTTCCATAAGCCAAATATGTAATAGTCAAGACCTACCCCTTGCTCAACGAAATGGACTAAACACCCCATATTCAACGCCTAGGAATACACCTGACTAGTAAGAATCTTCAAACCCATGGATTTATATGTCTCCGTAAGAGAATGAAGCGTGTGTACAGCGGCATGAATGCAGCAGAGAAAATCCGATAAATCCCATTATCAAAATGAATTACACAAACAAAACCCAAGGACAGTGAAATAGAGAGCAATTCTTAAATAATTCATTCAGGGCTTGTGATGCAACCTGGATTTACCACATCTACACTCAGAGCTGAATGAGACATAAGGTGGGGCACTTCGGGCTGATAGCATTGGTGAGGTTCGATGAGCAAATGCAGACCCTTTGAAGTCATACAGCATGGTACCCATTCCATGGGTCCCAACTCTCCAAGTTTAAGGGATTCTTCCTTCAGCTAAAACATGCATGGGAAACCCACAGTATGGTGCACCGTGTGACTGGCAAACGTTTTCAAATGCATCTCAGTTTTCGTCCCCTTTTACTCGGGTTCACCATTCTAGACCCTTTACGAACACTCTCCCCACTTGGAGAGTCAGTGCCTTTAACCTCCTGTTGGGCACAGTTTGCAATTTCTGCGCAAGATGAAAAGGAATAGGGAGAACCAATGAGAGACTAGCTCTAGGTGTCTGCACGGGCAAATTTAACGCTCATTTCCCACCAGGAAGAGGAATTAACCAAAGGCTCAGCATGCCGTGCCAGAACCAGATTAGGGCCTGAGGCAATCCTGTGGGTTTGCGGCCAGATCACAAGATAGTGAGTTGAAGAAATGAGCTCAGGGGCACTGTAACTCACAAACCTGCAGAGTTATAAATGACAGCTATCGTCCAAAAATATATTGAAGGAAGGCTGCGAAGACGACTTCTAAGTGGGGCAGAATTGCAGGAAAACGATTTCAGTGGGTAGACGGGAATTGCATTTAAAGCATAGGAAAAGAGGCAGAACGTCGACAATGATGCTCTTGGCCAAAAAGGGCGTATGCGTTTTTCCCTGAATATACGCCCTTTTTGGCCAACCAAGCAAACATGTTAAAGAAATCTGCACTACAATGAAGTCTCACTGCCCCCCCGTCAAAAGGGCCATCTGAAAAAAGTGTAAAATCCAGAAAGGCAGCACAGGCCATGGAGAACAGCGAGCCTTGTTATGCTGATGGGCGTGATGTAAATTGCCCACAACCAGTCTGGAAAAATGTATGGTGTTTCCCGGAACATGTAAAAAACAAAGCAACGGAGCCTACGGCACTTCCCCTTATGGTCCTATAGCTTAGGAAAATTAAAATCAAAAACACACAGCCACCCAAATGTCTCGGGCGGCTCTGTTTACAAGAACCTCGTCTACGGTAAAAGTTAAATATCCCAGAATGTGAAAAATGGATAAAGAAGTTGTGGTACGTACGTACAGTGGAATATCACACAGCAATGAAATCTATGTCATCAGGCCCGTCGCGGCATAATGAGTGGATTCAGGTACGATGATTCTAAGTGAAATAAGTCACACAGAAAATGAAACATCATAAGATATCACTACTACACGGAATGAAAACTTGGCTACACATGAACTGAATTACAAAACAGAACAGGGTCTCAAATTTAGAAAACCAACTTATGCTTGCTTAAGGGGAAAGGTGAGTTGGGGTGCTGCATAAAACCAGAGATAGAAATTAGCACAGATACCTTTCCATAAGCCAAATATGTAATAGTCAAGACCTACCCCTTGCTCAACGAAATGGACTAAACACCCCATATTCAACGCCTAAGAATACGCCTGACTAGTAAGAATCTTCAAACCCATGGATTTATATGTCTCCATAAGAGAATGAATCGTGTGTACAGCGGCATGTATGCAGCAGAGAAAATCCGATAAATCCCATTATCAAAATGAATTACACAAACAAAACCCAAGGACAGTGAAATAGAGAGCAATTCTTAAATAATTCATTCAGGGCTTGTGATGCAACCTGGATTTACCACATCTACACCCAGAGCTGAGTGATACATGAGGTTGGGCACTTCGGGCTGATAGCATTGGTGAGGTTCGATGAGCAAATGCAGACCCTTTGAAGTCATACAGCATGGTACCCATTCCATGGGTCCCAACTCTCCAAGTTTAAGGGATTCTTCCTTCAGCTAAAACATGCATGGGAAACCCACAGTATGGTGCACCGTGTGACTGGCAAACGTTTTCAAATGCATCTCAGTTTTCGTCCCCTTTTACTCGGGTTCACCATTCCAGACCCTTTACGAACACTCTCCCCACTTGGAGAGTCAGTGCCTTTAACCTCCTGTTGGGCACAGTTTGCAATTTCTGCGCAAGATGAAAAGGAATAGGGAGAACCAATGAGAGACTAGCTCTAGGTGTCTGCACGGGCAAATTTAACGCTCATTTCCCACCAGGAAGAGGAATTAACCAAAGGCTCAGCATGCCGTGCCGGAACCAGATTAGGGCATGAGGCAATCCTGTGGGTTTGCGGCTAGCTCACAAGATAGCGAGTTGAAGAAATGAGCTCAGGGGCACTGTAACTCACAAACCTGCAGAGTTATAAATGACAGCTATCGTCCAAAAATATATTGAAGGAAGGCTGCGAAGACGACTTGTAAGTGGGGCAGAATTGCAGGAAAACGATTTCAGGGGGTAGACGGGAATTGCATTTAAAGCATAGGAAAAGAGGCAGAACGTCGAAAATGATGCTCTTGGCCAAAAAGGGCGTATGCGTTTTTTCCTGAATATATTCAGGAAAAAACGCATACGCCCTTTTTGGCCAAGCAAGCAAACATGTTAAAGAAATCTGCACTACAATAAAGTCTCACTGCCCCCGGGTCAAAAGGGCCATCTGAAAAAAGTGTAAAATCCAGAAAGGCAGCACAGGCCATGGGGAACAGCGAGCCTTGTTATGCTGATGAGCGGGATGTAAATTGCCAACAGGCAGTCTGGAAAAATGTATGGTGTTTCCCGGAACATCTAAAAAACAAAGCAACGGAGCCTACGGCAATTCCCCTTATGGTCCTATAGCTTAGGAAATTTAAAATAAAAACCACACAGCCACCCAAAAGTCTCGGGCGGCTCTGTTTACAGGAACCTCGTCTACGGTACAACTTAAATATCCCAGAATGTGAAAAATGGATAAAGAAGTTGTGGTACGTACGTACAGTGGAATATCACTCAGCAATGAAATCTATGTCATCAGGCCCGTCGCGGCATAATGAGTGGATTCAGGTACGATGATTCTAAGTGAAATAAGTCACACAGAAAATGAAACATCATAAGATATCACTACTACACGGAATGTAAACTTGGCTACACATGAACTGAATTACAAAACAGAACAGGGTCTCAAATTTAGAAAACCAACTTATGCTTGCTTAAGGGGAAAGGTGAGTTGGGGTGCTGCATAAAACCAGAGATAGAAATTAGCACAGATACCTTTCCATAAGCCAAATATGTAATAGTCAAGACCTACCCCTTGCTCAACGAAATGGACTAAACACTCCATATTCAACGCCTAGGAATACACCTGACTAGTAAGAATCTTCAAACCCATGGATTTATATGTCTCCGTAAGAGAATGAAGCGTGTGTACAGCGGCATGAATGCAGCAGAGAAAATCCGATAAATCCCATTATCAAAATGAATTACACAAACAAAACCCAAGGACAGTGAAATAGAGAGCAATTCTTAAATAATTCATTCAGGGCTTGTGATGCAACCTGGATTTACCACATCTACACCCAGAGCTGAGTGAGACATAACGTTGGGCACTTCGGGCTGATAGCATTGGTGAGGTTCGATGAGCAAATGCAGACCCTTTGAAGTCATACAGCATGGTACCCATTCCATGGGTCCCAACTCTCTAAGTTTAAGGGATTCTTCCTTCAGCTAAAACATGCATGGGAAACCCACAGTATGGTGCACCGTGTGACTGGCAAACGTTTTCAAATGCATCTCAGTTTTCGTCCCCTTTTACTCGGGTTCACCATTCCAGACCCTTTACGAACACTCTCCCCACTTGGAGAGTCAGTGCCTTTAAACTCCTGTTGGGCACAGTTTGCAATTTCTGCGCAAGATGAAAAGGAATAGGGAGAACCAATGAGAGACTAGCTCTAGGTGTCTGCACGGGCAAATTTAACGCTCATTTCCCACCAGGAAGAGGAATTAACCAAAGGCTCAGCATGCCGTGCCGGAAACAGATTAGGGCCTGAGGCAATCCTGTGGGTTTGCGGCCAGCTCACAAGATAGCGAGTTGAAGAAATGAGCTCAGGGGCACTGTAACTCACAAACCTGCAGAGTTATAAATGACAGCTATCGTCCAAAAATATATTGAAGGAAGGCTGCGACGACGACTTGTAAGTTGGGGCAGAATTGCAGGAAAACGATTTCAGGGGGTAGACGGGAATTGCATTTAAAGCATAGGAAAAGAGGCAGAACGTCGACAATGATGCTCTTGGCCAAAAAGGGCGTATGCGTTTTTTCCTGAATATATTCAGGAAAAAACGCATACGCCCTTTTTGGCCAACCAAGCAAGCATGTTAAAGAAATCTGCACTACAATGAAGTCTCACTGCCCCCCGGTCAAAAGGGCCATCTGAAAAAAGTGTAAAATCCAGAAAGGCAGCACAGGCCATGGGGAACAGGGAGCCTTGTTATGCTGATGAGCGGGATGTAAATTGCCAACAGGCAGTCTGGAAAAATGTATGGTGTTTCCCGGAACATCTAAAAAACAAAGCAACGGAGCCTACGGCAATTCCCCTTATGGTCCTATAGCTTAGGAAAATTAAAATCAAAAACACACAGCCACCCAAAAGTCTCGGGCGGCTCTGTTTACTGGAACCTCGTCTACGGTACAACTTAAATATCCCAGAATGTGAAAAATGGATAAAGAAGTTGTGGTACGTACGTACAATAGAATATCACTCAGCAATGAAATCTATGTCATCAGGCCCGTCGCGGCATAATGAGTGGATTCAGGTACGATGATTCTAAGTGAAATAAGTCACACAGAAAATGAAACATCATAAGATATCACTACTACACGGAATGTAAACTTGGCTACACATGAACTGAATTACAAAACAGAACAGGGTCTCAAATTTAGAAAACCAACTTATGCTTGCTTAAGGGGAAAGGTGAGTTGGGGTGCTGCATAAAACCAGAGATAGAAATTAGCACAGATACCTTTCCATAAGCCAAATATGTAATAGTCAAGACCTACCCCTTGCTCAACGAAATGGACTAAACACCCCATATTCAACGCCTAGGAATACACCTGACTAGTAAGAATCTTCAAACCCATGGATTTATATGTCTCCGTAAGAGAATGAAGCGTGTGTACAGCGGCATGAATGCAGCAGAGAAAATCCGATAAATCCCATTATCAAAATGAAATACACAAACAAAACCCAAGGACAGTGAAATAGAGAGCAATTCTTAAATAATTCATTCAGGACTTGTGATGCAACCTCGATTTACCACATCTACACCCAGAGCTGAGTGAGACATAAGGTTGGGCACTTCGGGCTGATAGCATTGGTGAGGTTCGATGAGCAAATGCAGACCCTTTGAAGTCATACAGCATGGTACCCATTCCATGGGTCCCAACTCTCCAAGTTTAAGGGATTCTTCCTTCAGCTAAAACATGCATGGGAAACCCACAGTATGGTGCACCGTGTGACTGGCAAACGTTTTCAAATGCATCTCAGTTTTCGTCCCCTTTTACTCGGGTTCACCATTCCAGACCCTTTACGAACACTCTCCCCACTTGGAGAGTCAGTGCCTTTAACCTCCTGTTGGGCACAGTTTGCAATTTCTGCGCAAGATGAAAAGGAATAGGGAGAACCAATGAGAGACTAGCTCTAGGTGTCTGCACGGGCAAATTTAACGCTCATTTCCCACCAGGAAGAGGAATTAACCAAAGGCTCAGCATGCCGTGCCGGAACCAGATTAGGGCCTGGGGCAATCCTGTGGGTTTGCGGCCAGCTCACAAGATAGCGAGTTGAAGAAATGAGCTCAGTGGCACTGTAACTCACAAACCTGCAGAGTTATAAATGACAGCTATCGTCCAAATATATATTGAAGGAAGGCTGCGAAGACGAGTTGTAAGTGGGGCAGAATTGCAGGAAAACGATTTCAGGGGGTAGACGGGAATTGCATTTAAAGCATAGGAAAAGAGGCAGAACGTCGACAATGATGCTCTTGGCCAAAAAGGGCGTATGCGTTTTTCCTGAATATATTCAGGAAAAAACGCATACGCCCTTTTTGGCCAACCAAGCAAGCATGTTAAAGAAATCTGTACTACAATGAAGTCTCACTGCCCCCCGGTCAAAAGGGCCATCTGAAAAAATGTAAAATCCAGAAAGGCAGCACAGGCCATGGAGAACAGGGAGCCTTGTTATGCTGATGGGCGGGATGTAAATTGCCAACAGCCACTCTGGAGAAGTGTATGGTGTTTCCCGGAACACCAAAAAAACAAAGCTACGGAGCCTACGGCACTTCCACTTATGGTCCTATAGCATAGGGAAATTAAAATCAAAAACACACAGCCACCCCAAAGTGTCGGACGGCTCTGTTTACAACAACCTAGTCTACGGTACAAGTTAAATATCCCAGAATGTGAAAAATGGATAAAGAAGTTGTGGTACGTACGTACAATGGAATATCACTCAGCAATGAAATCTATGTCATCAGGCCCGTCGCGGCATAATGAGTGGATTCAGGTACGATGATTCTAAGTGAAATAAGTCACACAGAAAATGAAACATCATAAGATATCACTACTACACGGAATGTAAACTTGGCTACACATGAACTGAATTACAAAACAGAACAGGGTCTCAAATTTAGAAAACCAACTTATGCTTGCTTAAGGGGAAAGGTGAGTTGGGGTGCTGCATAAAACCAGAGATAGAAATTAGCACAGATACCTTTCCATAAGCCAAATATGTAATAGTCAAGACCTACCCCTTGCTCAACGAAATGGACTAAACACCCCATATTCAAAGCCTAGGAATACACCTGACTAGTAAGAATCTTCAAACCCATGGATTTATATGTCTCCGTAAGAGAATGAAGCGTGTGTACAGTGGCATGAATGCAGCAGAGAAAATCCGATAAATCCCATTATCAAAATGAATTACACAAACAAAACCCAAGGACAGTGAAATAGAGAGCAATTCTTAAATAATTCATTCAGGACTTGTGATGCAACCTCGATTTACCACATCTACACACAGAGCTGAGTGAGACATAAGGTTGGGCACTTCGGGCTGATAGCATTGGTGAGGTTCGATGAGCAAATGCAGACCCTTTGAAGTCATACAGCATGGTACCCATTCCATGGGTCCCAACTCTCCAAGTTTAAGGGATTCTTCCTTCAGCTAAAACATGCATGGGAAACCCACAGTATGGTGCACCGTGTGACTGGCAAACGTTTTCAAATGCATCTCAGTTTTCGTCCCCTTTTACTCGGGTTCACCATTCCAGACCCTTTACGAACACTCTCCCCACTTGGAGAGTCAGTGCCTTTAACCTCCTGTTGGGCACAGTTTGCAATTTCTGCGCAAGATGAAAAGGAATAGGGAGAACGAATGAGAGACTAGCTCTAGGTGTCTGCACGGGCAAATTTAACACTCATTTCCCACCAGGAAGAGGAATTAACCAAAGGCTCAGCATGCCGTGCCGGAACCAGATTAGGGCCTGAGGCAATCCTGTGGGTTTGCGGCCAGCTCAAAAGATAGCGAGTTGAAGAAATGAGCTCAGGGGCACTGTAACTCACAAACCTGCAGAGTTATAAATGACAGCTATCGTCCAAAAATATATTGAAGGAAGGCTGCGAACACGACTTGTAAGTGGGGCAGAATTGCAGGAAAACGATTTCAGGGGGTAGACGGGAATTGCATTTAAAGCATAGGAAAAGAGGCAGAACGTCGACAATGATGCTCTTGGCCAAAAAGGGCGTATATTTAGGAAAAAACGCATACGCCCTTTTTGGCCAACCAAGCAAGCATGTTAAAGAAATCTGCACTACAATGAAGTCTCACTGCCCCCCGGTCAAAAGGGCCATCTGAAAAAAGTGTAAAATCCAGAAAGGCAGCACAGGCCATGGGGAACAGCGAGCCTTGTTATGCTGATGAGCGGGATGTAAATTGCCAACAGGCAGTCTGGAAAAATGTATGGTGTTTCCCGGAACATCTAAAAAACAAAGCAATGGAGCCTACGGCAATTCCCCTTATGGTCCTATAGCTTAGGGAAATTAAAATCAAAAACACACAGCCACCCCAAAGTGTCGGACGGCTCTGTTTACAAGAACCTCGTCTACGGTACAAGTTAAATATCCCAGAATGTGAAAAATGGATAAAGAAGTTGTGGTACGTACGTACAATGGAATATCACTCAGCAATGAAATCTATGTCATCAGGCCCGTCGCGGCATAATGAGTGGATTCAGGTACGATGATTCTAAGTGAAATAAGTCACACAGAAAATGAAACATCATAAGATATCACTACTACACGGAATGTAAACTTGGCTACACATGAACTGAATTACAAAACAGAACAGGGTCTCAAATTTAGAAAACCAACTTATGCTTGCTTAAGGGGAAAGGTGAGTTGGGGTGCTGCATAAAACCAGAGATAGAAATTAGCACAGATACCTTTCCATAAGCCAAATATGTAATAGTCAAGACCTACCCCTTGCTCAACGAAATGGACTAAACACCCCATATTCAAAGCCTAGGAATACACCTGACTAGTAAGAATCTTCAAACCCATGGATTTATATGTCTCCATAAGAGAATGAAGTGTGTGTACAGCGGCATGAATGCAGCAGAGAAAATCCGATAAATCCCATTATCAAAATGAATTACACAAACAAAACCCAAGGACAGTGAAATAGAGAGCCATTCTTAAATAATTCATTCAGGGCTTGTGATGCAACCTGGATTTACCACATCTACACCCAGAGCTGAGTGAGACATAAGGTTGGGCACTTCGGGCTGATAGCATTGGTGAGGTTCGATGAGCAAATGCAGAACCTTTGAAGTCATACAGCATGGTACCCATTCCATGGGTCCCAACTCTCCAAGTTTAAGGGATTCTTCCTTCAGCTAAAACATGCATGGGAAACCCACAGTATGGTGCACCGTGTGACTGGCAAACGTTTTCAAATGCATCTCAATTTTCGTCCCCTTTTACTCGGGTTCACCATTCCAGACCCTTTACGAACACTCTCCCCACTTGGAGAGTCAGTGCCTTTAACCTCCTGTTGGGCACAGTTTGCAATTTCTGCGCAAGATGAAAAGGAATAGGGAGAATCAATGAGAGACTAGCTCTAGGTGTCTGCACGGGCAAATTTAACGCTCATTTCCCACCAGGAAGAGGAATTAACCAAAGGCTCAGCATGCCGTGCCGGAACAAGATTAGGGCCTGAAGCAATCCTGTGGGTTTGCCGCCAGCTCACAAGATAGCGAGTTGAAGAAAGGAGCTCAGGGGCACTGTAACTCACAAACCTGCAGAGTTATAAATGACAGCTATCGTCCAAAAATATATTGAAGGAAGGTGGCGAGGACGACATGTAAGCGGGACAGATTTGCAGGAAAACGATTTCAGGGGGTAGACGGGAATTGCATTTAAAGAATAGGAAAAGAGGCAGAACGTCGACAATGATGCTCTTGGCCAAAAAGGGCGTATGCTTTTTTTCCTGCAGGAAAAAACGCATATGCCCTTTTTGGCCAACCAAGCAAGCATGTTAAACAAATCTGCACTACAATGAAGTCTCACTGCCTCCCGGTCAAAAGGGCCATCTGAAAAAAGTGTAAAATCCAGAAAGGCAGCACAGGCCATGGAGAACAGCGAGCCTTGTTATGCTGATGGGCGGGATGTAAATTGCCAACAGCCAGTCTGGAGGAGAGTATGGTGTTTCCCGGAACACCGAAAAAACAAAGCAACGGAGCCAACGGCACTTCCACTTATGGTCCTATAGCTTAGGAAAATTAAAATCAAAAACACACAGCCACCCAAAATTCTCGGGCGGCTCTGTTTACAAGAACCTCGTCTACGGTACAAGTTAAATATCCCAGAATGTGAAAAATGGATAAAGAAGTTGTGGTACGTACGTTCAATGGAATATCACACAGCAATGAAATCTATGTCATCAGGCCCGTCGCGGCATAATGAGTGGATTCAGGTACGATGATTCTAAGGGAAATAAGTCACACAGAAAATGAAACATCATAAGATATCACTAATACACGGAATGTAAACTTGGCTACACATGAACTGAATTACAAAACAGAACAGGGTCTCAAATTTAGAAAACCAACTTATGCTTGCTTAAGGGGAAAGGTGAGTTGGGGTGCTGCCTAAAACCAGAGATAGAAATTAGCACAGATACCTTTCCATAAGCCAAATATGTAATAGTCAAGACCTACCCCTTGCTCAACGAAATGGACTAAACACCCCATATTCAACGCCTAGGAATACACCTGACTAGTAAGAATCTTCAAACCCATGGATTTATATGTCTCCGTAAGAGAATGAAGCGTGTGTACAGCGGCATGAATGCAGCAGAGAAAATCCGATAAATCCCATTATCAAAATGAATTACACAAACAAACCCCAAGGACAGTGAAATAGAGAGCAATTCTTACATAATTCATTCAGGGCTTGTGATGCAACCTGGATTTACCACATCTACACCCAGAGCTGAGTGAGACATAAGGTTGGGCACTTCGGGCTGATAGCATTGTTGAGGTTCGATGAACAAATGCAGACCCTTTGAAGTCATACAGCATGGTACCCATTCCATGGGTCCCAACTCTCCAAGTTTAAGGGATTCTTCCTTCAGCTAAAACATGCATGGGAAACCCACAGTATGGTGCACCGTGTGACTGGCAAACGTTTTCAAATGCATCTCAGTTTTCGTTCCCTTTTACTCGGGTTCGCCATTCCAGACCCTTTACGAACACTCTCCCCACTTGGAGAGTCAGTGCCTTTAACCTCCTGTTGGGCACAGTTTGCAATTTCTGCGCCAGATGAAAAGGAATAGGGAGAACGAATGAGAGACTAGCTCTAGGTGTCTGCACGGGCAAATTTAACGCTCATTTCCCACCAGGAAGAGGAATTAACCAAAGGCTCAGCATGCCCTGCCGGAACCAGATTAGGGCCTGAGGCAATCCTGTGGGTTTGCGGCTAGCTCACAAGATAGCGAGTTGAAGAAATGAGCTCAGGGGCACTGTACCTCACAAACCTGCAGAGTTATAAATGACAGCTATCGTCCAAAAATATATTGAAGGAAGGCTGCGAAGACGACTTTTAAGTGGTGCAGAATTGCAGGAAAATAATTTCAGGGGGTAGACGGGAATTGCATTTAAAGCATAGGAAAAGAGGCAGAACGTCGACAATGATGCTCTTGGCCAAAAAGGGCGTATGCGTTTTTCCTGAATATATTCAGGAAAAAACGCATACGCCCTTTTTGGCCAACCAAGCAAGCATGTTAAAGAAATCTGCACTACAATGAAGTCTCACTGCCCCCCGGTCAAAAGGGCCATCTGAAAAAAGTGTAAAATCCAGAAAGGCAGCACAGGCCATGGAGAACAGGGAGCCTTGTTATGCTGATGGGCGGGATGTAAATTGCCAACAGCCACTCTGGAGAAGAGTATGGTGTTTCCCGGAACACCGAAAAAACAAAGCTACGGAGCCAACGGCACTTCCACTTATGGTCCTATAGCTTAGGGAAATTAAAATCAAAAACACACAGCCACCCCAAAGTGTCCGACGGCTCTGTTTACAAGAACCTCGTCTACGGTACAAGTTAAATATCCCAGAATGTGAAAAATGGATAAAGAAGTTGTGGTACGTACGTACAATGGAATATCACTCAGCAATGCAATCTATGTCATCAGGCCCGTCGCGGCATAATGAGTGGATTCAGGTACGATGATTCTAAGTGAAATAAGTCACACAGAAAATGAAACATCATAAGATATCACTACTACACGGAATGTAAACTTGGCTACACATGAACTGAATTACAAAACAGAACAGGGTCTCAAATTTAGAAAACCAACTTATGCTTGCTTAAGGGGAAAGGTGAGTTGGGGTGCTGCATAAAACCAGAGATAGAAATTAGCACAGATACCTTTCCATAAGCCAAATATGTAATAGTCAAGACCTACCCCTTGCTCAACGAAATGGACTAAACACCCCATATTCAACGCCTAGGAATACACCTGACTAGTAAGAATCTTCAAACCCATGGATTTATATGTCTCCGTAAGAGAATGAAGCGTGTGTACAGCGGCATGAATGCAGCAGAGAAAATCCGATAAATCCCATTATCAAAATGAATTACACAAACAAACCCCAAGGACAGTGAAATAGAGAGCAATTCTTACATAATTCATTCAGGGCTTGTGATGCAACCTGGATTTACCACATCTACACCCAGAGCTGAGTGAGACATAACGTTGGGCACTTCGGGCTGATAGCATTGGTGAGGTTCGATGAGCAAATGCAGACCCTTTGAAGTCATACAGCATGGTACCCATTCCATGGGTCCCAACTCTCCAAGTTTAAGGGATTCTTCCTTCAGCTAAAACATGCATGGGAAACCCACAGTATGGTGCACCGTGTGACTGGCAAACGTTTTCAAATGCATCTCAGTTTTCGTCCCCTTTTACTCGGGTTCACCATTCCAGACCCTTTACGAACACTCTCCCCACTTGGAGAGTCAGTGCCTTTAACCTCCTGTTTGGCACAGTTTGCAATTTCTGCGCAAGATGAACAGGAATTCGGAGAACCAATGAGAGACTAGCTGTAGGTGTTGGCACGGGCAAATGTAACGCTCATTTCCCACCAGGAAGAGGAATTAACCAAAGCCTCCGCATGCCGTTCCGGAAGCAGACTGGGGCCTGAAGCAATCCTGCGGGTTTGCGGCCAGCTCACAATGAAGCGAGTTGAAGAAAGGAGCTCAGGGTCACTGTAATTCACAAATCAGCAGAGTTATAAATGACAGCTATCGTCCAAAAATATATTGAAGGAAGGCTCCGAAGAGGACTTGTAAGTGGGGCAGAATTGCAGGAAAACCATTTTAGGGGTTTGACTGCAATTGCCTTTAAAGCATAGGAAAAGAGGCACAATGCCGACAATGATGCACTTGGCCAAAAAGGGCATATGGGTTTTTTCCTGAATATATTCAGGAAAAAACGCATATGCCCTTTTTGGCCAACCAAGCAAGCATGTTAAAGAAATCTGCACTACATTGAAGTCTCACTGACCCCGGATCAAAAGGGCCATTTGAAAAATGTGTAAAATCCAGAAAAGCAGCACAGGCCCTGGAGAACTGGGAGCCTTGTTATGCTGATGGGCGGGATGTAAATTGCCAACAGCCACTCTGGATAAGTGTATGGTGTTTTCTGAAACACGTAGAAAACAAAGCAACACAGCCTATGGCACTTCCACTTATGGTCCTATAGCTTAGGGAAATTAAAATCAAAAACACACAGCCACTCCAAATTTCGGACAGCTCTTTTTACAAGAACCTCGTCTATGGTACAAGCTAAATATCTCAGAAAGCGAAAAATGGATAAAAAAGTTGTGGTACGTACGTACAATGGTATATCATTCAGCAATGAAATCTATGTCATCAGGCCCGTAGCGGCATAATGAGTGGATTCAGGTACGATGATTCTACGTGAAATAAGTCACACAGAAAAAGAAACATCATAAGATATCACTAATACACGGAATGTAAACTTGGCTACACATGAAGTGAATTACAAAACACAACAGGGTCTCACATTTAGAAAACTAAATTACGTTTGCTTATGGGGAAAGGTGAGTTGAGGTGCCGCATAAAACCAGAGAATGAAATTAGCACAGATACCGTTCCATAAGCCATATATGTAATATACATGATCTACTCCTTGCTCAACGAAATGGACTCAACATCACATATTCAACCCCAAGAATATACGTGACTAGAACGAGTCTTAAAACCTATGTATTTATATGTCTCCATAAGGGAATCCAGTGTGTGTACATCGGCATAAACGCAGCATTGAAAATCAGCTAAATCCCATTATACAAATAAATTTTAAAAACTATCACAAAGACTGTGAAATAGAGAGCAATTCTTAAATAATTCATTCATGGCTTGTGATGAGACCTGGGTTTACCACATCCACACCCACAGCTGGGTTAGACATAAGGCTGGACGCTTGGGGCTGATAGGATTGGTGAGGTTCGGTCAGCAAATGCAGACCATTAGAAGTAATACTGCATGGTACCTATTCCAAGGTTCCCAGCTTTCCCGGTTTAAGGGATTCGTCCTTCAGCTCAAACATGCATGGGGAATGCCGAGTATGGTCCACCGTGTGATCAGAAAACGTTTTTAAATGCATCTCTGTTTTCGTCCCCTGGTCCTCGGGTTCACCATTCAAGACACTTTACTAACACTCTCCCCACTTGGAGAGTCAGTGCCTTTAACCTCCTGTTTGGTACAGTTTGCAATTTCTGCGAAAGATGAACAGGAATAGGGAGAACCAATGAAAGACTAGCTGTGGGTTTGTGGACAGGCACACTTAACTCTCATTTCCCTCCAGGAAGAGGAACTAACCACAGGCTCAGCGTTCCATGCCGGAACCAGATTAAGGCCTGAAGCAATCCTGCAGTTTTGCGGCCAATTCACAAGAAAGCGAGTTGAAGTAAGAGGCTCAGGGGCACTGTAATTCACAAACCTGCAGAGTTATAAATGACAGCTATCGTCCAAAAATATATTCAAGTAAGGCTGCAAAGAGGACTTGAAAACGGGGCAGAATTGCCGGAATGCGATTTCAGGAGGTAGACGGGAATTGCTCTGAAAGCATAGGAAAAGAGGCAAAACCTCGACAATGATGCACTTGACCAAAAAGTGCATATGCGTTTTTTTCCAGGGCCCTCATTTACGAGGGTAGGAGGCTCTCAGCATGCTCCAGGGGCCAACAGAGGCCCCACGTTGCCAAGGTGACGTGACCCAGCCAGCCACGTGTGACCTCACATCAGAGGGCCCACCTCACAGAAGGGTAAGGAACCCAGCCAGGATCAGACTCTCACCAGAGGGCCCACATCACCAAGGGGATGGGAACCAGGCAGTAGTGTCCTCACACCCGTGGGGCCACATCATCGAAAGTTGAGGTACCCAGCACATGTAGCCTCAAACCAGAGGACCCACATCACCATGGGTCTTGGAGTGAGGCAGGCAGGATTAACCTCACAACACATGGCCCACTGTATAAAAAAGGTGAGGAATCCAGCAGTTGGAACTTCCCAGCAGGCGGCCCAGAGCACCGAGGGTATGAGATCCAGGCCACAGTGAACTCACAGCAGAGGGCCCTCATCGTTACTGTAAGCAACCCAGCCGTTGTGACCTCAGAGCACAAGGCCCACATCCCCATGGGGAAGGGAACCAAGCAGGAGTGTCATCGCACCAGTGGGCACACATCAGAAAAGGTGGGGAGCACAGCAGTTAGGGCCTGATGCCAGAGAGCCCTCATCACTGAGGGGACGTAGCTCCCAGAAGGCTCCAACTGCTACCAGAGGCCCGATGTCACCAATGCGGGGTGTGCCAGCCAGGCAGGAGTGACCTCAGAGCAGAGGGCCAACTTCACAGAAGTGTGAGGAAACCAAAGATGATCAGACTCTCACCAGAGGGCCCACATCACCAAGGGAATGGGAACAGGGCAGGAGTGTCCTCACACCAGTGGGGCCACATCACCGAAATGTGAGGGACCCAGCACACGTGGCCTCAAACCAGAGGACACACATCAAAAAGGAGCTGGGAGTGAGGCAGGCAGGAGGAGCCTCAAAACAGCGGGACCATAGAATAAAAAAGGTGAGGAATCCCACAGTTGGAACCTCCCATCAGGCAGCCAGCAGCAGCGAGGCTATGGGATCCAGTCCTGACTGAACTCACAACAGAGGGCCCTCATCATGAAACTGTGAGCAACCCAGCCGTTAGGACCTCAGAGCAGAAGGCCCACATTTCCATGGGGTTGGGAACCTGTCAGAAGTGTACTCACACCACAGGGCACACATCAGAGAATTTTGGGAGCCCAGAAGTTAGGGCCTGACGCCAGAGGGCCCTCATTACCGAGGGGAGGAGACTCCAAGAAGGCACCAACTCCCAATTGAGGGCCCAGGTCACCAAGGTAACGTGTGACAGCCAGGCAGGAGTGAGCTCACAGCACAGGGCCTACCTCACAGAAGGGTGAGGAACAAAGCCAGGATAAGACTCTCACCAGAGGGCCCACATTACCAAGGGAATCAGAACCAGGCAGGAGTGTCCTCACGCCAGTGTGGCAATATCATAGAAAGGTGAGGAACCCAGCAAATGTGGCCTAAACCAGAGAACCCACATCTCCAAGGGGCTCGGACTGAGGCAGGCAGGAGTAGCCTCACAACACAGGGCCCATAGAATAAAAAAGCTGAGGAATCCAGCAGTGGGAACCTCCCAACAGACGGCCCAGAGCACCCAGTCTATGCGATCCAGGCCTCAGTGAACTCACAGCAGAGGACCCATATCATGAAACTGTGAGCAACCCAGACGTTGGGACCTCAGAGCAGAAGGCCCACATCCTCATGGGGTTGGGAACATGGTAAGAGTGTCCTCGCACCACTTAGAACGTATCAGAAAATGTGGGTACCCAGCAGTTAGGGCCTGACACCAGAGGGCCCTCATCACCAAGGGGAGGAGGCTCACAGCAGGCTCCAACTGCCACAAAAGGGCCGACGTCGCCAAGGCGGGGTGTGCCAGCTGGGCAGGAGTGACCTCAGAGCAGAGGGCCCACCTCAAAGAAGTGTGAGGAACCCAACCAGGATCAGACTCTCACCAGAGGGCCCACATCCCCAAGGGGATGGGAACCAGGCAGGAGTGTCCTCACACCAGTGGGGCCACATCAGCGAAAGGTGAGGAACCCAGAACACGTGGCCTCAAAGCAGAGGACCCACATCACCAAGAGGCTCAGAGTGAGGCAGGCAGGAGTTGTCTCACAACACAGGGCCCATAGAATAAAAAAGGTGAGGAATCCAGCAGTTGGAAGCTCCAAGCAGGTGGCCCAGAGCACCGAGGCTATGGGATCAATGCCGGAGTGAACTCACAGCAGAGGGCCCACATCCTTACACTGTGAGCAACCCAGGCGTTGGGACTTCAGAGTAGAAGGCCCAAATCCCCATGGGGATGGGAACCTGGCAGGAGTGTCATCGCACCAGTGGGCACACATCAGAAAATGTGGGGATACCAGCAGTTAGGGCCTAACGCCAGACGGCCCTCATCACAGAGGGGAGGAGGCTCCCAGCATGCTCCAACTGCAACCAGAGACCCCATGTGGCCAAGGCCATGTGTGCCAGCCAGGCAGGAGTGACCTCACAGCAGAGGGCCTTCCTCCCAGAAGTGTGAGGAATCCAGCCAGGATCAGACTCTCAGCAGAGGGCCCACATCACCAAGGCGATGGGAACCAGGCAGGAGTGTCCTCACACCAGTGGGGCCACATCAATAAAATGTGAGGAAACCGGCACATGTGGCCTCAAACCAGAGGACCTACATCACAAAGGGGCTGGGAGTGAGGCAGGCAGGATGAGCCTCACAACACAGGGTCCAAAGAATAAAAAAGGTGAGGAATCCAGCAGTTGGAACCTCCCAGCAGGCAGCCCACAGCACAGAGGCTATGGGATCTAGGCCTGAGTTAACTAACACCAGAGAGCCAACATCAGGAAACTGTGAGTAACCCAGGCGTTGGGACCTCAGACCAGAAGACCCACATCCGCATGGGGATGGGAACCTTACAGGAGTGTCCTGGCATCACTGGACTCACATCAGAAAACGTGGGGAGCCCAGCAGTTAGAGCCTGACGCCAGAGGGCCCTCATCACCGAGGAGAGGAGGCTCCAGGCAGGCTCCAACTGCCACCAGAGGGCCGAAGTCACCAGGCCATGGGAGAAAGCCAGGCAGGAGTTACCTCACAGCAGAGGGCCTACCTCAAAGAAGGGTGAGGAACCCAGCCAGGATAAGACTCAAACCAGAGAGCCCACATCACCAAGGGGATCGGAAGAAGGCAGGAGTGTCCTCACACCAGTGTGGCCACATTATAGAAAGGTGAGGAACCCAGCACATGTGGCCTAAACCAGAGGACCCACATCTCCAAGGTGCTTAGAGTGAGGCAGGCAGGAGTAGCCTCACAACACAGGGCCCATAGAATAAAAAATGTGAGGAATCCCGCAGTTGGAACCTCCCAGCAGGCGGCCAGAAGCAGTGAGGCTATGGGATCTAGGCCTGACTGAACTCACAACAGAGGACCCTCATCATGAAACTGTGAGCAACCCAGACGATGGGACCTCAGAGCAGAAGGCCCACACTCCCATGGGGTTGGGAACCTGGCAGGAGTGTACTCGCACCACAGGGCGCACATCAGAAAATTTTGGGAGCCCAGGAGTTAGGGCCTGACGCCAGAGGGCCCTCATTACCCAGGGGCGGAGACTCCCAGCAGGCACCAACTCCCAACTGAGGGCCCACATCGCCAAGGTAACGTGTGCCAACCAGGCAGGAGTGACCTCACCGCAGAGGGCCTACCTCACAGAAGGGTGAGGAAACCAGCCAGGATAAGACTCTCACCAGATTGTCCACCTCACCAAGGGGATCAGAACCAGGCAGAAGGGTCCTCACGCCAGGGTGGCCACATCATAGAAAGGTGAGGAACCCAGAACGTGTGGCCTAAATCAGAGGACCCACATCTCCAAGGGGCTAGGAGTGAGGCAGGCAGGAGTAGCCTCACAACACAGAGCCCATAGAATAAAAAATGTGAGGAATCCAGCAGTTGGAACCTGCCAGCAGGCGGCCCACAGCATGGAGTCTATGGGATCCAGGTCACAGAGAACTCACAACAGAGGGCCCACATCATGAAACTGTGAGCAACTGAGCCGTTGGGACTTCAGAACAGAAGGCCCACATCCCCATAGGGATGGGAACCTGGCAGGAGTGTACTCGCATCACTTAGCACGAATCAGAAAATGTGGGAACCCAGCAGTTAAGGCCTGAGGGCAGAGGGCCCCCATCACTGAAGGGAGGAGGCTCCCAGCAGGCTCCAATTGCCACCATAGGGCCGACGTCGCCAAGGAGGGGTGTGCCAGCCAGACAGGAATGACCTCAGAGCAGAGGGCCCACCTCAAAGAAGTGTGAAGAAACTCAACAAGGATCAGACTCTCACCAGAGGGCCAACATCACCAAGGGGATGGGAACCAGGCAGGAGTGTCCTCACACCAGTGGGGCCACATCAGCAACAGGTGAGGAGCCCAGCACATGTGACCTAAAAACAGAGGACCCACATCACCAAGGGGCTCAGAGTGAGGCAGGCAGGAGTTGTCTAACAACACAGGGCCCATAGAATAAAAAAGGTGAGGAATCCAGCAGTTTGAACCTCCCAGCAGGTGGCCCAGAGCACCCAGTCTATGGGATCCAGGCCACAGTGAACTCACAGCAGAGGGCCCACATCATGAAACTGTGAGCAACCCAGCCGGTGGGACCTCAGAGCAGAAGGCCCACATCACCATGGTGATGGGAACCTCGCAGGAGTGTCCTCGCACCACTTAGCATGTATCAGAAAATGTGGGAACCCAGCAGTTAGGACCTGACGCCAGAGGGCCCTCATCACCAAGGGGAGGAGGCTCCCAGCAGGCTCCAACTGCCACCAGCTGGCCGACGTTGCCAAGGCAGTGTGTGCAAGCCAGGCAGGAGTGACCACAGAGCAGAGGGCCCACCTCACAGAAGTGTGAGGGTCCCAACCAGGATCAGACTCTCACCAGAAGGTCCACATCACCAAGGGGATGGAAACCAGGCAGGAGTGCCCTCACACCAGTGGGGCCACATCAGCGAAAGATGAGGAACACAGCACATGTGGCCTCAAACAAGGGGACACACATCACGAAGGGGCTGGGACTGAGGCATGCAGGAGGAGACTCACAACAGAGGGCACATAGAATAAAAAAGGTGAGGAATCCAGGAGTTGGAAACTCCAGGCAGGCGGCCCAGAGCACCGACGCTATGGGATACAGGCCAGAGTGAACTCACAGCAAAGGGCCCACATCATGAAACTGTGAGCAACCCAGCCGTTGGGACCACAGAACAGAAGTCCCACATGCCCATGGGGATGGGAACCTGGCAGGAGTGTCCTCGCACCACTGGGCACACATCAGAAAATGTGTGGAGCCTAGCACTTAGGGCCTGACACCAGAGGGCCCTCATCACTGAGGGGAGGAGGCCCCAGCACGCTCCAACTGCCACCAGAGTGCCCACGTCACCAAGGCGATGTGTGCCAGCCAGGCACGATTGACCTCACAGCAGAGGGCCCACATCATGAAAGTGTGAGCAACCCAGCCGTTGGGACCTCAGAATAGAAGGCTCACAGCCCCATGTGGATGGGAACCTGGCAGGAGTGTCATCGCACCACTGGGCACACATCAGAAAATGTGGGGAGCCCAGCAGTTAGGCCCTGACGTCACTGGGCCCTCATCACCGAGGGGAGGAGGCTCCCAGCACGCTCCATCTGCAACCAGTGGGCCCATGTGGCCAAGGCGGGTTGTGCCAGTCAGGCAGGAGTGACCTCAGAGAAGAGGGCCCACCTCAAAGAAGTGTGAGGAACCCAGCCATGATCAGACTCTCACCAGAGGGCCCACATCACCAAGGGGATGGGAACCAGGCAGGAGTGTCCTCACACCAGTGGGGTCACATCATCAAAAGATGAGGAACCCAGCACATGTGGCCTCAAACCAGAGGACACACATCACCAAGGGGTTGGGAGTGAGGCAGGTGTCTGGACGGGCACATTTAACTATAATTTCCCACCAGGAAGAGGAATTAACCAAAGGGTCAGAGTGCCGTGCCGGACACTGATTACGGCCTGAAGCAAACCTGTGGTTTTGTGGCCAGCTTACAAGGAAGCAAGTTAAGAAAGGAACTCAGGGGCACTGTCATTCACAAACCTGCAGTTATAAATGACAGCTATCGTCCAAAAATATATTGAAGTAAGGCAGCGAAGAAGACCTGAAAGTGGGGCAGAATTGCAGGAAACCGATTTCATGATGTAGACAGTAATTGCTTTTAAAGCATAGGAAAAGAGGCAGAACGTCTACAGTGATGCACTTGGCCAAGAAGGGCATATGCGTTTTATAGAGGGCCCTCATTAATGAGGGGAGGAGGCTCCCAGCACACACCAAAGGCCAACAGACGGCCCATGTCATCAAGGCGACGTGTGCCAGCCAGGCAGGAGAGACCTCATATCACAGGGTCTGCCTCACAGAAGGGTGAGGTACCCAGCGAGGATCAGACTCTCACCAGAGGGCCCACATCACCAAGGGGATGGGAACCAGTCAGGAGTGTCCTCACACCAGTGGGGCCACATCATCCAAAGTTGAGGAACACAGCACATGTGACCTCAAACCAGAGGACACACATCACCAAGGGACTGGGAGTGAGGCAGGCAGGAGGAGCCTCAAAACAGAGGGCCCATAGAATAAAAAAGGTGAGGAATCACGCAGTTGGATCCTCCCAGCAGGCGGCCAGGAGCAGCGAGGCTATGGGATCCAGGCCGGAATGAGCTCACACCAGAGGGCCCTCATCATTATACTGTGAGCAACCCAGCCGTTGGGACCTCAGAGCAGAAGGCCCACATCCACATGGGTATGGGAAACTGGCAGGAGTGCCATCACACCAGTGGGCACACATCAGAAAATATGGGTACCCAGCAGTTAGTGACTGACGCCACAGGGCCCTCATCACCGAGGGGAGGAGGCTCCCAGCAAGCTCCAACTGCCACCAGAGGGCCGACGTCACCAAGGCAACGGGAGCAAGCCAGGCAGGAGTGACCTCACAGCAGAGGGCCCACCTCCCAGAAGTGTGACGAAACCAGTCAGGATCAGACTCTCACCAGACGGCCCACATCACCAAGGGGATGGGAACCAGGCAGGAGTGTCCTCACACCAGTGGGTCCACATCACTAAAAGGTGAGTAAACCAGAACATGTGGCCTGAAACCACAGGACCCACATCACCAAGGGGCTGGGAGTAAGGCAGGCAGGAGGAGCCTCACAACACAGGGCCCAAAGAATAAAAAAGGTGAGGTATCCAGCAGTTGGAACCTCGCAGCAGGCGGCCCAGAGCACAGAGACTATGGGATCCTGGCCTGAGTGAACTAACACCAGAGAGCCTATATCATAGAACTGTGAGCAACCCAGACGTTGGAACCACAGAGCAGAAGGCCCACATCCCCATGGGGATGGGAAACTTACAGGAGTGTCCTGTTATCACTGGGCTCACATCAGATAACATGGGGAGCCCAGCAGTGATGGCCTCACGCCAGAGGGCCCTCATCACCGAGGGGAGGAGGCTCCCAGTAGGTTCCAACTGCCACCAGAGGGCCGATGTCACCAAGGCAATGGGAAGCCAGGCAGGAGTTACCTCACAGCAGAGGGCCCACCTCACAGAAGGGTGAGGAACCCAGCCAGGATCAGACTCTCACCAGAGGGCTCATATCACCAAGGGGATGGGAACCAGGCACAAGTATCCTCACACCAGTGGGGCCACATCATCGAAAGGTGAGGGACCCAGCACACGTGGCCTCTAATCAGAGGACACACATAAACAAGGGGCTGGGAATGAGGCAGGCAGGAGGAGCCTCAAAACAGAGGGCCCATAGAATAAAAAAGGTGAGGAATCCCGCAGTTGGAACCTCCCAGCAGGCGGCCTGGAGTAGCGAGGCTATGGGATCCAGGGTAAGTGAACTCACACCAGAGGACCCTCATCATGAAACTGTGAGAAATCCAGACGTTGGGACCTCACAGCAGAAGGCCCACATTCCCATGGGCTTGGGAACCTGACAGGAGTGTACTCGCACCACAGGGCGCACATCAGAAAATTTTGAGAGCCCAGGAGTTAGGGCCTGACGCCAGAGAGCCCTCATTACCGAGGGAAGGAGACTCCCAGCAGGCACCAACACACAATTGAGGGCCCACGTCGCCAAGATGACGTGTGCCAGTCAGGCAGGAGTGACCTCACAGCACAGGGCCTACCTAACAGAAGGGTGAGGAAACCAACCAGGATAAGACTCTCGCCAGAGGGCCCACATCACCAAGGGGATCGGAACCACGCAGGAGTGTCCTAACACCAATGTGGCCACATCATAGAAAGGTGAGGAACCCAACACATGTGGCCTCAAAGCAGAGGATCCACATCTCCAAGGGACTCGGAGTGAGGTAGGCAGGAGTAGCCTTACAACACAGGGCCCATAGAATAAAAAGGTGAGGAATCCAGTAATTGGAAGCTCCCAGCAGGCGGCCCAGGGCACCCAGTCTATGAGATCTAGGCCGCAGTGAACTCACAGCAGAGGGCCCACATCATGATACTGTGAGCAACCCAGCCATTGGGACCTCAGAGCAGAAGGCCCACATCCCCATGGGGATGGGAAACTGGCAGGAGTGTCATCGCACCAGTGGGCGCACATCAGAAAATGTGGGGAGCCCAGCAGTTAGGGCCTGATGCCAGAGGGCCCTCATCACCTAGGGGAGGAGGCTCCCATCCCGCTCCAACTGCAACCAGAGGGCCCACTTGGCCAAGGCGATGTGTGCCATCCAGGCACGAGTGACCTCACAGCAGAGAGCCCACCTCCCAGAAGTGTGAGGTATCCAGCCAGGATCAGACTCTCACCAGAGGGCCCACATCACCAAGGGGATGGGAACCAGGCAGGAGTGTCCTCACACCAGTGGGGCCACATCAATAAAAGGTGAGGAAACCGGCACATGTAGCCTCAAACCACAGGACCTACATCACCAATGGGGGGAGTGAGGAAGGCAGGAGGAGCCTCACAACACAGGGCACAAAGAATAAAAAAGGTGAGGAATCCAGCAGTTGGAACCTCGCAGCAGGCGGCCCAGAACACAGGGGCTATGGGATCTAGGCCTGAGTGAACTAACATCACAGAGCCAACACCATGAAACTGTAAGGAACCCAGGCGTTGGGACCTCAGAGCAGAAGGCCCACATCCCAATGGGGATGGGAACCTGGCAGGAGTGTCCTGGCATCACTGGGCTCACATCAGAAAACGTGGGGAGCACAGCAGTTAGAACCTGACGCCAGAGGGCACTCATCACTGAGGAGAGGAGGCTCCCAGCAGGCTCCAACTGCCACCAGAGGGCCTACGTCTCCAAGGCAATGGGAGCAAGCCAGGCAGGATTTACCTAAGAGCAGAGGGCCCACCACACAGAAGGGTGAGGAACGCAGCCAGTGTCAGACTCTCACCAGAGGGCCCACATCACCAAGGGGATGGGAACCAGGCAGGAGTTTCCTCACACCATTGGGGCCACATCATTGAAAGGTGAGGAACACAGCACATGTGGTCTCGAACCAGAGGACACACATCACCAAGGGGCTGCGAATGAGGCAGGTGTCTGGACGGGCACATTTAACTCTCATTTGCCACCAGGAAGAGGAATTAACCAAACGCTGAGCATGCCGTGCCGGAACCAGATTACAGCCTGAAGCAAACCTGCGGTTTTGTGGCCAGCTCACAAGGAAGCGAGTTAAGAAAGGAAATCAGGGGCACTGTAATTCTCAAACCTGCAGAGTTATAAATGACAGCTATTGTCAAAAATATATTGAAGTACGGCTGCAAAGAGGACTTGAAAACGAGGCAGAATTGCAGGAATCAGATTTCAGGAGGTAGATTTGAATTGCATTTAAAGCATATGAAAAGCAGCAGATCTTTGACAGTGATGCACTTGGACAAAAAGTGCATATACATTTTTTCCTGAATACATTCAGGAAAAAACGCATATGCTCTTTTTTGTCAACCAAGCACTCGAGCAATGGAAATCTGCACTACAATGAAGTCTCTTTTCCCATTCGTCAAAATGGCCATCTGAAAAAAGTGTAAAAACAAGAAACACAGGACAGACCATGGAGAACAGGGAGCCTTGTTATGCTGATGGGTGGGATGTCAATTGCCAACAGACACTCTGGAGATGTTTATGATGTATCCTGAAACATCTAAAAAACAAAGCTACAGAGCCTAGGTCACTTCCACTTATGGCCCTATAGCTTAGGAATATTAAAATCAACAAGACACAGCCAACACAAAATTTAGGGCTGCTGTGTTTACAAGAACCTTGAGTCCTGTGCACATTAAATATCCCAGAAAGAAAAAAATGGATAAAGAAGTTGTGCTACTTATGTACAATGGAATATCACTCAGCAATGAGATCAATGTCATCAGGCCTGTAGCAGCAAATTGAGTGGATTTAAGCACGATGATTCTAAGAGAAATATGTCACACAGAGAAAGATAGTTATCATAAGATATCACTAATAGAGGGAGTGTAAACTTGGCTCCACATGAACTGGATTACAAAACCGAACAGAGTCTCACATTTAGATAAAAAACTTATGCTTGCTTAAGGGGAAAGTTGAGTTGGGGTGCTGTATAAAACCAGAGATGGAAATTAGCACAGATACCTTTCCATAAGCCAAAAATGTAATAGACAAGACCTACTCCTTGCTCAACGAAATAGACTCATCCATGGTGTTTCACCTCACACTGGTTAGAATGGGCATCATCAGAAAAATCTACAAACAACAAATGCTGGAAAGGGTGTGGAGATATGGAACCCTCTTCCAGTATTGTTGGGAATGTAAATTGATACAGTCACTGTGGAGAACATTATGGAGTTTCTTATAAAACTAACAATAGAATTACCATATGATACAGCAATCCCACTACTGGTCATATACCCAGACAAAACCATAAATTAAAAAACAACATTCAGCGCAATGTTCATTGCATCACTATTTACAATATCCAGGTAATGGAAGCAACCTAAATGCCCACAGACAGACGAATGCATAAAGATGTGGTACATATATAAAATGGAATATTACTAAGCCATAAAAAGGAATGAAATTGGGTCACCTGTAGAGACGTTGATGAATCTAGAGACTGTCATACACAGTGAAGTAAGTCAGAAAGAGAAAAACAAAACAAATCTTGTATATTAATGCATATATGTGGAACCTAGAAAAATTGTACAGATGAACCGTTTTGCAAGGCAGAAATAGAGCAACAGATGTAGACAACGAACGTATGGACACCAAGGGGGGAAAGCTGTTGGGGGGATGGTGGTGGGAGGTGTTGAGAGATTGGGATTGGCATGTATACATTTATATGTATAAAACAGATAACCAAAAAGAACCTGCTGTATAAAAAATAAAATAAAATTCAAAATTAAAAAAAATAAAATTAAAAAAAGTAAAACAGAAAAAATATTCTTCCCTTCACATACATGTATTTATATGAATAAATTATTTCCATGCATATATCTGTAAATACAGAGGAGAAGAATAAAATCTACCTTGAACCAAAAACGAAAAAAAGAAAAAGAAAAACAGAACCCACCAGTTACACAGAGGAAAACCCTATCAGGTCACTTGCTCCAGTTGTAAACAATTCTGAAGTTGGTCAGTGGTGGGGAATCATCTCCCATTCAGCCAGCAGGCCCCACGCAACAAGCGTCCTCATTGCAAAGCTGGGGGACCATGCCGAGGCATCTGTGAGTAAACGTGGGCCGAGCCCCAGGCCAGCTGCTGCTGAAATGTTCCCACCCTTCCCAGGTAAAACACCTGAATATGTACAAGGACTTGAAAGCCTAGAGGAAGGGCCATGGAGCCACACGAGCGACAGCATGCCGGCCGACTTGATGCCTGCAGGCCAGCCAGGATGGTCCTGGCCCTGGGTGCTCTTCTGGAAGCTTTCCATTTCCCTGCCTGAGATACCCCTCCTGTCCTGGCCCCCACTGCTTTCTTCCTTCCTCACCTCTCCCCAGGAAGAAATTCCAGCGGCAGGTATGGGTGACACATCCTCTTCCTTAGCAGGTGGCATCTTGGCAACTGCTGCAGAAAGTCCAGCAGAGCCCCACTCACACTGGACCACCCACAAAGCCGTGGCCTCTCACTCCCTCCCACCAGTCCAGCCCCGAGACTGTTGACAGGGCAGAGAAAATGGCGTCAGGCACAGCTGCAGGGGCTCTTGCTGCCTGGAGCGGTGTTTATATCGATCTCAACCCAGGCACACCTGGGGAGGTCTGGCCGGCACGGTCAGGCTGCCCAGGTCAGCCAATCATCACCCCTCAGGGTCTCACAGTTGCAGAAAATGGAACTTGCTGAATCGGCCAGGTCCAAGGAACAGGTGTGGGCTCTTGAGAGTCAGGATAGACAAGGGGCTGTAGTTCTGGCTTGTTTTCTAATCATTTTATCTGGCCCATGAGTGGGAGACAACTTCAAGAAAACCCTCTGCTAATGAGAGGAACCCAGGAGTCAGGGAGAGGAGGGGAGGGTGGTGGGTGGAGACAGAGGCCTGGTGCCCCGGGTGCAGTGGAAGTCTCTGGAAGACCAGGTGGAGGGAGGCCGCACAGAGTGATCCCCAAGATCACAGACCTTTTGGAGCTGCTGTTTGTTAGTACAAATACTGCTCTGAGGTGCTCTGTGTCAGATCTGAGCGACAGGTGAGCTGGGAGTGCTTTGCAATGTGCGCTATGTGCACGGTTCCTGTTTGCACAGACTTGCCACGGAACATGCAAGGGTAGCTCTGTATCCTGGGAGGGACGTGACAACGAGAGCCCCATGGGCTGCAGGTGACCTGACCAGGGAACACCATATCCTGGGAGGGGCCTGAACACGAGGGCCCTGTGGGCTGGGGTGGGGGTGGGGTACCTGCCTGGGTGAGCTCCATATCCTGGGATTGGCCTGACTTTGAGAGCCCCATGGGCTGCAGCAGTCAAGGTAACGGATGTCAGGAGAGTCAGTGAAGCCACTGAGGATATACCTCCAGTAGTTCCTAAATCCTATATCCTGCTGGTTATTCTACCAACGACCAGGACTTGGTATTCTGTATTAGTCTTCAATGATGCCTTCTTTTACACTTTTTTCACATGGCCGTTTTGACCGGGGGGCAGTGAGACTTCATTGTAGTGCAGATTTCCTTTAAACGCTTGCTTGGTTGGCCAAAAAGTGCGTATGCGTTTTTTCCTGAATATATTCAGGAAAAAACCAATATGCTCTTTTTGGCCAAGTGCATCATTGTCGACATTCTGCCTCTTTTCCTATGCTTTAAGTGCAATTCCAGTCTACCCCCTGAAATCGTTTTCCTGAAATTCTGCACCGCTTTAAAGCCCTCTTCACAGACTTACTTGAATATATTTTGGACGATAGCTATCATTCATAACTCTGCAGCTTTGTAGATTACAGTGCCCTTGAGCTCTTTTCTTCAACTCGCTTACTTGTGAGCTGACCGCAAAACCGCAGGATTGCTTCAGGCCCTAATCTGTTTCCAGCAGGGCACGCTGAGCCTTTGGTTAATTCCTCTTCCTGGTGGGAAATAAGCGTTCCATTTGCCCGTGCAGACACCTACAGCTAGTCTCTCATTGGATCTCCAAATTCCTGTTCATCTTGCACAGAAATTGCAAAGTGTGCCAAACAGGAGGTTAAAGGCACTGACTCTCCAAGTGGGGAGAGTGTTAGTAAAGCGTCTGGAATGGTGAACCCGAGTACCAGGGGACGAAAACTGAGATGCATTTGAAAACGTTTCCCAATGACACGGTGGAACGTACTCTGGGTTTCCCATGCATGTTTTAGCTGAAGGAAGAATCCCTTAAACCTGGAGAGTTCGGACCCATGGAATGGGTACCATGCAGTATGACTTCAAAGGGTCTGCATTTGGTCATCGAACCTCACCAATGCCATCAGCCCGAAGTGTCCAGGCTTATGTCTCAACCTAACCCTTACCCGAAGCCTTACCCTTATCCGTCCCCTAATCATACGCTAACACTAACCCGTATCCTAACACGTACGCTCATCTTAAACCGTTGTCGTACCCTAACCTGTACCCTAAACCGTCCCCGTCCCCAAACCCTAACAAACCCTAACCCTAACTCTTACCCAAAGCCTTACCCTAAACCATCCCCTAATCGTAACACGTATGCTAACACTAACCTGTACCCTAACATGTACTCTCACACTAAACCGTGGTCGTACCCTAAGCTGTACCCTAAACCGTCCCCATCCAGTAACCCTAAAACTAAACCTAACCCTAACGATAACCCTTACCCGAAACCTTACCCTAACCCGTCCCCTAATCCTAACCCGTACGCTAACACTAAACCGTACCCTAACACATACGCTCACCCTAAACCGTTTTTGTACCCTAACCTGTACCCTAAACCATCCGTGTCCCAGTCCCCTAACCCAAACCCTAACCCTAATCCTTACCCGAAGCCTTACTCTAACACTTCCTTTAATCCTAACCCGTACGCTAACACTAACCCATACCCTAAAACGTACGCTCACCCTAAACCGTTGTCGTACCCTAACCTGTAACCTAAACCGTCCCCGTCCCCTAACCCTAACCCTAACCTTAACCCTTACCCGAAGCCTTACACTAACCCGTCCCCTAATCCTAACCCGTGAGCTAACACTAACCCGTACCCTAACATGTACGCTCACCCTAAACCATTGGCGAATCCTAACCTGTACTCTAAACCGTCCCCATCCCCGTCCCCTAATCCTAACCCTGACCCTTACTCGAAGCCTTACCCTAACACGTCCCCTAATCTTAACACGTACGCTAACACTAACCCATACCCTAACACGTACGCTCACCCTAAACCGTTGTCGTACCCTAACCGGAACCCTAAACCGTCCCAGTCCCCTAACCGTAACCCTAACCCTAACCCTAACTCTAACCCTAACCCTTACCCGAAGCCTTACCCTAACCCGTCCCATAATCCTAACCCGTACGCTAACACTAATCCATACCCTAACACGTATGCTCACCCTAATCCTTTGTCATACCCTAACCTGTACCCTAAACCGTCCCCATCCCCTTCCCCTAAACCTAACCCAAACCCTAACCCTAACCGTTACCCGAAGCCTTATTCTTATCCGTCCCTTAATCCTAACCCGTACGCTAACACTGACCAATACCCTAACACGTACCCTCACCCTAAACCGTTGTCGTACCCTAACCTGTAACCTAAACCGCCACGTCCCCTAACCCTAACCCTAACCCTAAACTTAACCCTTACCCGAAGCCTTACACTAACCCGTCCCCAAATCCTAACCCATGCGCTAACACTAACCCGTACCCTAACACGTACGCTCACCCTAAAGCGTTGGTGAACCCTAACCTGTACCCTAAACCGTCCCTGTCCCCGTCCCCTAACCCTAACCCTTACCCGAAATGTTACGCTAACCCGTCCCCTAATCCTAACCCGTACGCTAACACTAACCCGTACCCTAACACATACGCTGACCCTAAAACGTTGTTGTACCCTAACCTGTACCCTAAACCGTCCCCGTCCCTTAACCGTAATCCTAACCCTTACCCGAAGCTTTACCCTAACCCGTCCCCTAATCCTAACCCGTACCCTAACACTAACCCATACCCTAACACGTACGCTCACCCTAAACAGTTGTCGTACCGTAAACTTTACCCTAAACCATCCCCGTCCCCGTCCCCGTCCCCTAACCCTAACCCTAACCCTAACCCTAACCCTTACCCGAAGCCTTACCCTAACCCGTCCAGTAATCCTAACACTTACGCTAACACTAACCAGTACCCTAACAGGTACGCTCAACCTAAACCGTTGTCGTACCCTAAACTCTACCCTAAACCGTCCCGGTCCCCTAACCATAACCCTAACCCTAACCCCAACCCTTACCCGAAGCCTTACCCTAACCTGACCCCTAATCCTAACCCGTACGCTAACACTAACCCGTACCCTAACACGTACGTTCACCCTAAACCATTGTCGTACCCTAACCTGTACCCTAAACCGTCCCCATCCCGTAACCCTAACCCTAACCCTAACCCTAACGCTAACCCTTACCCGAAACCTTACCCTAACCCGTCCCCTAATCCTAACCCGTACGTTAACACTAACCCGTACCCTAACACGTACGCTCAACCTAAACCGTTGTTGTACCCTAACCTGTACCCTAAACCATCCGTGTCCCAGTCCCCTAACCCTAACCCTAACCCTAATCCTTACCCGAAGCCTTACTCTATCCCTTCCCTTAATCCTAACACGTACTCTAACTTTAACCCATACCCTAAAACGTACGTTCACACTAAACCGTTGTCGTACCCTAACGTGTATGCTAAACCGTCTCCGTCCCCTAACCCTAACCCTAAACCTACCCTAACCCTTACCCGAAGCCTTACCCTAACCTGTCCCCTAATCCTAAACCGTACCCTAACACGTACGCTCAACCTAAACAATTGGTGAACCCTAACCTGTACACTAAACCGTCCCCGTCCCAGTCCGCTAACCCTTACACTGACCCTTACTCGAAGCCTTACCCTAACACGTCCCCTAAACCTAACCCGTACGCTAACACTAACCCATACCTTAACACGTATGCTCACCCTAAACCGTTGTCGTACACTAACCTGTACCCTAAACCGTCCCCGTCCCCTAACCGTAACCCTAACCCGAACCCTAACCCTAACCCTTACCCGAAGCCTTACCCTAACCCGTCCCCTAATCCTAACCCATACGCTAACACTAACCCGTACCCTAACACGTACGCTCACCCTAATCCGTTGTCATACCCTAACCTGTACCCTAAACTGTCCCTGTCCCCGTCCCCTAAACCTAACCGTAACCCTAACCCTAACTGTTACCCGAAGCCTTACACTAATCCGTCCCTTAATTCTAACCCGTACACTAACACTGACCCATACCCTAACAAGTACCCTCACCCTAAACCGTTGTCGTACCCTAATCTGTAACCTAAACCGTCCCTGTCCACTAAACCTAAACCTAACCCTAAACCTAACCCTTACCCGAAGCCTTACCGTAACCGTCCCCTAATCCTAACCCGTGCGCTAACACTAACCCGTACCCTAACACGTACGATCACCCTAAACCGTTGGCGAACCCTAACCTGTACCCTAAACCATCCCTGTCCCCGTCCCCTAACCGTAACCCCAACCCTTACCCGAAACGTTACCCTAAGCGGTCCCCTAATCCTAACCCGTAGGCTAACACTAACCGGTACCCTAACACATAAGCTCACCCTAAAACGTTGTCGTACCGTGACCTGTACCCCAAACCGTCCCCGTCCCTTAACCCTAACCCTAACCCTTACCCGAAACTTTAAACTAACCCGTCCCCTAATCCTAACACGTATGCTAACACTAACCCGTACCCTAACACGTACGCTCACCCTAAACCGTTGTCGTACCCTAACCTGTACCCTAAACCATCCCCGTCCCCTAACCCTAACCCAAACCCTAACCCTAACCCTAACCCTTACTCGAAGCCTTACCCTAAACCGTCCCGAAATCCTAACCCGTACGCTAACACTAACCCGTACCCTAATACGTACATTCACCCTAAACCATTGTCTTATCCTAACCTGTACCCTAAACCATCCCCGTCCCCTAACCCTAACCCTAACCCTAATCCTTACCCGAAGCCTTACCCTAACCCGTCCCCTAATCCTAACACTTACGCTAACACTAACCAGTACCCTAACACGTACGCACACCCTAAACCATTGTCGTACCCTACCCTGTATGCTAAACCATACCTGTCCCCTAACCCTAACCCTAACTCGTACCCGAAGCCTTACACTAATATGTCCCCTAATCCTAAACCGTACGCTAACCCTAACCCGTACCCTACAACGTACACTCACCCTAAACCGTTGTCGTGCCCTAAACTGTACCCTATACCATACCTGTCCCCTAACTCTAACCCTAACCCTAAAACTAACGCTTACCCGAAGCCTTACCCTAACACGTCCCCTAATCCTAACCCAGACGCTAACACTAACACATACCCTAAAATGTACGCTCACACTAAACAGTTGTCGTACCCTAAACTGTACCCTAAATTGACCCCTAAAACTAACCCAAACCCTAACCCTAACCCTAACCCTAACCTGAAGCCTTTCCCTAACCCGTCCCCTAATCCTAACCCGTACGCTAACAGTAACCCATACCCTAACACGTACGCTCACCCTAAAACGTGGTCATACTCTAAACTGTACCCTAAACCGTCCCCGTCCCCTAACCCTAACCCTAACCCTTATCGGAAGCCTTCCCCTAACCCGTCCCTTAATCCTAACCCGTACGCTAACACTAACACGTACCCTAACACGTACATTCACCCTAAACCGTTGTCGTACACTAAACTGTACCATAAACCATCCCCGTACCCTAACCCTAATCCTAACCCTAACCCTAACCCTAAACCTTACACGAAGCCTTAACCTAAGCCGTCCCCTAATCCTGACCCGTACGCTAACACTAAACCATACCCTAACACGTACGATCACGCTAAACCAATGACGTACCCTAACCTGTAACCTAAATCGTCCCCGTCTCCTAACCCTAACCCTAACCCTAACCCAAACCCTTATCCGAAGCCTTACCCTAAGCCGTCCCCTAATCCTAACCCGTACGCTAACACTAACCCATACCCTAACACGTGCGCTCACCCTAAACCGTTGTCGTACCCTAACCTGTATCCTATACCGTTCCGGGCCCCTAACCCTAACCCTAACCCTAACACTAACCCTAACCCTTACCTGAAGCCTTACCCTAACCCGTCCCCTAATCCTAACCCGTAAGCTAACACTAACCCATACCCTAACACATACGCTAACCCTAAACCTTTGTCATACCCTAACCTGTACCCTAAACCGTCCCCTAACCCTAACCCTAACCCTAAGCCTAACCCGTACCCGAAGCCTTAACCTAACCCGTCCCCTAATCCTGACCCATACGCTAACACTAAACCGTACCATAACATGTACGCTCATGCTAAACTGGTGTCGTACACTAACCTGTAACCTAAACCGTCCCCGTCCCTAACCCTAAACCTAAACCTAAACCTAATCCTAACACTTACCCGAAGCGTTAGCCTAACCAGTCCCTTAATCCTAAACCATACGCTAACACTATCCCATACCCTAACACGTACGCTCACCCTAAACCTTTGTTGTACCCTAACGTGTACCCTTAAACGTCCCCGTGCCCTAACCCTAACCCTAACCCTAACCCTAACCCTAAACCTTACCCGATGCCTTACTCTAACACTTCCCTTAATCCTAAACCGTACACTAACACTAACCCATACCCTAAAATGTACGCTCACCCTAAACCGTTGTCGTACCCTAACCTGTAATCTAAACCGTCCTTTAACCCTAACCCTAACCCTAAACCTAACCCTTACACGAAGCCTTACCCTAACCCGTCCCCTAATCCTAACCCGTACGCTAACACTAACACGTACCCTAACACGTACGCTCACCCTAAACCATTGTCGTACACTAACCTGTACCCTAAACCGTCCCCATCCCCTAACCCTAAACCTAACCCTAACCCTAACCCTAACCCTTACCCTAAACCTTATCCTAACCCGTCTCCTAAACCTAACCCGTACGCTAACCCTAACACGTATCCTAACACGTACGCTCACCCTAAAACCTTGTCATACACTAACCTGTACCCTAAACCGTCTCCGTCCCCTAACCCTAACCCTTACCCGAAGCCTTACCCTAACCCGTCCCCTAATCCTAAATCGTACGCTAACACTAACCCGTAACATAACATGTACGCTCACCCTAAACTGTTGTCGTACGCTAAGCTGTACCCTAAACGGTCCCCATCCCCTAACCCTAAACTTAATACGAACCCTAACCCTAACCCTCACACTTACCCGAAACCTTACCCTAACCCGTCCCCAATCCTAACCCGTACTCTAAAACTAATCCATACCCTAACATGTACGCTCACCTGAAAACGTTGTCGTACCCTAACCTGTACCCTAAACCGTCCCAGTCCCCTAACCCTAACCCTAACCCAACCTTAACCCTAACCCTTACCCGAAGCCTTACCCTAACCCGTCCCCTAATCCTAACCTGTACGCTAACACTAACCCATACCCTAACAGGTACGCTCACCCTAAACAATTTTCGTACACTAACCTGTACCCTAAACCGTCCCCGTACCCTAACCATAAACCTAACCCTAACCCTAACCGTAAACCTTACCCGAAGCCTTACCATAAACCGTCCCCTAATGCTAACACGTACGCTAACACTAACTCGTACCCTAATACGTACGCTCATCCTAAACCATTGTCGTACACAAACCTGTAGCCTAAATCATCCCCATCCCCTAACCTTAACCCTAACCCTAACCCTTAAACGAAGGCTTACCCTAACCCGTCCCCTAATCCTAACCAGTACGATAACACTAACCCATACCCTAACACGTACGCTCACCCAAAACTGTTGGCGTAACCTAATCTGTAGCCTAAAACATCCCCGGCCCCTAACCCTAACCCTAACCCTAACCCTAACCCTAACCCTTAAACGAAGGCTTACCCTAATCCGTCCCCTAATCCTAACCTGTACACTAACCCTAACCCGTACCCTAACACGTACGCTCACCCTAAACAGTTGTCGTACCCTAACCTGTACCCTAAACCTTCCCCATCACCTAACCCAAACCCTAAACCTAACCCTAACCCTAACCCTTACCCGAAGCCTTAACCTAAACCGTCCCCTAATAGTAACCCGTACGCTAACACTAACCCGTACCCTAACACGTACGCTCACCCTAAACCTTTTTCGTACCCTACCCTTTATGCTAAACCATCACCGTCCCCTAACCCTAACCCTAGCCCTAACCCTAACCCTTACCCGAACCCTTACATTAACCCGTCACATAATCCTAACCCGTACGCTAACACTAACACGTACCCTAACACGTAAGCTCACGCTAAACCGTTGTCGTACCCTAACCTGTAACCTAAACCGTCCCCGTCCCCTAACCCTAACCCTAACCCTAAACCTAAACCTAACCCTTAACCGAAGCCTTACCCTAACCCGTTCCTTAATCCTAACCCGTACGCTAACACTAACACATACCCTAAAACCTACGCTCACCCTAAAACGTTGTCGTACCCTAACCTGTAACCTAAACCGTCCCCTAACCCTAACCCTAACCCTAAACTTAACCCTTACTCGAAGCCTTACCCTAACCCGTCCCCTAATCCTAACCCGTACGCTAACACTAACCCGTACCCTAATATGTACGCTCAGCCTAAACCATTTCCGTACACTAACCTGTACCCTAAACCAACCCCGTCCCCTAACCCTAACCCTAACCCTAACCCTAAACCTTTCCCGAATCCTTACCCTAACCCGTCCCCTAATCCTAACCCGTATGCTAAAAGTAACGCGTACCCTAATACTTACGCTCAGCCTAAACCATTGTCGTACACTAACCTGTACCCTAAACCATTCCCGTACCCTAACCCTAACACTAACCCTAACCCTAACCCTAACCCTAATGCTAACACTGAAATCAAGGCTTACCCTAACCCGTCCCCTAATCCTAACCCATACACTAACCCTAACCCGTACCCTAACACGTACGTTCACCCTAAACCATTGTCGTACCCTAACCTGTACCCTAAACCGTCCCCATCCCCTAACCCTAACTCTAACCCTAACCCTAACCCTAACCCTAACACTTACCCGAAGCCTTAAACAAACCCGTCCCCTAATACTGACCCGTACGCTAACACTCAAATATACCCTAACATGTATGCTCACGTTAACCGTTGTCGTACCCTAACCTGTAACCTAAACCGTCCCCTAAACCTAACCGTAACCCTAACCCTAACCCTAACCCTAAGCCTTACCCAAAGCCTTACACTAAACCATCCCCTAATCCTAACCGGTACCCTAACACTAACCCGTACCCTAACACGTACGCTCACCCTAAACCGTTGTCGTACCCTAACCTGTACCCTAAACCGTCCCCGTCCCCTAACCCTAACCCTAACCCTAACCGTAACCCTAACCCTTACCCGAAGCCTTACCCTAACCCGTCTCCTAATCCTAACCCGTACGCTAACACTAACCCATGCCCTAACACGTACCCTCACCCTAAACCGTTGTCGTACCCTAAACTGTACCCTAAACCATCCCCGTCCCCGTCCCCTAACCTGAACCCTAACCCTAACCCTAACCCTAACCCTTACCCGAAGCCTTACCCTAACCCGTCCCCTAATCCTAACGTGTACGCTAACACTAACCCGTTCCCTAACACGTACGCTCACCCTAAACCGTTGTCGTACCCTAACCTGTACCCTAAACCGTCCCCGTCCCCTAACCCTTACCCTAACCCTAACCCTAACCCTCACCTGAAGCCTTACCCTAACCCGTCACCAATCCTAACACATATGCTATCATGTACGCTCACCCTAAACTGTTGTCATACACTAACCTGTACACTAAACCGTCCCCATCCCCTAACGCTAAACCTAACCCTAACCCTAACCCTAACCCTTACCCGAAGCCTTACCCTAACCCGTCCCCTAATTCTAACGTGTACGCTAACACTAACCCGTTCCCTAACACGAACGCTCACCCTAAACCATTGTCGTACTCTAACCTGTACCCTAAACCGTCCCCGTCCCCTAACCCTTACACTAACCCTAACCCTAAACCATAACCATAGCCTTACCCTAACCCGTCCCGTAATCCTTACCCCAACGCTCAAACTAACCCATACCCTAACACGTACGCTCACCCTAAACCGTTTTCGTACCCTAACCTTTACACTATACCGTCCCCGTCCCCTAACCCTAACCCTAAACCTAAACCTTACCCGAAGCCTTACCCTAACCCGTCCCTTAATCCTAACCCGTACGCTAACTCTAACCCGTACCCTAACACGTACGCTCACCCAAAACCGTTGTCGTACCCTAACCTGTACCATAACCCGTCCCCATCCCCTAACCCTAACCCTAACCCCAACCCTTACCCGAAGCCTTACCCTAACCTGACCCCTAAACCTAACCCATGCGCTAACACTAACCCATACCCTAACAGGTACGCACACCCTAAACCGCTGTGGTACCCTAACATGTACTCTAAACTGTCCCCGTCTGCTAACCCTAACCCTAAACCTAACCCTTACCCGAAGCCTTACCCTAACCCGTCCCCTGATCCTAAGCCGTACGCTAACACTAACGCATACCCTAACAGGTACGCTCACCCTAAACCATTTTCGTACCCTTACCTGTACCCTAAACTGCCCCCTAACCCTAACGCTAACCCTAACCCTAAACCTTACCAGAAGCCTTACCCTAACCCGTCCCCTAATTCTAACCCGTACGCTAACACTAACCAATACCCTAACACATACGCTCACCCTAAACCATTGTCATACCTTAACCTGTACCCTAAACCGTCCCCATCCCCGTCCCCTAACCCTAACCCTAAACCTAACCCTTACCCGAAGCCTTACCATAACCCGTACGCTAACACTAATCGGTACCCTAACACGTACGCTCAACCTAAACCATTGTCGTACACTAACCTGTACCCTAAACCGTCCCCGTACTCTAACCCTAACCCTAACCATAACCCTAACCCTTACCCGAAGCCTTACCCTAACCCATCGCCTAATCGTAACCCGTATGCTAACACTAACCCGTACCCTAACATGTACGCTCACCCTAAACCGTTGTCATAACCTAACTTATACCCTAAACCGTCCCCATCCCCTAAACCTAACCCTAACCCTAACCCTAACCCTTACCCGAACCCTTACACTAACCCGTCCCCTAATCCTAACCCGTACGCTAACACTAACCCATACCCAAAAACGTACCCTCACCCTTAACCTTTGTCGTACCCTAAACCGTCCCCGTCCCCGTCCCCTAAACCTAACCCTAACACTTAGCCGAAGCCTTACTCTAACCTGTCCCCTAATCCTAACCGGTACACTAACACTAATATGTACCCTAACAGGTACGCTCAAACTAAGCCGTTGTCGTACCCTGACCTGTACCCTAAACCATCCCCGTACCCTAACCCTAACACTCACCCTTACCCGAAGCCTTAACCTAACCAGTCCGCTAATCCTAAACCGAACGCTAACACTAACCCTTACCCTGACACGTACGCTCACCCTAAACCGTTGTCGTACCTTAACCTGTACCCTAAACTGTCCCCGTCCCTAACCGTAACCCTAAACCTAACCCTAAACCTTACACGAAGCCTTACCCTAACCCGTCCCCTAAACCTAACCCGAACGCTACCTCTAACCCGTTCCCGAACACGTACGATAACCCTAAAAAGTTGTCGTACCCTAACCTGTACACTAAACCGCCCCGGTCCCCTAACCCTAACCCTAACACTTACCCGAAGCCTTACCTTAACCCGTCCAATAATCCTAATCCGTACGCTAACACTAACCCGTGCCCTAACACGTACGCTCACCCTAAACCGTTGTCGTACCCTAAACTGTACCATAAACTGTCCCCGTCCCCTAACACTAACCCTAAGCCTAACCCTAACACTGACCTTTACCCGAAGCCTTACACTAACCCGTCCCCTAATCCTAACTCGTACACTAACACTAACCCGTGCCCTAACACCTACGCTCCCCCTAAACCATTGTCGTACCCTAACCTGTACCCTAAACCGTCCCCGTCACCGAAACCTAACCCTAACCCTAAACCGAACCCTAACACTTACGCGAAGTCTTACCCTAACACTTCCCCTAATCCTAAACCGTACGCTAACACTAACACGTACCCTAACACTTACGCTCACCCTAAAACATTGTCGTACCCTAACCTGTACCCTAAACCGTCCCCATTCCCTAACCCTAGCCCTAACCCTAACCCTAACACTTACCTGAAGCCTTAACCTAACCCGTCCCCTAATCCTAACCCGTACGCTAACAGTAAACAGTACCCTAACACGTACGCTCACTCTAAACCGTTGTTGTACCCTAACCTGTACCCTAAACCGTCCCCGTCCCCTAACCCTAACCCTAACCTTTACCTGAAGCCTTACACTACCCCGTCCTCTAATCCTAACCCGTACGTTAACACTAACCCATACTCTAACACGTACGCTCACCCTAAACCGTTGTCATACCCTAACCTGTACCCTAAACCGTCCCCATCCCCTAACCCTAAGCCTAACCCTACCCTAACCCTAACCCATACCCTAAGACTTACCGTAACCCGTCCCATAATCCTAACCCGTACGCTAACACTAACCTATACCCTAACACGTACGCTCACCCTAAACCGTTGTCGTACACTAACCTGTATCCTAAACCATCCCGGTACCGTAACCCTAACCCTAACCCTTACCCGAAGCCTTACCCTAACCCGTCCCCTGATCCTAACCCATACGCTAACACTAACCCATACCCTAACACGTACGCTCACCCTAAAACCTTGTCGTACCCTAAACTGTACCCTAAACTGTCCCCGTCCCCTATCCCTAACCCTAACCCTTACCCGAAGCCTTACACTAACCCGTCCCCTAATCCTAACCCATACGCTAACACTTACCCGTACCCTAACACGTACGCTCACCCTAAATTCTTGTCGTACACTAACCTGTACCCTAAACCGCCCTGTCCCCTAACCCTAACCCTAACACTAAACCTTACCTGAAGCCTTACACTAACCCGTCACTTAATCCTAACCCGTACGCTAAAACTAACCCATACCCTAACACGTTCGCTCACCCTAAACCGTTGTCGTACCCTAACCTGTAACCTAAACCATCCCCGTCCCCTAACCCTAACCCAAAACGTAACCCTAACACTAAACGTTACCTGAAGCCTTACCCTAACCCATCCCCTACTACTAACCCGTACGCTAACACTAACACGTACCCTAACACGTACGCTCACCCTAAACCATTGTCGTACACTAACCTGTACCCTAAACCGTCCCCATCCCCTAACCCTAAACCTAACCCTAACCCTAACCCTAACCCTTACCCTAAACCTTATCCTAACCCGTCTCCTAAACCTAACCCGTACGCTAACCCTAACACGTATCCTAACACGTACGCTCACCCTAAAACCTTGTCATACACTAACCTGTACCCTAAACCGTCTCCGTCCCCTAACCCTAACCCTTACCCGAAGCCTTACCCTAACCCGTCCCCTAATCCTAAATCGTACGCTAACACTAACCCGTAACATAACATGTACGCTCACCCTAAACTGTTGTCGTACGCTAAGCTGTACCCTAAACGGTCCCCATCCCCTAACCCTAAACTTAATACGAACCCTAACCCTAACCCTCACACTTACCCGAAACCTTACCCTAACCCGTCCCCAATCCTAACCCGTACTCTAAAACTAATCCATACCCTAACATGTACGCTCACCTGAAAACGTTGTCGTACCCTAACCTGTACCCTAAACCGTCCCAGTCCCCTAACCCTAACCCTAACCCAACCTTAACCCTAACCCTTACCCGAAGCCTTACCCTAACCCGTCCCCTAATCCTAACCTGTACGCTAACACTAACCCATACCCTAACAGGTACGCTCACCCTAAACAATTTTCGTACACTAACCTGTACCCTAAACCGTCCCCGTACCCTAACCATAAACCTAACCCTAACCCTAACCGTAAACCTTACCCGAAGCCTTACCATAAACCGTCCCCTAATGCTAACACGTACGCTAACACTAACTCGTACCCTAATACGTACGCTCATCCTAAACCATTGTCATACACAAACCTGTAGCCTAAATCATCCCCATTCCCTAACCTTAACCCTAACCCTAACCCTTAAACGAAGGCTTACCCTAACCCGTCCCCTAATCCTAACCCATACACTAACCCTAACACGTACGTTCACCCTAAACCGTTGTCGTACCCTAACCTGTACCCTAAACCGTCCCCATCCCCTAACCCTAACTCTAACCCTAACCCTAACCCTAACCCTAACACTTACCCGAAGCCTTAAACAAACCCGTCCCCTAATACTGACCCGTACGCTAACACTCAAATATACCCTAACATGTATGCTCACGTTAACCGTTGTCGTACCCTAACCTGTAACCTAAACCGTCCCCTAAACCTAACCGTAACCCTAACCCTAACCCTAACCCTAAGCCTTACCCAAAGCCTTACACTAAACCATCCCCTAATCCTAACTGGTACCCTAACACTAACCCGTACCCTAACACGTACGCTCACCCTAAACCGTTGTCGTACCCTAACCTGTACCCTAAACCGTCCCCGTCCCCTAACCCTAACCCTAACCCTAACCATAACCCTAACCCTTACCCGAAGCCTTACCCTAACCCGTCTCCTAATCCTAACCCGTACGCTAACACTAACCCATGCCCTAACACGTACCCTCACCCTAAACCGTTGTCGTACCCTAAACTGTACCCTAAACCATCCCCGTCCCCGTCCCCTAACCTGAACCCTAACCCTAACCCTAACCCTAACCCTTACCCGAAGCCTTACCCTAACCCGTCCCCTAATCCTAACGTGTACGCTAACACTAACCCGTTCCCTAACACGTACGCTCACCCTAAACCGTTGTCGTACCCTAACCTGTACCCTAAACCGTCCCCGTCCCCTAACCCTTACCCTAACCCTAACCCTAACCCTCACCTGAAGCCTTACCCTAACCCGTCACCAATCCTAACACATATGCTATCATGTACGCTCACCCTAAACTGTTGTCATACACTAACCTGTACACTAAACCGTCCCCATCCCCTAACGCTAAACCTAACCCTAACCCTAACCCTAACCCTTACCCGAAGCCTTACCCTAACCCGTCCCCTAATTCTAACGTGTACGCTAACACTAACCCGTTCCCTAACACGAACGCTCACCCTAAACCATTGTCGTACTCTAACCTGTACCCTAAACCGTCCCCGTCCCCTAACCCTTACACTAACCCTAACCCTAAACCATAACCATAGCCTTACCCTAACCCGTCCCGTAATCCTTACCCCAACGCTCAAACTAACCCATACCCTAACACGTACGCTCACCCTAAACCGTTTTCGTACCCTAACCTTTACACTATACCGTCCCCGTCCCCTAACCCTAACCCTAAACCTAAACCTTACCCGAAGCCTTACCCTAACCCGTCCCTTAATCCTAACCCGTACGCTAACTCTAACCCGTACCCTAACACGTACGCTCACCCAAAACCGTTGTCGTACCCTAACCTGTACCATAACCCGTCCCCATCCCCTAACCCTAACCCTAACCCCAACCCTTACCCGAAGCCTTACCCTAACCTGACCCCTAAACCTAACCCATGCGCTAACACTAACCCGTACCCTAACAGGTACGCACACCCTAAACCGCTGTGGTACCCTAACATGTACTCTAAACTGTCCCCGTCTGCTAACCCTAACCCTAAACCTAACCCTTACCCGAAGCCTTACCCTAACCCGTCCCCTGATCCTAAGCCGTACGCTAACACTAACGCATACCCTAACAGGTACGCTCACCCTAAACCATTTTCGTACCCTTACCTGTACCCTAAACTGCCCCCTAACCCTAACGCTAACCCTAACCCTAAACCTTACCAGAAGCCTTACCCTAACCCGTCCCCTAATTCTAACCCGTACGCTAACACTAACCAATACCCTAACACATACGCTCACCCTAAACCATTGTCATACCTTAACCTGTACCCTAAACCGTCCCCATCCCCGTCCCCTAACCCTAACCCTAAACCTAACCCTTACCCGAAGCCTTACCATAACCCGTACGCTAACACTAATCGGTACCCTAACACGTACGCTCAACCTAAACCATTGTCGTACACTAACCTGTACCCTAAACCGTCCCCGTACTCTAACCCTAACCCTAACCATAACCCTAACCCTTACCCGAAGCCTTACCCTAACCCATCGCCTAATCGTAACCCGTATGCTAACACTAACCCGTACCCTAACATGTACGCTCACCCTAAACCGTTGTCATAACCTAACTTATACCCTAAACCGTCCCCATCCCCTAAACCTAACCCTAACCCTAACCCTAACCCTTACCCGAACCCTTACACTAACCCGTCCCCTAATCCTAACCCGTACGCTAACACTAACCCATACCCAAAAACGTACCCTCACCCTTAACCTTTGTCGTACCCTAAACCGTCCCCGTCCCCGTCCCCTAAACCTAACCCTAACACTTAGCCGAAGCCTTACTCTAACCTGTCCCCTAATCCTAACCGGTACACTAACACTAATATGTACCCTAACAGGTACGCTCAAACTAAGCCGTTGTCGTACCCTGACCTGTACCCTAAACCATCCCCGTACCCTAACCCTAACACTCACCCTTACCCGAAGCCTTAACCTAACCAGTCCGCTAATCCTAAACCGAACGCTAACACTAACCCTTACCCTGACACGTACGCTCACCCTAAACCGTTGTCGTACCTTAACCTGTACCCTAAACTGTCCCCGTCCCTAACCGTAACCCTAAACCTAACCCTAAACCTTACACGAAGCCTTACCCTAACCCGTCCCCTAAACCTAACCCGAACGCTACCTCTAACCCGTTCCCGAACACGTACGATAACCCTAAAAAGTTGTCGTACCCTAACCTGTACACTAAACCGCCCCGGTCCCCTAACCCTAACCCTAACACTTACCCGAAGCCTTACCTTAACCCGTCCAATAATCCTAATCCGTACGCTAACACTAACCCGTGCCCTAACACGTACGCTCACCCTAAACCGTTGTCGTACCCTAAACTGTACCATAAACTGTCCCCGTCCCCTAACACTAACCCTAAGCCTAACCCTAACACTGACCTTTACCCGAAGCCTTACACTAACCCGTCCCCTAATCCTAACTCGTACACTAACACTAACCCGTGCCCTAACACCTACGCTCCCCCTAAACCATTGTCGTACCCTAACCTGTACCCTAAACCGTCCCCGTCACCGAAACCTAACCCTAACCCTAAACCGAACCCTAACACTTACGCGAAGTCTTACCCTAACACTTCCCCTAATCCTAAACCGTACGCTAACACTAACACGTACCCTAACACTTACGCTCACCCTAAAACATTGTCGTACCCTAACCTGTACCCTAAACCGTCCCCATTCCCTAACCCTAGCCCTAACCCTAACCCTAACACTTACCTGAAGCCTTAACCTAACCCGTCCCCTAATCCTAACCCGTACGCTAACAGTAAACAGTACCCTAACACGTACGCTCACTCTAAACCGTTGTTGTACCCTAACCTGTACCCTAAACCGTCCCCGTCCCCTAACCCTAACCCTAACCTTTACCTGAAGCCTTACACTACCCCGTCCTCTAATCCTAACCCGTACGTTAACACTAACCCATACTCTAACACGTACGCTCACCCTAAACCGTTGTCATACCCTAACCTGTACCCTAAACCGTCCCCATCCCCTAACCCTAAGCCTAACCCTACCCTAACCCTAACCCATACCCTAAGACTTACCGTAACCCGTCCCATAATCCTAACCCGTACGCTAACACTAACCTATACCCTAACACGTACGCTCACCCTAAACCGTTGTCGTACACTAACCTGTATCCTAAACCATCCCGGTACCGTAACCCTAACCCTAACCCTTACCCGAAGCCTTACCCTAACCCGTCCCCTGATCCTAACCCATACGCTAACACTAACCCATACCCTAACACGTACGCTCACCCTAAAACCTTGTCGTACCCTAAACTGTACCCTAAACTGTCCCCGTCCCCTATCCCTAACCCTAACCCTTACCCGAAGCCTTACACTAACCCGTCCCCTAATCCTAACCCATACGCTAACACTTACCCGTACCCTAACACGTACGCTCACCCTAAATTCTTGTCGTACACTAACCTGTACCCTAAACCGCCCTGTCCCCTAACCCTAACCCTAACACTAAACCTTACCTGAAGCCTTACACTAACCCGTCACTTAATCCTAACCCGTACACTAAAACTAACCCATACCCTAACACGTTCGCTCACCCTAAACCGTTGTCGTACCCTAACCTGTAACCTAAACCATCCCCGTCCCCTAACCCTAACCCAAAACGTAACCCTAACACTAAACGTTACCTGAAGCCTTACCCTAACCCATCCCCTACTACTAACCCGTACGCTAACACTAACACGTACCCTAACACGTACGCTCACCCTAAACCATTGTCGTACACTAACCTGTACCCTAAACCGTCCCCATCCCCTAACCCTAAACCTAACCCTAACCCTAACCCTAACCCTTACCCTAAACCTTATCCTAACCCGTCTCCTAAACCTAACCCGTACGCTAACCCTAACACGTATCCTAACACGTACGCTCACCCTAAAACCTTGTCATACACTAACCTGTACCCTAAACCGTCTCCGTCCCCTAACCCTAACCCTTACCCGAAGCCTTACCCTAACCCGTCCCCTAATCCTAAATCGTACGCTAACACTAACCCGTAACATAACATGTACGCTCACCCTAAACTGTTGTCGTACGCTAAGCTGTACCCTAAACGGTCCCCATCCCCTAACCCTAAACTTAATACGAACCCTAACCCTATCCCTCACACTTACCCGAAACCTTACCCTAACCCGTCCCCAATCCTAACCCGTACTCTAAAACTAATCCATACCCTAACATGTACGCTCACCTGAAAACGTTGTCGTACCCTAACCTGTACCCTAAACCGTCCCAGTCCCCTAACCCTAACCCTAACCCAACCTTAACCCTAACCCTTACCCGAAGCCTTACCCTAACCCGTCCCCTAATCCTAACCTGTACGCTAACACTAACCCATACCCTAACAGGTACGCTCACCCTAAACAATTTTCGTACACTAACCTGTACCCTAAACCGTCCCCGTACCCTAACCATAAACCTAACCCTAACCCTAACCGTAAACCTTACCCGAAGCCTTACCATAAACCGTCCCCTAATGCTAACACGTACGCTAACACTAACTCGTACCCTAATACGTACGCTCATCCTAAACCATTGTCGTACACAAACCTGTAGCCTAAATCATCCCCATCCCCTAACCTTAACCCTAACCCTAACCCTTAAACGAAGGCTTACCCTAACCCGTCCCCTAATCCTAACCAGTACGATAACACTAACCCATACCCTAACACGTACGCTCACCCAAAACTGTTGGCGTAACCTAATCTGTAGCCTAAAACATCCCCGGCCCCTAACCCTAACCCTAACCCTAACCCTAACCCTAACCCTTAAACGAAGGCTTACCCTAATCCGTCCCCTAATCCTAACCTGTACACTAACCCTAACCCGTACCCTAACACGTACGCTCACCCTAAACAGTTGTCGTACCCTAACCTGTACCCTAAACCTTCCCCATCACCTAACCCAAACCCTAAACCTAACCCTAACCCTAACCCTTACCCGAAGCCTTAACCTAAACCGTCCCCTAATAGTAACCCGTACGCTAACACTAACCCGTACCCTAACACGTACGCTCACCCTAAACCTTTTTCGTACCCTACCCTTTATGCTAAACCATCACCGTCCCCTAACCCTAACCCTAGCCCTAACCCTAACCCTTACCCGAACCCTTACATTAACCCGTCACATAATCCTAACCCGTACGCTAACACTAACACGTACCCTAACACGTAAGCTCACGCTAAACCGTTGTCGTACCCTAACCTGTAACCTAAACCGTCCCCGTCCCCTAACCCTAACCCTAACCCTAAACCTAAACCTAACCCTTAACCGAAGCCTTACCCCAACCGTCCCCTAATCCTAACCCGTACGCTAACAATAACCCGTACCCTAACACGTACGCTCACCCTAAACCGTTGTCGTACCCTAACATGTACCCTAAACCGTCCCCTAACCCTAACCCTAACCCTAACCCTAACCTTAACCCTAACCCTTACCCGAAGCCTTACCCTCACCCGTCCCCAATCCTAACCCGTACGCTAACACTAACCCGTACCCTAACACGTACGCTCACCCTAAACCGTTGTCGTACCCTAACCTGTACCCTAAACCGTCCCCGTCCCCATCCCCTAACCCTAACCCTAACCCTAACCCTAACCCTTACCCGAAGCCTTAACCTCACCCGTCCCCTAATCCTAAACCGTACGCTAACACTAACCCGTACCCAAAACGTACGCTCACCCTAAACCGTTGTCGTACCCTAACCTGTACCCTAAACCGTCCCCGCCCCCTAACCCTAACCCTAACCCTAACCCTAACCCTTACCCGAAACCTTACCCTCACCCGTCCCCTAATCCTAACACGTACGCTAACACTAAGCCGTACCCTAACACGTACGCTCACCCTAAACCGTTGTCGTACCCTAACCTGTACCCTATACCGTCACCATGCCCTAACCCTAACCCTAACCCTAACCCTAACCGTAACACTTACCCGAAGCCTTACCCTCACCCGTCCACTAATCCTAACCCGTACTCTAACACTAACCCATGCCCTAACACGTACGCTCACACTAAACCATTGTCGTACCCTAACCTGTATCCTAAACCGTCTCCGTCCCTTAAACCTAACCCTAAGCCTAACCCTAACCCTTACCCGAATCCTTACCCACACACGTCCCCTAATCCTAACCCGTACCCTAACACTAACCCATGCCCTAACACGTACGCTCACCCTAAACCGTTGTCGTACCCTAAACTGTACCCTAAATCGTCCCCGTCCCCGTCACCTAACCCTAACCCTAACCCTAACCCTAACCCTAACCCTTACCCGAAGCCGTACCCTCACCCGTCCCCTATTCCTAACCCGTACGCTAACACTAACCCGTACCCTAACATGTACGCTCACCCTAAACCGTTGTCGTACCCTAACCTGTACCCTAAACCGTCACCGTCCCCGTCCCCTAACCCTAAACCTAACCCTAAGCCTAATCCTAACCCTTACCCGAAGCCTTACCCTCACCCGTCCCCTAATCCTAACCCGTACGCTAACACTAACCCATACCCTAACACGTACGCTCACCCTAAACCGTTGTCGTACTCTAACGTGTACCCTAAACCGTCCCCGTCCCCTAACCCTATTGCTAACCCTAACCCTTACCCGAAGTCTTACCCTCACCCGTCCCCTAATCCTAACCCGTACGCTAACACTAACCCGTACCCTAACACGTACGCTCACCCTAAACCGTTGTCGTACCCTAACCTGTACCCTAAACCGTCCCCGTCCCCGTCCCTTAACCCTAACCCTAACCCTAACCCTAACCCTTACCCGAAGCCTTACCCTCACCCGTCCCCTAATCCTAACCCGTACGCTAACACTAACCCGTACCCTAACACGTACGATCACCCTAAACCGTTGTCGTACCCTAACATGTACCCTAAACCGTCCCCGTCCTCTAACCCTAACCCTAACCCTAACCCTAACACTAAACCTTACCCGAAGCCTTACCCTCACCCTTCCCCTAATCCTAACCCATACGCTAACACTAACCCATACCCTAACACGTACGCTCACCCTAAACCGTTGTCGTACCCTAACCTGTACCCTAAACCGTCCCCGTCCCCTTCCCCGTCCCCTAACCCTAACCCAAACCCTAACCCTAACCCTTACCCGAAGCCTTACCCTCACCCGTCCCGTATTCCTAACCCGTACGCAAACACTAACCCACACCATAACACGTACGCTCACCCTAAACCGTTGTCGTACCCTAACCTGTACCCTAAAGCGTCCCCGTCCCCGTCCCCTAACCCTAACCTTAACCCTAACCCTTACCCGAAGCCTTACCCTCACCCGTCCCCTATTCCTAACCCGTACGCTAACACTAACACGTACCCTAACACGTATGCTCACCCTAAACCATTGTCGTACCCTAACCTGTACCCTAAACCGTCCACATCCCCTAACCCTAACCCTAACCCTAACCCTAACCCTAACCCTTACCCGAAGCCTTAACCTCACCCGTCCCCTAATCCTAACACGTACGCTAACACTAACACGTACCCTAACACGTACGCGCAACCTAAAACATTGTCGTACCCTAACCTGTACCCTAAACCGTCCCCGTCCCCTAACCATAACCCTAAACCTAACTCTAACCCAAACCCTAACCTTTACCCGAAGCCTTAACCTCACCCGTCCCCTAATCCTAAGCCGTACGCTAACACTAACCCATACCCTAACACGTACGCTCACCCTAAACCGTTGTCGTACCCTAACCTGTACCCTAAACCGTCCCCGTCCCCTAATCCTACCCCTAACCCTAACCCTAACCTTACCCGAAGCCTTACCCTCACCCGTAACCTAATCCTAACCCGTACGCTAACACTAACCCGTACCCTAACACGTACGCTCACCCTAAACGGTTTTTGTACCCTAACCTGTACCCTAAACCGTCCCCGTCCCCGTGCCCTAACCCTAAACCTAACCCTAACCCTTACCCGAAGCCTTACCCTCACCCGTCCCCTAATCCTAACCCGTACGCTAACACTAACCCGTACCCTAACACGTACGCTCACCCTAAATTGTTGTCGTACACTAACCTGTACCCTAAACCATCCCCGTGCCCGTCCCCTAACCCTAACCCTAACCCTTACCCGAAGCCTTACCCTCACCCTTCCCGTAATCCTAACCCGTACGCTAACACTAACCCGTACCCTAACACGTACGCTCACCCTAAACCGTTGCCGTACCCTAACCTGTACCCTAAACCGTCCCCGTCCCGTAACCCTAACCCTAACTCTAACCCTAACACTAACCCTTACCCGAAGCCTTACCCTCACCCGTCCCCTAATCCTTACCCGTACGCTAACACTAAACCGTACCCTAACACTTACGCTCATCCTAAACTGTTGTCGTACCCTAACCTGTACCCTAAACCGTCCCCGTCCCCTAACCCTAACCCTAACCCTAACCCTACCCCTAACCCTTACCCGAAGCCTTACCCTCACCCGTCCTCTAATCCTAACCCGTACGCTAACACTAACCCGTACCCTAACACGTACCCTCACCCTAAACCGTTGTCGTACCCTAACCTGTACCCTAAACCGTCCCCGTGCCCGTCCCCTAACCCTAAACCTAACCCTAACCCTAACCCTTTCCCGAAGCCTTACCCTCACCCGTCCCCTAATCCTAACCCGTACGCTAACACTAACCCGTAACCTAACACGTACGCTCACCCTAAACCGTTGTCGTACCCTAACCTGTACCCTAAACCGTCCCCGTCCCCTAACCCTAACCCTAACCCTAATCCTAACCGTAACCCTTACCCGAAGCCTTACACTCACCCGTCCCCTAATTCTCACCCGTACGCTAACACTAACCCGTACCCTAAAACGTACGCTCACCCTAAATCGTTGTCGTACCCTAACCTGTACCCTAATCCGTCCCCGTCCCCTAACCCTAACCCTAACCCTAACCCTAACCCTAACCCTTACCCGAAGCCTTACCCTCACCCGTCCCCTAATCCTAACCCCTACACTAACACTAACCCATACGCTAACATGTACGCTCACCCTAAACCGTTGACGTACACTAACCTGTACCCTAAAACGTCCCTCTCCCCTAACCCTAACCCTAACCCTAACCCTAACCCTTACCCGAAGCCTTACCCTCACCCGTCCCCTAATCCTAACCCGTACGCTAACACTAACCCGTACCCTAACACGTACGCTCACCCTAAACCGTTGTCGTACCCTAACCTGTACCCTAAACTGTCCCCGTCCCCAAACCCTAACCCTAACCTTAACCCTAACCCTTACCCGAAGCCTTACCCTCACCCGTCCCCTAATCCTAACCCGTACGCTAACACTAACACGTACCCTAACACGTATGCTCACCCTAAACCATTGTCGTACCCTAACCCGTACCCTAAACCGTCTCCGTCCCCTAACCGTAACCCTAACCCTAACCCTAACCCTTGCCCGAAGCCTTACCCTCAACCGTCCCCTAATCCTAACCCGTACGCTAACACTAACCCATACCCTAACACGTACGCTCACCCTATACAGTGGTCGTACCCTAAACTGTACCCTAAATCATAACTGTCCCCGGCCCCTAACCCTAACCCTAACCCTAACCCTAACCCTAACCCTTACCCGAAGCCTTACCCTCACCCGTCCCCTAATCCTAACCCCTACACTAACACTAACACATACGCTAACATGTACGCTCACCCTAAACCGTTGACGTACACTAACCTGTACCCTAAAACGTCCCTCTCCCCTAACCCTAACCCTAACCCTAACCCTTACCCGAAGCCTTACCCTCACCCGTCCCCTAATCCTAACCCGTACGCTAACACTAACCCGTACCCTAACACGTACGCTCACCCTAAACCGTTGTCGTACCCTAACCTGTACCCTAAACTGTCCCCGTCCCCAAACCCTAACCCTAACCTTAACCCTAACCCTTACCCGAAGCCTTACCCTCACCCGTCCCCTAATCCTAACCCGTACGCTAACACTAACACGTACCCTAACACGTATGCTCACCCTAAACCATTGTCGTACCCTAACCTGTACCCTAAACCGTCCCCGTCCCCTAACCCTAACCCTAACCCTAACCCTAACCCTTGCCCGAAGCCTTACCCTCAACCGTCCCCTAATCCTAACCCGTACGCTAACACTAACCCATACCCTAACACGTACGCTCACCCTATACAGTGGTCGTACCCTAAACTGTACCCTAAATCATAACTGTCCCCGGCCCCTAACCCTAACCCTAACCCTAACCCTAACCCTAAACCTTACCCGAAGTCTTACCCTCAACCGTCCCCTAATCCTAACCCGTACGCTAACACGAACCCGTACCCTAACACGTACGCTCACCCTAAACCGTTGTCGTACCCTAACCTGTACCCTAAACCGTCCCCGTCCCCTAACCATAACCCTAAACCTAACTCTAACCCAAACCCTAACCCTTACCCGAAGCCTTAACATCACCCGTCCCCTAATCCGAACCCGTACGCTAACACTAACCCATACCCTAACACGTACGCTCACCCTAAACCGTTGCCGTACCCTAACCTGTACCCTAAACCGTCCCCGTCCCCTAACCCTAACCCTAACCCTAACCCTAACCCTAACCCTTACCCGAAGCCTTACCCTCACCCGTACCCTAATCCTAACCCGTACGCTAACACTAACCCGTACCCTAACACGTACGCTCACCCTAAACCGTTGTCGTACACTAACCTGTACCCTAAACCGTCCCCGTCCCCTAAGCCTAACCCTAACCCTAACCCTAACCCTAACCCTTACTCGAAGCCTTACCTTCACCCGTCCCCTAATCCTAACCCGTACGCTAACACTAACCCGTACCCTAACACGTACGCTCACCCTAAACCGTTGTCGTACCCTAACCTGTACCCTAAACCGTCCCCGTCCCCTAACCCTAACACTAACCCTAAACCTTACCCGAAGCCCTACCCTCACCCGTCCCCTTATTCTAACCCGTACGCTAACACTAACCCGTACCCTAACACGTACGCTCACCCTAAACCGTTGTAGTAGCCTAACCTGTACCCTAAACTGTCCCCGTCCCCTAACCCTAACCCTAACCCTAGCCGTAACCCTTACCCGAAGCCTTACCCTCACCCGTACCCTAATCCTAACCCGTACGCTAACACTAACCCGTAACCTAACACGTACGCTCACCCTAAATCGTTGTCGTACCCTAACCTGTACCCTAAACCGTCCGCGTCCCCCCCCTAACCCTAACCCTAACCCTAACCCTAACCCTAACCCTTACCTGTAGCCTTACCCTCACCCGTACCCTAATCCTAACCCGTATGCTAACACTAACCCGTACCCTAACACGTACGCTCACCCTAAAGCGTTGTCGTACCCTAAACTGTACCCTAAACCGTCCCCGTCCCCTAACCCTAACCCTAACCCTAACCCTAACCCTAACCCTTACACGAAGCCTTACACTCACCCGTCCCCTAATCCTAACCCGAACGCTAACACTAATCCGTACCCTAACACTTACGCTCACTCTAAACCGTTGTCGTACCCTAACCTGTACCCTAAGCTGTCCCCGTCCCCTAACCCTAACCCTAACCCTAACCCTAACCCTAACCCTTACCCGAAGCCTTACCCTCACCCGGCCTCTAATCCTAACCCGTACGCTAACACTAACCCGTACCCTAACACGTACCCTCACCCTAAACCGTTGTCGTACCCTAACCTGTACCCTAAACCGTCCCCGTGCCCGTCCCCTAACCCTAAACCTAATCCTAACCCTAACTCTTTCCCGAAGCCTTACCCTCACGCGTCCCCTAATCCTAACCCGTACGCTAACACTAACCCGTAACCTAACACGTACGCTCACCCTAAACCGTTGTCGTACCCTAACCTGTACCCTAAACCGTCCCCGTCCCCTAACCCTAACCCTAACCCTAATCCTAACCGTAACCCTTACCCGAAGCCTTACACTCACCCGTCCCCTAATCCTCACCCGTACGCTAACACTAACCCGTACCCTAACACGTACGCTCACCCTAAATCGTTGTCGTACTCTAACCTGTACCCTAATCCGTCCCCGTCCCCGTCCCCGTCCCCTAACCCTAACCCTAACCCTAACCCTTACCCGAAGCCTTACCCTCACCCGTCCCCTAATCCTAACCCCTACACTAACACTAACCCATACCCTAACATGTATGCTCACCCTAAACAGTTGACGTACACTAACCTGTACCCTAAAACGTCCCTGTCCCCTAACCCTACCCCTAACCCTAACCCTAACCCTAACCCTTACCAGAAGCCTTACCCTCACCCGTCCCCTAATCCTAACCCGTACGCTAACACTAACCCGTACCCTAACACGTACGCTCACCCTAAACCGTTGTCGTACCCTAACCTGTACCCTAAACCGTCCCCGTCCCCTAACCCTAACCCTAACCCTAACCCTAACCCTAACCTTTACCCGAAGCCTTACCCTCACCCGTCCCCTAATCCTAACCCGTACGCTAACACTAACCCGTACCCTAACACGTACGCTCACCCTAAACCGTTGTCGTACGCTAACCTGTACCCTAAACCGTCCCCGTCCCCGTCCCCGTCTCCTAACCCTAACCCTAAACCTAACCCTTACCCGAAGCCTTACCCTCACCCGTCCCCTAATCCTAACCCGTACGCTAACACTAACCCGTACCCTAACACGTACGCTCACCCTAAACCGTTGTCGTACACTAACCTGTACCCTAAACCGTCCCCGTCCCCTAACCCTAACCCTAACCCTAACCCTTACCCGAAGCCTTAACCTCACCCGTCCCCTAATCCTAACCCGTACGCTAACACTAATCCGTACCCTAACACGTACGCTCACCCTAAATCGTTGTCGTACCCTAACCTGTACCCTAAACCGTCCCCGTCCCCTAACCCTAACCCTAACCCTAACCCTAACCTAACCCTTACCCGAAGCCTTACCCTCACCCGTCCCCTAATCCTAACCCGTACGCTAACACTAACCCGTACCCTAACACGTACGCTCACCCTAAACCGTTGTCGTACCCTAACCTGTACCCTAAACCGTCCCCGTAACCCTAACCCTAACCCTAACCCTAACCCTAACCCTTACCCGAAGCCTTACCCTCACCCGCCACCTAATCCTAACCCGTACGCTAAGACTAACCCGTACCCTAACACGTACGCTCACCCTAAACCGTTGTCGTACCCTAACTTGTACCCTAAACCGTCCCCGTCCCCTAACCCTAACCCTAACCCTAAACCTTACCCGAAGCCTTACCCTCACCCGTCCCCTAATCCTAAACCGTACGCTAACACTAACCCGTACCCTAACACGTACGCTCACCCTAAACCGTTGTCGTACCCTAACCTGTACCCTAAACCGTCCCCGTCCCCTAACCCTAACCCTAACCCTAACCCTAACCCTTACCCGAAGCCTTACCCTCACCCGTCCCATAATCCTAACCCGTACGCTAACACTAAACCATACACTAACATGTACGCTTACCCTAAACCGTTGTCCTACCCTAACCTGTACCCTAAACCGTCCCTGTCCCCGTCCCCTAACCCTAACCCTAACCCTAACCCTAACCCTAACCCTTACCCAAAGCCTTACCCTCACCCGTCCAGCAATCCTAACCCGTACGCTAACACTAACCCGTACCCTAACACGTACGCTCACCCTAAACCGTTGTCGTACCCTAACCTGTACCCTAAACCGTCCCCGTCCCCTAAACCTAACCCTAACCCTTACCCGAAGCCTTACCCTCACCCGTCCCCTAATCCTAACCCGTACGCTAACACGAACCCATACCCTAACACGTACGCTCACCCTAAACCGTTGTCGTACCCTAACCTGTACCCTAAACCGTCCCCGTCCACTAACCCTAACCCTAACCCTAACCCTAACCCTAACGCTTACCCGAAGCCTTACCCTCACCCGTCCCCTAATCCTAACCCGTACGCTAACACTAACCCGTACCCTAACACGTACGCTCACCGTAAACCGTTGTCGTACACTAACCTGTACCCTAAACCGTCGCCGTCCCCGTCCCCGTCCCCTAACCCTAACCCTAACCCTAACCCTTACCCGAAGCCTTACCCTCACCCGTCCCCTAATCCTAACCCGTACGCTAACACTAACCCGTACCCTAACACGTACGCTCACCCTAAACTGTTGTCGTACCCTAACCTCTACCCTAAACCGTCCCTGTCCCGTCCCGTAACCCTAACCCTAACCCTAACATTAACCCTAACCCTTACCCGAAGCCTTACCCTCACCCGTCCCCTAATCCTAACACGTACGCTAACTCTAACCCGTACCCTAACACGTATGCTCACCCTAAACCGTTGTCGTACCCTAACCTGTACCCTAAAGCGTCCCCGTCCCCTAACGTTAACCCTAACCCTAACCCTAACACTAACCCTTACCCGAAGACTTACCCTCACCCGTCCCCTAATCCTAACCCTTACGCTAACACTAACCCGTACCCTAACACGTAAGCTCACCCTAAACCGTTGTCGTACCCTAACCTGTACCCTAAACCGTCCCCGTCCCGATCCCCTAACCCTAACCCTAACCCTAACCCTTACCCGAAGCCTTACCCTCACCCGTCCCCTAATCCTAACCCGTACGCCAACACTAACCCGTACCCTAACACGTACGCTCACCCTAAACCGTTGTCGTACACTAACCTGTACCCTAAACCGTCCCCATCCCCTAACCGTAACCCTAACCCTAACCCTAACCCTTACCCGAAGCCTTACCCTCACCCGTCCCCGAATCCTAAACCGTACGCTAACAGTAACCCGTACCCTAACACGTACGCTCACCCTAAACCGTTGTCGTACCCTAACCTGTACCCTAAACCGTCCCCGTCCCCGTCCCCTAACCCTAACCCTAACGCTAACACTAACCTTTACCCGAAGCCTTACCCTCACCCGTCCCCTAATCCTAATCCGTACGCTAACACTAACCTGTACCCTAACACATACGCTCACCCTAAACCATTGTCATACCCTAATCTGTACCCTAAACCGTCCCCGTCCACTAACCCTAACCCTAACCCTAACCCTAACCCTTACCCGAAGCCTTACCCTCACCCGTCCCCTAATCTTAACCTGTACGCTAACACTAACCCGTACCCTAACACGTACGCTCACCCTAAATCGTTGTCGTACCCTAACCTGTACCCTAAACCGTCCCCGTACCCTAACCCTAACCCTAACCCTAACCCTAACCCTAAAACTTACCCGAAGCCTTACCCTCACCCGTCCCCTAATCCTAAGCCGTACGCTAACACTAACCCGTACCCTAACACGTACGCTCACCCTAAACCGTTGTCGTACCCTAACCTGTACCCTAAACCGTCCCCGTCCCCTAACCCTAACCCTAACCCTAACCCTTACCCGAAGCCTTACCCTCACCCGTCCCCTTATCCTAACCCGTGCGCTAACACTAACCCGTACCCTAACTCGTACGCTCACCCTAAACCGTTGTCGTACCCTAACCTGTACCCTAAACCGTCCCCGTCCCCTAACCCTAACCCTAACCCTTACCCGAAGCCTTACCCTCACCCGTCCCCTAATCCTCACCCGTACGCTAACACTAACCCGTACCCTAACACGTACGCTCACCCTAAAATATTGTCGTACCCTAACCTGTACCCTAAACCGTCCCCGTCCCCTAACCCTAACCCTAACCCTAACCCTAACCCTAACACTTACCCGAAGCCTTACACTCACCCGTCCCCTAAACCTCACTCGTACGCTAACACTAACCCGTACCCTAACACATACGCTCACCCTAAACTTTTGTCGTACCCTAACCTGTACCCTAAACCGTCCCCGTCCCCGTCCCCGTCCCCTAACCCTAACCCGAACCCTAACCTTTACCCGAAGCCTTACCCTCAGCCGTCCTCTAATCCTAACCCGAACGCTAACACTAACCCGTACCCTAACACGTACGCTCACCCTAAATCTTTGTCGTACTCTAACCTGTACCCTAAACCATCCCCGTCCCCGTCCCCGTCCCCGTACCCTAACCCTAATCCTAACCCTTACCCGAATCCGTACCCTCACCCGTCCCCTAATCCTAACCCGTACACTAACACTAACCCGTACCCTAACACGTACGCTCACCCTAAACCATTGACGTACCCTAACCTGTACCCTATACCGTCCCCGTCCCCTAACCCTAACCCTAACCCAAACCCTAATCCTTACCCGAAGCCTTACACTCACCCGTCCCCTAATCCTAACCCGTACGCTAACACTAACCCGTACCCTAACACGTACGCTCACCCTAAACCGTTGTCGTACCCTAACCTGTACCCTAAACCGTCCCCGTCCCCGTCCCCTAACCCTAACCCTAACCCTAACCCTAACCTTTACCCGAAGCCTTACCCTCACCCGTCCTCTAATCCTAACCCGTACGCTAACACTAACCCGTACCCTAACACGTACGCTCACCCTAAACCGTTGTCGTACCCTAACCTGTACCCTAAACCGTCCCCGTCCCCGTCCCCTAACCCTAACCCTAACCCTAACCCTAACCTTTACCCGAAGCCTTACCCTCAGCCGTCCTCTAATCCTAACCCGTACGCTAACACTAACCCGTACCCTAACACGTACGCTCACCCTAAATCTTTGTCGTACCCTAACCTGTACCCTAAAACATCCCCGTCCCCGTTCCCGTCCCCGTACCCTAACCCTAATCCTAACCCTTACCCGAAGCCTTATCCTCACCCGTCCCCTAATCCTAACCCATACGCTAACACTAACCCATACCCTAACATGTACGCTCACCCTAAACCATTGTCGTACCCTAACCTGTACCCTAAACCGTCCCTGTCCCCGTCCCCTAACCCTAACCCTAGCCCTAACCCTAACCCTAACCCTTACCCGAAGCCTTACCCTCACCCGTCCGCTAATCCTAAACCGTACGCTAACACTAACCCGTACCCTAACACGTACGCTCACCCTAAAGCTTTGTCGTACCCTAACCTGTACCCTAAACCGTCCCCGTCCCCTAACCCTAAACCTAACCCTAGTCCTAACCCTAACCCTTACCCGAAGCCTTACCCTCACCCGTCCCTAATCCTCACCCGTACGCTAACACTAACCCGTACCCTAACACGTACGCTCACCCTAAACCGTTGTCGTACCGTAACCTGTACCCTAAACCGTCCCCGACCCCGTCCCCTAACCCTAACCCTAACCCTAACCCTAACCCTTACCCGAAGCCTTACCCTCACCCGTCCCCTAATCCTAACCCGTACGCTAACACTAACCTGTACCCTAACACGTACGCTCCACCTAAACGGTTGTCGTACCCTAACCTGTACCCTAAACCGTCCACGTCCCCTATCCTTAACCCTAATCCTAACCCTAACACTTACCCGAAGCCTTACCCTAACCCGTCCCCTAATCCTAACCCGTACGTTAACACTAACCCGTACCCTAACACGTACCCTCACCCTAAACCGTTGTCGTACCCTAACTTGTACCCTAAACCGTCCCCGTGCCCGTCCCCTAACCCTAAATCTAACCCTAACCCTAACCCTTTCCCGAAGCCTTACTCTCACCCGTCCCCTAATCCTAACCCGTACGCTAACACTAACCCATACCCTAACACGTACGCTCACCCTAAACCGTTGTCGTACCCTAACCTGTACCCTAAACCATCCCCGTCCCCAAACCCTAACCCTAACCCTAACCCTAACCCTTATCCGAAGCCTTACACTCACCCGTCCCCTAATCCTCACTCGTACGCTAACACTAACGCGTACCCTAACACGTACGCTCACCTAAACTTTTGTCGTACACTAACCTGTACCCTAAACCATCCCCGTCCCCTAACCCTAACCCTAACCCTAACCCTAACCCTTACCCGAAGCCTTACCGTCACCCGTCCCCTAATCCTAACCCGTACGCTAACACTAACCCATACCCTAACACGTACGCTCACCCTAAACCGTTGTCGTACCTTAACTTGTACCCTAAACCGTCCCCGTCCCCTAACCCTAACCCTAACCCTAACCCTTACCCGAAGCCTTACCCTCACCCGGCCCCTAATCCTAACCCGTACACTAACACTAACCCGTACCCTAACACGTACGCTCACCCTAAACCATTGACGTACCCTAACCTGTACCCTATACCGTCCCCGTCCCCTAACCCTAACCCTAACCCTAACCCTAACCCTTACCCGAAGCCTTACACTCACCCGTCCCCTAATCCTAACCCGTACGCTAACACTAACCCGTACCCTAACACGTACGCTCACCCTAAACCGTTGTCATACCCTAACCTGTACCCTAAACCGTCCCCGTCCCCGTCCCCTAACCCTAACCCTAACCCTAACCCTAACCTTTACCCGAAGCCTTACCCTCAGCCGTCCTCTAATCCTATCCCGTACGCTAACACTAACCCGTACCCTAACACGTACTCTCACCCTAAATCTTTGTCGTACCCTAACCTGTACCCTAAACCATCCCCGTCCCCGTTCCCGTCCCCGTACCCTAAGCCTAATCCTAACCCTTACCCGAAGCCTTACCCTCACCCGTCCCCTAATCCTAACCCATACGCTAACACTAACCCATACCCTAACATGTACGCTCACCCTAAACCGTTGTCGTACCCTAAACTGTACCCTAAACCGTCCCTGTCCCCGTCCCCTAACCCTAACCCTAGCCCTAACCCTAACCCTAACCCTTACCCGAAGCCTTACCCTCACCCGTCCGCTAATCCTAAACCGTACGCTAACACTAACCCGTACCCTAACACGTACGCTCACCCTAAAGCTTTGTCGTACCCTAACCTGTACCCTAAACCGTCCCCGTCCCCTAACCCTAATCCTAACCCTTACCCGAAGCCTTACCCTCACCCGTTCCCTAATCCTAACCCGTACGCTAACACTAACCAGTACCCTAACACGTACGCTCAACCTAAACCGTTGTCGTACCCTCACTTGTACCCTAAACCGTCCCCGTCCCCTAACCCTAACCCTAACCCTAACCCTTACCCGAAGCCTTACCCTCACCCGTCCCCTAATCCTAACCCGTACGCTAACACTAACCCGTACCCTAAAACGTACGCTCACCCTAAACCGTTGTCGTACCCTAACCTGTACCCTAAACCGTCCCCGTCCCCTAACCCTAACCATAACCCTAACCCTTAACTGAAGCCTTACCCTCACCCGTCCCCTAATCCCAACCCGTACGCTAACACTATCCCGTACCCTAACACGTACGCTCACCCTAAACTGCTGTTGTACCCTAACCTGTACCCTAAACCGTCCCTGTCCCCGTCCCGTAACCCTAATCCTAACCCTAACACTAACCCTAACCCTTTCCCGAAGCCTTAACCTCACCCGTCCCCTAATCCTAACCCGTACGCTAACACTAACCCATACCCTAACACGTACGCTCACCCTAAACCGTTGTCGTACCCTAACCTGTACCCTAAACCGTCCCCGTCCCCGTACCCTAACCCTAACCCTAACCCTAACCCTAACCCTTACCCGAAGCCTTACCCTCACCCGTCCCCTAATCCTCACCCGTACGCTAACACTAACCCGTACCCTAACACGTACGCTCACCCTAAACCGTTGTCGTACCCTAACCTGTACCCTAAACCGTCCCCGTCCCCGTCCCCTAACCCTAACCCTAACCCTAACCCTAACCCTTACCCGAAGCCTTACCCTCACCCGTCCCCTAATCCTAACCCGTACGCTAACACTAACCCGTACCCTAACACGTACGCTCACCCTAAACCGTTGTCGTACCCTAAACTGTACCCTAAACCGTCCCTGTCCCCGTCCCCTAACCCTAACCCTAGCCCTAACCCTAACCCTAACCCTTACCCGAAGCCTTACCCTCACCCGTCCCCTAATCCTAACCCGTACGCTAACACTAACCCGTACCCTAACACGTACGCTCACCCTAAACCGTTGTCGTACCCTAACCTGTACCCTAAACCGTCCCCGTCCCCTAACCCTAACACTAACCCTTACCCGAAGCCTTACCCTCACCCGTTCCCTAATCCTAACCCGTACGCTAACACTAACCAGTACCCTAACATGTACGCTCAACCTAAACCGTTGTCGTACCCTAACTTGTACCCTAAACCGTCCCCGTCCCCTAACCCTAACCCTAACCCTAACCCTTACCCGAAGCCTTACCCTCACCCGTCCCCTAATCCTAACCCGTACGCTAACACTAACCCGTACCCTAAAACGTACGCTCACCCTAAACCGTTGTCGTACCCTAACCTGTACCCTAAACCGTCCCCGTCCCCTAACCCTAACCATAACCCTAACCCTTAACTGAAGCCTTACCCTCACCCGTCCCCTAATCCTAACCCGTACGCTAACACTATCCCGTACCCTAACACGTACGCTCAGCCTAAACTGCTGTTGTACCCTAACCTGTACCCTAAACCGTCCCTGTCCCCGTCCTGTAACCCTAACCCTAACCCTAACACTAACCCTAACCCTTACCCGAAGCCTTACACTCACCCGTCCCCTAATCCTAACCCGTACGCCAACACTAACCCGTACCCTAACACGTACGCTCATCCTAAACCGTTGTCGTACACTAACCTGTTCCCTAAACCGTCCCCATCCCCTAACCCTAAACCTAACCCTAACTCTAACCCTTACCCGAAGCCTTACCCTCACCCGTCCCCTAATCCTAACCCGTACGCTAACACTAACGCGTACCCTAACACGTACGCTCACCCTAAACCGTTGTCATACCCTAACCTGTACCCTAAACCGTCCCTGTCCCCTAACCCTAACCCTAACCCTAACCCTATCCCTTACCCGAAGCCTTACCCTCACCCGTCCCCTAATCCTAACCCGTACGCTAACACTAACCCGTACCCTAACACGTACGCTCACCCTAAACCGTTGTCGTACCCTAACCTGTACCCTAAACCGTCCCCGTCCCCTAACCCTAACCCTTACCCGAAGCCTTACCCTAACCCGTCCCCTAATCCTCACCCGTACGCTAACCCTAACCCGTACCCTAACACGTACGCTCACCCTAAAACGTTGTCGTACACTAACCTGTACCCTAAACCGTTCCCGTCCACTAACCCTAACCCTAACCCTAACCCTAACCCTAACCCTTACCCGAAGCCTTACCCTCACCCGTCCCCTAATACTAACCCGTACGCTAACACTAACCCGTACCCTAACACGTACGCTCACCCTAAACCGTTGACGTACCCTAACCTGTACCCTAAACCGTCCCCGTCCCCTAAACCTAAACCTAACCCTAACCCTAACCCTAACCCTTACCCGAAGCCTTACCCTCACCCGTCCCCTAATCCTCACCCGTACGCTAACACTAACCCGTACCCTAACACGTACACTCACCCTAAACCGTTGTCGTACCCTAACCTGTACCCTAAACCGTCCCCGTCCCCGTCCCCTAACCCTAACCCTAACCCTAACCCTAACCCTTACCCGAAGCCTTACCCTCATCCGTCCCCTAATCCTAACCCGTACGCTAACACTAACCCGTACCCTAACACGTACGCTCACCCTAAACGGTTGTCGTACCCTAACCTGTACCCTAAACCGTCCACGTCCCCTAACCCTAACCCTAACCCTAACCCTACCCCTTACCCGAAGCCTTACCCTAACCCGTCCCCTAATCCTAACCCGTACGTTAACACTAACCCGTACCCTAACACGTACCCTCACCCTAAACCGTTGTCGTACCCTAACTTGTACCCTAAACCGTCCCTGTGCCCGTCCCCTAACCCTAACCCTAACCCTTTCCCGAAGCCTTAACCTCACCCGTCCCCTAATCCTAACCCGTACGCTAACACTAACCCATACCCTAACACGTACGCTCACCCTAAACCGTTGTCGTACCCTAACCTGTACCCTAAACCGTCCCCGTCCCCGTCCCCTAACCCTAACCCTAACCCTAACCCTAACCCTTACCCGAAGCCTTACACTCACCCGTCCCCTAATCCTCACCCGTACGCTAACACTAACCCGTACCCTAACACGTACGCTCACCCTAAACCTTTGTCGTACACTAACCTGTACCCTAAACCGTCCCCGTCCCCGTCCCCTAACCCTAACCCTAACCCTAACCCTAACCCTTACCCGAAGCCTTACACTCACCCGTCCCCTAATCCTAACCCGTACGCTAACACTAACCCATACCCTAACACGTACGCTCACCCTAAACCGTTGTCATACCCTAACTTGTACCCTAAACCGTCCCCGTCCCCTAACCCTAACCCTAACCCTAACCCTAACCCTAACCCTTACCCGAAGCCTTACCCTCACCCGTCCCCTAATCCTAACCCGTACACTAACACTAACCCGTACCCTAACACGTACGCTCACCCTAAACCGTTGACGTACCCTAACCTGTACCCTAAACCGTCCCCGTCCCCTAACCCTAAACCTAACCCTAACCCTATCCCTAACCCTTACCCGAAGCCTTACACTCACCCGTCCCCTAATCCTAACCCGTACGCTAACACTAACCCGTACCCTAACACGTACGCTCACCCTAAACCGTTGTCGTACCCTAACCTGTACCCTAAACCGTCCCCGTCCCCGTCCCCTAACCCTAACCCTAACCCTAACCCTAACCTTTACCCGAAGCCTTACCCTCAGCCCTCCTCTAATCCTAACCCGTACGCTAACACTAACCCGTACCCTAACACGTACGCTCACCCTAAATCGTTGTCGTACCCTAACCTGTACCCTAAACCGTCCCCGTCCCCGTCCCCGTCCCCGTCCCCTAACCCTAACCCTTACCCGAAGCCTTACCCTCACCCGTCCCCTAATCCTAACCCGTACGCTAACACTAACACATACCCTAACATGTACGCTCACCCTAAACCGTTGTCGTACCCTAACCTGTACCCTTAACCGTCCCTGTCCCCGTCCCCTAACCCTAACCCTAGCCCTAACCCTAACCCTAACACTTACCCGAAGCCTTACCCTCACCCGTCCGCTAATCCTAACCCGTACGCTAACACTAACCCGTACCCTAACACGTACGCTCACCCTAAACCATTGTCGCAGCCGAACCTGTACCCTAAACCGTCCCCGTCCCCTAACCCTAACCCTAACCCTAACCCTAACCCTTACCTGAAGCCTTACCCTCACCCGTCCCCTAATCCTAACCCGTACGCTAACACTAACCCGTACCTTAACACGTACGTTCACCCTAAACCTTTGTCGTACCCTAAACTGTACCCTAAACCGTCCCCGTCCCCTAACCCTAACCCTAACCCTAACCCTAACCCTAACACTTACCCGAAGCCTTACACTCACCCGTCACCTAATCGTCACCCGTACGCTAACACTAACCCGTACCCTATCACGTACGCTCACCCTAAACCGTTGTCGTACCCTAACCTGTAGTCTAAACCGTCCCCTAACCCTAACCCTAAACCTAACCCTAACCCTAACCCTAACCCTTACCCGAAGCCTTACACTCACCCGTCCGCTAATCCTAACCCGTACGCAAACACTAACCCGTACCCTAACACGTACGCTCACCCTAAACCGTTGTCGTACCCTAACCTGTACCCTAAACCGTCCCAGTCCCCTAACCCTAACCCTAACCCTAACCCTAACCCTAACCCTTACGCGAAGCCTTACCCTCACCCGTCCCCTAATCCTAACCCGTACGCTAACACTAACCCGTACCCTAACACGTACGCTCACCCTAAACCGTTGTCGTACCCTAACCTGTACCCTAAACCGTCCCCGTCCCCTAACCCTAACCCTAACCCTTACCCGAAGCCTTACCCTCACCCGTTCCCTAATCCTAACCCGTACGCTAACACTAACCCGTACCCTAACACGTACGCTCACCCTAAACCGTTGTCGTACCCTAACCTGTACCCTAAACCATCCCCGTCCCCTAACCCTAACCCTAACCCTAACTCTAACCCTAACGCTTACCCGAAGCCTTACCCTCACCCGTCCCCTAATCCTAACCCGTACGCTAACACTAACCCGTACCCTAACACGTACGCTCACCCTAAATCGTTGTCGTACACTAACCTGTACCCTAAACCGTCGCCGTCCCCATCCCCGTCCCCTAACCCTAACCCTAACCCTAACCCTTACCCGAAGCCTTACCCTCACCCGTCCGCTAATCCTAACCCGTACGCTAACACTAACCCGTACCCTAACACGTACGCTCATCCTAAACTGTTGTCGTACCCTAACCTGTACCCTAAACCGTCCCTGTCCCCGTCCCGTAACCCTAACCCTAACCCTAACACTAACCCTAACCCTTACCCGAAGCCTTACACTCACCCATCCCCTAATCCTAACCCGTACGCTAACACTAACCCGTACCCTAACACGTACGCTCACCCTAAACCGTTGTCGTACCCTAACCTGTACCCTAAACTGTCCCCGTCCCCTAACCCTAACCCTAACCCTAACCCTAACCCTTACCCGAAGACTTACCCTCACCCGTCCCCTAATCCTAACCCTTACGCTAACACTAACCCATACCCTAACACGTAAGCTCACCCAAAACCGTTTTCGTACCCTAACCTGTACCCTAAACCATCCCCGTCCGCGTCCCCTAACCCTAAACCTAACCCTTACCCGAAGCCTTACCCTCACCCGTCCCCTAATCCTAACCCGTACGCCAACACTAACAGGTACCGTAACACGTACGCTCACCCTAAACCGTTGTCGTACACTAACCTGTACCCTAAACCGTCCCCATCCCCTAACCCTAACCCTAACCCTAAATCTTACCCGAAGCCTTACCGTCACCCGTCCCCTAATCCTAACCCGTACGCTAACACTAACCCGTACCCTAACACGTATGCTCACCCTAAACCTTTGTCATACCCTAACCTGTACCCTAAACCGTCCCCGTCCCCTAACCCTAACCCTAACCCTATCCCTTACCTGAAGCCTTACCCTCACCCGTCACCTAATCCTAACCCGTACGCTAACACTAACCCGTACCCTAAAACGTACGCTCACCCTAAAACGTTGTCGGACCCTAACCTGTACCCTAACCCGTCCCCGTCCCCTAACCCTAACCCTAACCCTTACCCGAAGCCTTACCCTCACCCGTCCCCTAATCCTAACCCGTACGCTAACACTAACCCGTACCCTAACACGTACGCTCACCCTAAAACGTTGTCGTACACTAACCTGTACCCTAAACCGTCCCCGTCCCCTAACCCTAACCCTAACCCTAACCCTAACCCTAACCCTTACCCGAAGCCTTACCCTCAC